>NC_139035.1:39120058-39720058 GCF_964662115.1 Mustela nivalis
GTGAGTTCAAGTGCAAAAGAGAGTCTCTATTTGCATTTGAATTGTCTCTATACTCAAATAACCAATTAAAAAATGTCTCATTTTGAAGGGCAGGTGGGTGGGAAGAAAGATGAGTAAATATAATTCATATTCCACATGATGTGCCAGATCTTTACCCACATACTATTTTTCAAACTAGGGAAAGAATGGAGGAGTTGAGTGATTATTGTTGTCCTTGCATTTGGAAGACAAGGAAATAGCCATGCCAATCATCTTTCCCAATTCATTTCCCTGAAGGGAAAGACCCATTAGTATGGTTATCTTCTTTGGAGTATGGTAATTTTACAGAAAGTATTAATGATTAATGTCATTTGTTTAAATGTGTACCACATATTATCCCAGAAGATTCCATAGTACTATTCATCATAAAACTATATAATTCTTGTTTAATAAGAAACTATAAAAGACACTGTTCTCTTTCCCATTAGATCCCCTAACATTTTAAACATTAACTTTAAAATTTAACATCTAATCATAATCAGTGCACTAGAATTAAGCAGGAAAAAAAGATACTTTGTTGTGTTCTCTGTCAGGATAATTATGAAATGTTAAACATTTTTTATTAATGGTTAAAGGAAAAAAAATCATACTTAATAGAACCCAAAAGAAGTATTCATAAAACTGATAATTTTCATGATATAAATATATATTTTCATATGTATTAAAATTATATCAGTATGCATCACATGATTAATATACATTAAAGTGTATCTACTGATATCAATAACTATATCATCATTTAGTTAATAGACTAACTATATTCTTATTAGTTATATTGGAAGTGAGGAGGAAATTGAGTTCAACTGCTGGCTTCTTTAAAAAGACTGCATAGGTGATACTAGGAAGAAGCAGTCTCAACAGCTTAACCAAATTGACCCATATATGGTTATATTTATGCTATTATAACAGCTAATTAAAGAGAAGTTAATAATTGCCATTTGGTCACCATATGGCCAAACTAATTTCATCATTTCAAATGGCCAAAATAATGTTAATTTGTTAAAACCGGATGTATACATTTGATCAATAAAGCAATCAGCTGGATCTTACACTTCAAATTCAAGCAGGCAGTAGTGCTCAGGTCTTGTAAGAAAAATACAATATTAAATCTAAATGATGTAAATGTTCTGCTAATTCTATCTGAGAGCACAGCATGGCTACGATCCATACTTGAGTGCGAAATTTGTTGTCTGGCTGCTCTGGGTAAATTAAGGTACATCCAAATAGAAGCATATGCTCAAAATATATAGAAGTCTACAAATATTCAAAATGCAATTTTCTGTAGTTTTAAAAATGAATGGGATTATCCAGAAAGAGAACTACAAAGTAGCAGGAGATTTTGAATATCTATCTATAGCCACCAAGTGAAGAGACATTTTTACCATGCTCCTCTCTTTAATCATGATTGTGTAAATCAGCACTGAAAACCATGTGGGCGATTAAGCTTAGAATCACACCCAAAACTTTCACAATCAATGCACATATATGGTATTTTGGCTACTAATATTTCTGAACATCCGTCAAAATCGCAAAGGGCCCAATTCAAAGTTGCCAGACCTAGCAAGTGGGCGTCAGATGGTCATGGGTTTCAAGGGAAGTTTTAAATAATAAATAATACTGATCATTTAAGGATTTCTGGCATTCAATAATAAGGTAAATAGTATTATATTTCTTTTTGTTCCAAATGGAAAAGTGTCTAAACAATATCATATTTCCTAGCAAGCGAAGTAAATAAATGGGCATATCTTGAAACAATGATTAAAAATATTACTTCCAGGGTGCCTGGGTGGCTCCGTGGGTTGGGCTGCTGCCTTCAGCTCAGGTCATGATCTCAGGGTCCTGGGATCGAGTCCTGCATCGGGCTCTCTGCTCAGCAAGGAGCCTGCTTCCCTCTCACTCCCTCTCTGCCTGCCTCCCTGTCTACCTGTGATCTCTTTCTCTCAAATAAATAAATAAAATCTTTAAAAGAATATTACTTCCAGATTTTTGCTTAATCACTGCTTCTTTGAAATAGAGATTTAATTTAAGTATATTCTTGTTCAATAATGAACATATGCTAAGTGGCTTGATGTGGACATAGGGTGGAATTTGCAAAGGAGACACTGATTTGGAAAAAGAGTCCTATATGAAATAGAAAGTCCAGTAACCTGGAAACCAAGAACCCTGGAGTCTTACTCCTCTTTCCCTTTTATTTATTTATTTATTTATTTATTTATTTATTTCTTATTTAGTGACTTTCAGTACATCACTTAACAGCTCCAAGTCCCCATCTTTTTTTTTTTTAATATAACTTTCTTTCTTTTTTTTCTTTTTTTTTTTTTTTTTAGATTTTATTTATTTGACAGACAGAGATCACAAGTAGGCAGAGAGGGAGGCAGAGAGAAAGAAGGGAGGAAGCAGGCTCCCTGCTGAGCAGAGAGCCTGATGTGGGGCTCGATCCTAGAACCCTGAGATCATGACCTGAGCGAAGGCAGAGGCTTTAACCCACTGAGCCACCCAGGCGCCCCCCCAAGTCCCCATCTTTAAAATGAGGAACTTGAACTAAATAATTGATGAAAACCTTTTTAGTAATAATATTTTGTGATTCTAGAATGGATAAAATACTCTCCACTCTTCAGTGTTCACATCAACAACCTTCTCTCTGTATTTTTTTCAAAAACTCCTTCCCTTCTTGCTCAGTCAGGATTATTTCGTCATCTGTGTTCCTATAGTAGTTTGTTTCTAAATCTACCAGAGTATTTAGTAAATTATAGTGTAAATTTATGCAAGTTTAGGATCTCTCTCTGTTAAACATATGAGCTCCTCAAGAGAAGACACTAATGGGTTTTTCATCCTTATTACTTAATATGGTGCTTGGTGTAGAGTATCAACTGAATAGATATTTACTACAGTAAATATAGTGAATAAGTATGTGAAACATTAACACAATTGCAAATAACTTTAGAAAAATAAAATAAAACCATATGCACACACATTATACCCCCTTTTTTTTTTACACAAATTTTTAACATCCTGGGATAAGTATATGCCTCTAATACACAGGGGAAAAATTCTTCCTATGATAAAATTTTTTTTTTAAGATTTTATTTATCTATTTGACAGACAGAAATCACAAGTAGGCAGAGAGGCAGGCAGAGAGAGAAGGGGAAGCAGGCTCCCTGCTGAGCAGAGAGCCCGATGCAGGGCTCCATCCTAGGACCCTGGGATCATGACCTGAGCCAAAGGCAGAGGCTTAATCCACTGAGCCACCCAGGCACCCCTTTCCTCTGATAAAATTTACTGCTTTTTTATTTATGCATCAATAATACTTTAAAAGATTTGTCCCTGACAACATTTTAATTAGATGAGAATTCTTAAATTATTTTAGAAGTTAAAACTCATTATTAATTTAGACATTCTCCACAACGAAGTTTCTATCCATCTGTCTTCTTTGTAGATTTCGTCAAAACCTGACTGAGTTCAATTTCAGGACAAACTTGCTACTTTCTCATTACTTGCTATCAACCCCATTCTCTCAACTATGCTGTTTGGTCAGGATCCTTGCATTTCCTTCTCATTTTCTGATGGCATCCAGACCAGATGGTTCCTGAGTCCTATCATGAGACCCAACCTCAGCTGGCCCCGTCTTACCCTCATGCAGATCCTTATAGATTTACTCCTTTTAACAAATTTTACTCTAGTGTAGTCTTAAAATGACAATAATTCCCAATACTCCATAATGTGATTAAAGGCAATCCATGTTAGAGCAGGGACTTGAACTTAGGTCATATCTTTCTGACTTTATAGACTTCCTTTTTCTGGTTGTTCTTTCAGCTGACCCATTTGATCTGTTTACAACTGTCTTACATTATTGGCAACAAGTTCCTGTGAATAGTATTGCATGAGTTTACTCATTTGGTATCTGGCAACCTTTGGTTCATTATGAGAAACAGGAATCTGATATCTCTAAGATCCATGTAGGTATAGTATCAAAAGCACTATGTCACTCATATGGCATAGTTGAAGATGTGAGATCAAAGAACAGCATTACTTGTTGGGTAAGATAATAAAATTTGAATATTTCCAAAGGACTTACTTGATGAATATAATTAGCAAATGGAACTATGCTTTTATTTACTAAATAAATATTTCATAAAACAGTTGCACAAGCCTTTCTTTGCATTAAGTGCTACTGAATGTTGGTCAAACATGCTGAATATTCAGCAATCGCGAGGCCTGTGATACAAAATGTTAATTTTGCTTGAAGTCATGTTTCCTTTAAAGTCCGTTCTTATTGATAAATACATTTGCTTTACTTACAAACTAGCCTGGATTCGTTTAATTTTTACTTTTTTTGAATGGCACTGATTTAAAGAGAATTTTGTAGGCTAAATTATGAAGTTCACATTGTATGGCTTATCTTTCTAGTCTCAACAAAATTTTCTAAACAGACATAATCTATAACTGTATAGAGTTTGTGGGATTTAAAAAAAAAAAAAAAGAACAGAAAATATGAATCTAATTTGAGCTTGGCTCAACATCTGAAATGAAATGTGGGAACACCAGAAGTATGTCGTTTAAGTTAGGACCTGAACTTTAGCTGAAAAAGTGTTTTGGTTTCTGAGAAGGAAATATCAAAACTGCAAGTAAGCAGATGTAATTTAATCTAAACGATTTTAAACAGATAGTTCTTTAAAGAAATTAAGAATTAAAAAATTTTAAATAAAAAGAGACAGAATAGAAAAGATTACTAAGTAATCTTTCCAGAAATTTTACTTCTCCTGGAAGGAAAACAGCCTCCTTTGTCTTTATTTCCACGCAGTTAATCATGACATTGCACAACTATTTATTAAGAAAAAATATACCTCCTGGCCTATGGCATATAATTTCCTAGACAAAATGGAATGTGGGCTATAGACCAATGCATTCATTTATTTCCTAAAATAGTAACATCCTAAAATCTCTACAATGAACTTCAGGTCATTGCCAAACAAGGGCCATGTTCAGAATAATTTGGTAGAGAAACTGCTTCAGTTCTTCTATCAGAAAATATATTAGGGTGTTAAATGCTTGGCATACAAATATTTAAAATAGGCAAATGCATATCTAGACTTGACCTTTAAGTAAATATTAATTTTTATTATGCAAAGAAACTCACTTAGGGTGTCTTCTTTTAATAATAAAATGCAGAAGCAAATTACATATAAAGGTATTTGAGCGTCCCTAAAATGATAAAGAATTGTGCAGCTCAACAAAGCTTCCATTTAAACAGGTCCAACACATTTCAGGAGCTTGTGGAGTGATGTTTAGGATTTGGCTGCAAATGTGTTTCTACAAAGCCCTAGCTCACTTTTCCCGGCTTTTGTTTGTTTGTTTTTGTCTTTTGTTTTTGTTTAGTGCATTTTCAAAGAGAGTTAATCAACATGAATCTGATTAATTTATCTTCCTCTCATCAGAATGCTATTTTGTAAAAGTTGGATCCTTGATATTCAGTTACTTATTCTGGATCTTTTTCTTTATATGTGAAAATGCATATTTTTCTAAGAGCAAATAGAAGCCAAATAAGGATACATGGGTTCGGAATGAGATTTTGTGGGTTCCAAAGGCATATAAATAAAAGACAGTTGTGGTCTGAAAGTCATTACCATTCCCCATTTTCATTACATCATGCACGGAATAGTCTTTCCTATAACATTAATTTTAATGATACTTAAGCCGTTACCATGGGCCAGATACTGCTCTAAACACTTCACGCTATCTTACTGAATTTTCCTATCAAATCTGTGATGGAGTTACCATTACATGACCCTTCCACAGATCAGGAGGTGTTAAGGTCTTGCTCATGGCACATAGATCTTCAGTGGTAGAGCCATCTCCTGGAGTTGTGCTTCTAGTCATTTTGCTATACCACTGCTGGCTCAAGTTTGTAGATTAGACAGTGATGACCACATTTGCTTCTGCAGTGAAGGGGCTACGATGGGACGCTCATGGATTTTACTTAGCAATGTGAAGATGCTTGTCTGCCCTACGCCATACTCAAGAGTGGATAGTAATTCCAGGGAACACAAGTAGCTTGGATTCAATAAATTCGGGACTCATGAATCCCTCGAGAGTTACCTTTCCTTCCCACTGACATCTTGCTCTGTGGGTGCCTGTTCTTAGCACAGACTTTACATTGCTTTCCATACTTTTGGATGTGTAGCAAATGTCTCGAGTTACCCCAAATTTTGCTCTTCTTGGAATCCAGACAATTTCAGGACTGTCCATGGACAGCACGATATGCAATGTGCATAATATTTAAGACCAGAGAATAAGTATTTGCCACCTGGGTGGTTTTGGTCGAATCATTCAACTTTGCTAAGCCAAAGTTTCTCATCTGTAAAATGGAGATAATCTTCTGTGAGGTAATGTGTTACAAAGAAGGAAGGACAGGTTGTTTCCCTTATGGCTTTAGAACAGGAAGAGCATAGGAATCCCAGAACCTCTTGGGAATCTCAAAGCTGAGCAACCTGGAAAACACTGAGAGATCATGCCCTTGGAGGAGACATTGGATTTTACGCAGAGGCTGATGGTCATGGGGAAACTCCACCCTACAGGGGCATTGAGGCAATGGCGAAATGTGGAGGAAGGGAGGGGAGGAATTCAAGGACTAGTAAGGACAGTGCCAAGAACACAAGAAGACCCTCCTCTGACTTTCCTAAAAATATCAAGATGAAATCTCAAGGAGAGCAAGCTGAGAATTTTACATTTTTGCAAACAAATAGACAGTAACCCTATTAATAACTACTTGGAAGCTAGTAAACTCAGGGTGCTCTTGGAACTATCTCAATACTTAGAGAAACCTCACAGTGATCAAGTTATCATCTTAGGTTCTATAGGAGCTGATTTAGAGCCCCCCCCCTGTTTATTTTATGTACCTCTCATCAAGTGTTAGAGAGCAAAGTTTCTCTAGTTCCTCCTCAACCTCTCACTCTCAGCTTCCCAACACTTGCATTTCCATATCATTTAGGTAGAGTTCTTTTGCTCTGTCTTTTTGCAACCTTATGAAGGTTTTTCCTCCATGGTAGAACATGTGTTCCAACATAAGCTTCTCTGACTCTATGCAAAATATCCCTGAAGGCAGTAAACATCTGCAAAGAAAAAAGGAATTAAAAAAAATATACATGGTGAGGTGAGGGTTGTATGGATGAATTCTATCTTATTTTTAGTAAGCTGAAATAGTTGAGATAAAATCTCGAGTGGGAGATACACAGAGGAGTGCTTATGTAATTTATATTTTTGGGTTTTCGTACGTGAAAAAATAAAACAATAGAAAAAACTTTTGCAATGCATTAAACTTACACTGGGGGTGGGTGGGAACAGGACACAATTAGAAACAATTATTTCCTAAGGCTTTTTCTCTAAACTTTGAATAACATCATCATATTATCAATTTTGATGATAATAAATTTCATAAGAAGAATAAAATTTTGGAAGAAGAGGAGAAGAAAGAAAAAGAATTGGAGGTTCCAATATAAGAAAGCTCTTTAGACAGATGCATATTTTCCTCATTTTTTGAATGTTGTGGGAATTGTTTTCTAGGGTCTCTTATCAGTGAAGGAATTCAAATTTTGCCTTTTCTTTTTGGGATTTTATATTAGATCAGTGTGTATTTTCACTTTCCTTGCCGGGATTTTCAGACAGTGGAAAAAATGCCAACACCCTTTTCTTAACAGGAATTGCTCATGCCTAATCCATTTCCCCCCCATTCTTCTTGCATTTCTAACTGGGACACACCAGACCAGAATATGGTCCCCAACACATCAAGGAAATATAGTGGGAATGTCGGCCGGCCTGTATCATTTATTACTTCCTCTGCCTTAGTTTTCAGTTGTGCCTGCTCCTTTTCCCCTTTGTTGGCAAATAGATCAATTTGAGGTGTCTGCTTTCTTTCTCACGAGCATATGTAAGCATTTATTTATGGGTTTTCTCTTAATGCATTCCATATTAGAAAAGGCCAAGAGTACAACATTTCTTAAAAAATTCAAATTTCTTGAGAAACAAGGAGGTGGTGAAGAGGAGGGAGTGTTAACTTGGCAGACTGTGTTTAAAATATTTTGCACAAGGAGCCCCCTGAGGAGCTGTCCATTAAACTCCCACCATTTTGCTGTGAGAAGTGAATGTTTTTTCTGGCTCTAAATTTATGTGATTCCTAAATGTTCTCACAGGTTGAAATAAAAAATAAATAACCATTTGTATACTTGCCTATCCATGACTGAATTGTCTCTCAATTATAAAAAGAATTTGGTTTTTGCTTGAACTTCATCCTACTTTTTAAATTTTTCCTTATAGAAAGCATACTATATGGGTGAATTTTATCAAAATTCTAAGAACACTAAGAACCTCAGGCTTATGCCACAGTTTTTTTCCTCCCCTTGTTTGCATTTTGCCTGATTTGGGAGTGCTATTCACAGTCTCTGTAAAGCAGTTACGTCTTTGAAAAGCACAAAATAAATTCTGTTCACTGAGTGGGTAATTGTTCAAGGTCATCCATTCGTTGTCTTTGTCTTGATTGTTTGAATTAGTAGCTAATAATGGTACTGAAATGTGAATGAATTATTAGCAATGGGGCATATTTTGGGGAGTGTCAGGAAATATTACAGGGCAATTAATGTTACCCAATAGCAAAGCTGTGTTCCCAGCAGATGTCCTATAATTACTGTGTTTAAAGAGTGTAAGGCTTAAACTAAGATTATAGCTTTTATATTGTCTGCCTTTAGAAGTCATATTTGGAACTTTCTCAGTTTATTCTCCTGCCCTTTCTCTTTTGTTCTGATTCTGTCACTTACATTTTGATTTAAATATAGTCTTTTTATGAATTAAAATAAGTCTCAGCAGATGGTATGCAGTATAGATGTTTATAAAATAGGAAATCGTTGCAGAAATATTTAAAATGTCTATTGATAAATAATTTATATTGATATTTACTTGTTACTCATTTCTTAATTTCTGTAATTCAAATGTTTTTACTTCTCAAATAGTTTCCAATCTGGTATATATGAAAGTGTTGCCCTAATTTACCCATCCACAGCAGAGTAGTAAAAAATCATTTCAGGAAATGTCGAGTTACATATAATCTGTGGTGCTCCTAATTTTTAAAAGCAACACTTACCCCACATTTGATTTCTCTTTTCAGCACTGACCTGTCAAAGTTGGCTTGGTTTCCTTCAGTTTTCCGGAGAAGATTTTAAGATGAGGGGAGAGGAAAAATAACATAGGTGGAAGGGGTGCCTGGGTGGCTCAGTGGGTTAAGCCTCTGCCTTTGGCTCAGGTCGTGATCCCAGAGTCCTGGGATCAAGCCCCGCATCTGGCTCTTTGCTCAGCAGGGAGTCTGCTTCCTGCCCATCCGCCTTCTGCTTGCCTCTCTGCCTACTTGTGATTTCTGTCAAATAAATAAATAAAATCTTTAAAAAAAATAAGTGGAGAGGAAATTTTCTCTTCCCCTGTAATAACCATTTTTGATTTGCACATAGAACTTCTGGAAATAGCATGGCATGCATTGGTCTTCTGTGTTATGACTGTACATGACACAGCTAAGGTGGGGAAATGCTTTAAAAGCTCATTGCAACAGACGTTCAGTTTTCTCTTATTGACATGTGTTACATTAAAAGGCCAAGTGAACGATTTTGAAAAATATTCTTATTCAAACCTCAAAGTTGATTTATTTAGCTAACTGGTAAATTCAAATTGGAGAACAAAGACAATGCGTGGATAAGGCAAAAAAAATGTGACAAAACGTCACTATCCTTCCTGAACTATATATAGAAAGTTCAGCAGAGTTAAAAAGACAAAATAATAATAATTATAATAATAGAGTTAAGGCCAAAAAAATTAAACTTTAAAATCAAAAGATCTCCATTTTACAATTAGAAAGATTACTCACTCTTGTATCCCTCACTGGATCAAGAAAATTATCTCACTAATAAAAAGGCTGCTAGCAATATTGCCAATGAGACCTTACATTTTTGTAATGTACTTAATTTTTCATTCTGATAAATTTTGGAAATTCTATTTAGTGATAATTACTCAAATATAAATTTTATTAGAACTTTTGGAATAGTTTTACCAGTAGTTTGAAGCCTTAAACAATTAATTGCTGCATCTTGACTTCTAACAAATGAAGAAACACAAGAAAACTTTTATAGTTAGACCGCTGTATACCTTTGAAAGATTCTTCACGAATATTAACAGTGAATGGGCAGGTGCATTTTTGCACCTTTTCAATCTTTTGTGTATAGCCCGACAATTGTGGGGTACATGTTCTGCTCGTGCACTGTGATAAACATTCGCAGGAGGGCAAACTCTGAAAAAGACACAGCTTCTCCCCTCCAGGAAGGACGTGCTTCCTTGTAGATCAGTTTGGCATACGGTAGGTCAAAACAGAATGTTGCAAGTGCTGTCATGGAGGTTTAGTGCACAATGGCACGTGGAAGGAAAAAAACAGGACTGTGTCTATTCCGCTGACTGGAGATTTCCCGAGGCTGCAGGATTTTCATGTCTAGGAAAATGGGAAATAAGTAGACGGAAGAGGGAGAGTGCAAGGCGGGCACGTCGGGCCTGGAAATCAATATAGAACTTGATGGAAATGGGAAAGGACGGTCTAATTTAGAGTTGGGAAAATAATCATTCATAACTAGAATGGACATTTAATACATTGATTGGTAAGAAATAAACATGGGCAGTTTGGCTGGAGTTAAGCTGGTTCTGGACTTATGGCGTGTCACACAGTGGAGTTTAATGTGGTCAGTCAGGAGTTGCTCTGGGCTCTTGAAGCAAAGGAGTGAATGACCAGATCTGTGATTAGGAGATAATTTTGGAAGTTCTGTGAAAGACGGGATTAAAGGGAAAGATGTTGAGAAATCAGCAGAAACCGTACTCAAACAGTTCGGTTGCAGAAACCAGCAATTGTGCACTTCAGCATGTCTTTGTATCTCTTCATTTTGTCTTCTCAGATAGAAACCTTCTCCTTTTAGCCCCATTGCTTTCATTAAAAATTAAACAATAAGGACAACAAAAACCTTTTTCCAATTCTAAAAAAAAAAACTAGTATGTGTTTGAGTTTTAAAAAATGAATAACTCAGATTGTAACAAAAAGCAGTAGGCTTCAGAGATTAAAATAAAAGGAAACACTGAAGTGTGATTTAAATAAAAATTGTGGTATAATTTTACTGAGGGGAGGGAGAGAGGAGAGGTGTGAAAGGCTGTCATATTCTAGCTCCCCCTATACATGATCCGGCTTATCTCCCTTTAAGTTTTTTAGTGTCTCCTTTTTATATTCAATGTCCTCAAATTTCACAATAATGTACTTAAATATTTTTAAATCTATTATGTTGGCTTTTCAGCACATATTTTCATTTGTTTATTCAAAGACTATTCATTGAGTCCTCTCAGCATGCTATGTACTATCTTAGATACGGGGAAAATTAGAGACCTGTATTCTTAAATTCTTGGAAAATCCACCCAATTATTTTCTGTGCTATTTTGCTTAAGATCTATGCCGGGGGGGGGGGTGGATAAAGAAATCCCTAGGGAGTGAATATAGAGTGGGATAAAGAAGAGTCTGAGGGCAATGCCAAGAGAAGGAAAGAGCATCTAACAGAGGCTAATAAGAAATGTCATATGGGTCAGATGAGACCCATTCATTCCCTCATTTAGTCACTCAACAAACCTCATTCTTCAGCACAGGGATTTTCCTATACCTGAATCCCCTAGTGAACGGAAGCCAGCAGTTTCCCCTTGTTCCTCCCTTGAGCTGAGCACGGTGCTTGTGGTCATGGTATGTTCCCTTGTCCCAGCTCTATCTCAGACCCAGGAGTACTGGTTATCCCCTGTATCTGTTATTCCTATATTCTTTAGAACTCTTTTATTGCCTATTAACAAATCTCTCATTACTCCAATCCTCTGTTACAATTAAAATGTATTTATTTTAAACATTTCCTGTTTAAATCACTGCATGATTTCCCTCTCTTGATTAGATCCAATAAAATCAAATTATAAACATGAATAAAATTATCCCCCCCAATTATATTAATGTGAGTTGCCTCAGGACATATTGTCAGTATTTTGCTTATCTGCACATACTAAGTCCATATAATGAAAGTGAATTATGCTTGTGATGAGAAAAATATTCAACATACTTTTCTTCATCCTAAAATAAAATGTTTTTACCCACCTATAGGCAGTCAATAATAATCTGCAATTACCTCCAATTTATTCAGTATGATTTAATGTAAGCTCTTTGTACCAGGTCCAAGTACTGCATGATACATTTAAAGATAAATAATCACCAGAAAATGTAGAGACTGGGTCCTGTTTTCAATACAGACTCATGATCCCAAAGTAATGTATTGATATATTAATGTTCAAGGGACACTGTAACAAATTATTTTCAGAAGTAAAATAGACACAGAATTAGAAATGTTTGGGTTTCAGCTTTTCCATTATGTGGAATAAAACTAAAACTTTCTGGTCTAAAACTTCACTGGACTCCATGTCTAACATATTCCTAGGGAGGCAGCAGGGGAGTCTTAAGCCTTTGACCTCTCCATTTGAACATTAGTAGGCATGTTATGAAAATCTAAAGTTGCACTCATCAGAAATAATCTAATTTTGGAAAGGACCCTTGTTTAAAAATTGATGATATTTATTTTTGTACCAGATCATAAGAACTCTGAACTGACAAAGTTCTTAATTCAACAGATTCCTTCAGAAGATAAGGTAGTTGGACTTCATGCTAGTTTAAGAGTGAGGGGACATACTGGGAAGCTAAATAGGTTCTTTTAAAGGTTGGTGCAGACCATAAAGTAGTTTTAAAAAATGGCCACTTTCTTCCTCTCAGAAAACACATTACTTTCACCTTTGACTTGACTCTAAATTAACTTGCCTTTGTAACTTCCACATTAGTAAAATCCAGTATTGTTATGGTCTTTAAAGCCCCATCTGTTGGAAAAACTTAATGGATGCTATATTCTATATTTTCCTTTGTGATTAAACTGAAAATTGGCTTATTTGCATTTGCATAGGCCACTATTTCTTAAAGGTAATTGTATCCCAATTATTAAAGGTGCCTCCCTAGTATTAGCAGTTAATCTGAACCTTGCCTGATTTAGCCTGGAATTTTTAACCCTGGGAAGGAAAATTGGCAGATTTTCATCTCTGCCCTTCATGGCAGCTTTATGAATACAGCAAGAATGTGTTCTAGGAAATAAAGAGCAACGCTATCTTTTAAGAATTGAAAATTTCAGGCAAAATTTTTAAAACATGAAGAAAGCAAATGAATGCCCAAATCAATTTTGATACCATGTCACTGTGTCGTCTGGCCTATGACTTACGTAACCATGAAATGGGCAGCCAGGTAGACAACTCAATTTTTATATCACAAAGTGTCTCAGACATCCGTTGTTCTGGACAATACTGAAATTCAGGTCTGAGGCACCATCGTAGAGAATTGGAAGGAATAGTTTTCTTTTTCTCCCTTGAATTTGATGAGTATTTTCAAATGTATGCCTTAATACAGAAATCACTAAGAATTTTCATGAGGACAGTTCTGAATTCTGGACTATCAACACGTTTGTTTTCTCTTTCGACCTTAATTTAATCATACTTTGTTGTCGGTCTGGTTTTCCTAAATGCAGGATCACAACATCTTGTCCTATCTGTTGTCATGATGGAAAAGATCATTTTACATAGGATTTTGGTTAGCTTCTAGTTTGCTTTGTCAAATTTAGAACCACTTGAACATTGTGGTTTCTAAATTTAGTCAAACCCTTTGAGCTTTAAGTTCCGTTTGGCACTGGCTGAAATTGAACTGCTGCTTTGAAAAAAATTCCCTTGGTGCTATCAGGATCTAGATGTGTGCGCAGCACAGACCTCCTCTTATTTAAAAGAAATACATTCACTTTTATTTGAAAGTTGGGAGCTCCAAGGGGATAAATAATAAAATATGAAACTTAAAAATGGGCCATATTTTAAAACAGTTCTCAAGAAGAATTGGGCCCTTGGGTCTAAGGCGTGGTATTCTTTAAAAAAAAAAAAAAAAAGGCACATTTTAGTTATTTTAAAATGTACTTTCTTTAACTTGGTTCCATGAGTGAAAGCAAAATCTGTCCACTAGGTCACCATTTGTTTGGTTTTACTAAAAAGAACTATGTTGAACTATTTTTTCTTGAACAATGAACTCCTCTCCATAGTATGAGATAATCAGGGTGTACATGTCTCAGTCAGATGGGTTTATTTTTCTCTTGTCATATTTTTGTTACAACTATGTGTAATGTTAATAAAAAAAATAACACTCACTTACATAGGAGGTATATCAGGCAAAGTCCCAAGCTGTTCACACACATTAATTCATTTAATATAACTTTTTTTTTTATTTTTTTTTTTTAGAGAGAGAACATGTACATGAGCTGCGGGCTGGCAGAGAGGGGCAATGGGAGACAGAGAATCTTAAGCAGGCTCCATGCTCATTGTGGAGCCAGATGCAGGGCTCGATCTCACGACCCTGAGATGATGATCTGCACTGAAATCAAGGGTCTAATGTTTAAACAAATGAGCCACCTAGGCACCCCTAATATAACCATCTTTCAAGATATACCCTATTACCTGGAATTCACAAATCACAAGGCTGAGGCTGAGTGGTGAATTACTTTTCTAAATGCCATATAGCTAATAAGAGGTAGAACCAGAATCAGAACCAGAGCCATTTGTTTCCAGAGTCCATCCTACCAACCCCTGCTGTGCAATTAATGCATGTATCTCAGTTTAAAAACCACAGTGCTGGGGGGATTTAAGACACGCCTCCCCCCCCCCCCACACACAGTGTGTCCTCATCAAACAAATGAGTCTGTATTTACACAGCAAGGTTTGTTTTCCCAACTTGTGTACTCATTCTTCAGGCGCACTTGCTTATGTAAATCCCACCACACCTGACATTCTAACTGTAATTTAAAGAGTTGGCAAACCCCTGCAAGTTCTCAAAGCAGACCTTGCTTGTCTCAGAAACTTTGCATGTTCTGTTCACCTGCTTGGTACTTCCCCGGGAACACGCACACACACACTTCACATGATTCCTTGCATTTTCTTTCTTCTTTTAAAATTCATGATTTTTCTTTAAAAAAAACAAAAAGATTTTATTTATTTTTTTGAGAGAAAGAGAGTGTGAGAGGCGAGAAGAAGGAGAAGACTCCCCGCTGAGCAGGGAGGCCGTGGGGCTCGGTTCCAGAACCCTGAGATCATGACCTGAGCCCAAGGCAGATGCTCAACCGAACCACCCAGGTGCCCCAAATTCTTTCATTTTCAGTCTCAGTATCCCTTCCCTTTCCTTGCTGGCTCAAGTTTGGACTAGGCATTTGAAATTTATGTCTCAGTCCTAACATTCTCTAGTGTATTTCCCTATATATAACTTGTTGTCGACTCCCAAAGGCCTCATACACAGTACATTTCAATAAACACTAGGGTTGCATAAATGAGTGAATAGAGGGAGGAATTGCTGGAGCAGAGAGAGTCACATTTCACTGTCCCTGAGATCCTATTCTTTAAACACAAGCAGGGGTGAGAGGCTATTTTGTGGGCATGCTCCTGAAGACAGATTAACTCCTCCTTAGGCTGAGAATAGCCAACAACTTGAGCAGTGGGATGGAGTAATTTTTCTTTTTCTTTTTTTTTCCTCTGTGTCTTCTGCCTATTGTACAAAAAAAAAAAAAAAAAAAAAAAAAAAGAAAGAAAGAATGAAAGGAAAAAAAAATTCAGAGTGGTCCCCTGGAGAAATAAGAGCATCAAACTGAAATGTCACTAAGATCCCTTCTGGAAACACTTTGAGATAAAAATCCCCACCACTTATGAGCATTTCATCAGCAGCAAATGAGACAGAACATTTAGCTATGTTTACGATTTCATGGCAGTATGAACCTTATATATAAAATTTCCTAAATCACATTTTTGTTTGTTACTTTAGCCTTAGTTTTTTAGTCTTATTTTTCTTTCATAAGGATGAGGGAGAGAAAAGAGATTTGCTAGCCCTTTGTCAAGACAACAGCCAGCCCTGCTTGGCAAGAGGTCGTCTCTTTAGCCTTTTTGATTTAATCTCCCTCTTAGCATGCTTACCAGAACTTTTTGAAGTGTAAGCCATAATGCTGGGTGCTCAGTAAATGTTTGTTGAGCTGAGATGCGTGGACTATTTAAGCACTTAACTTTGATGACCTCGGAACATTGTTCTTGTAGTAACAACCTGAGTGAGAAGTGTATGAATTGTCCCCATTTTACACTGGATTATACATGACTTTCTAGGAAGTTTAAAAAAAAAAAATGGGAGAAAATTGCAGGAGCAGTAATTTTTTGAGTATTGGAGATAAGAAGTATCAACAAAATGATGAACTCCTAGTTCAACCACTATTTAACTCTAAGTAGATGGGTTCTATCCTGTATCTTTAAGTTATTGTCACTGCTGAGTCATAAATTATAGTGACATACACTTTCTTTCTTATATTCCTCTGTAGCAGAGTAAGCAAAATCGCCCGTGTCACAATCTCTGTATGGTTTCCTATAGGCGGGACTTTGAAAAACGTAATAGCGATTTGAATGGGAAAAATAAACAAATCTGTAAAACTCTACCATCTTACATCTATTTTTTTTTATATGCTCCAATGCACAAATCCCTTTTACCCACAAAGATAGCTGACAGATAGAGTCACAACCCCAATTTAAGGGAAGAATGAAACTAAGAAGTTAGTGTATGGGGGCGCCTGGGTGGCTCAGTGGGTTAAAGCCTCTGCCTTCGGCTCAGGTCATGATCCCGGGGGTCCTGGGATCGAGCCCGCATCAGGCTCTCTGAGCCTGCTTCCTCCTCTCTCTCTGCCTGCCTCTCTGCCTACTTGTGATCTCTGTCTGTCAAATAAATAAATAAAATCTTAAAAAAAAAAAAAAAAAGAAGAAGTTAGTGTATGACGGCAGCCAGAAGGAAATCCAGAAATTTGCCTACCTACCCTTCCGATGAGCGGAAGTTTCCTTTCCCCTCCTCTTCCTTTTCCCTTTCTGAATCCTAATTTTCCTTTTTTAACCTGGAACATTCTGATTTCACAATAGTATTTATTATCAGGTCCTCTCTACCGGTTTTGTTTGTTCCTAAAAAATTAGGTTTTCATGGAAATTTGCTTTGATAAATAAACAGCAATTCGAATATCATCTCCCTAGGGGTGCCTGGGTGGCTCAGTCAGTTAAGCATCTGACTCTTAATTTCGGCCCAGGTCATGATCTCAGGGTCATGATCTTAGAGTTGTGAGATCAAGCCCCCGGTCCAGTCTGGTTCTGTGCTCAGTGGGGAGCCAGCTTTGAATTCTTTCTTTCTCCCTCTGCCCCTCCCCGCCTGTGCTCTCTCTAAAAATAAAAATCTTAAAAAATTTTTAAAAAGAACATCTTCTTCCTCAAGGTAGGCACTCAAAATTTGATGGGATAAATTAATGTGTTTTGCGTCATGTAAATTAACCTTTTGGTTATACAGCTTGGAGTAAGAAGATTTTCAGAAGAGATTGTAAAGAGAGGGACCAAACTGGCAATCCATCCCAGCTCCATTCTCCTTCTCTGCCATCCTTTCTGGGTCATCTTTGTCTAAAATGTCAGAATTAGTCTCTGAATATGGCAAGAAGCAGCCCTAATCTCTACTTAGCAAAGATGAAAAAATGTAATGTCAGGATGTGATAAAACTATCCAAATTATATTAAATCTGAAAAGCAATGAGCAGAATAGACACAGAACTACTGAGTGTTTACCCAGGGAGAAGTGCAAAAGGGGAACGCCTGGGGAAAATTTAGTTTCTTCCACTAAATTATCAATTTTACAGGGCTAGAGTCCTATCTGTTTGTTTGCCCCTATACCTAACTTCTAGTAAACACATAGTCTGACACATGGTACGGGCTCAAGAAACACTGACGGACTGAATGATATTTTATTCATTTTTCACTAGAGCTAAGAGCAAATATTACTTTTCTAGTCATAAAAATAAACAATAAAGATTGAAAAAACAACTATGCCACATGCCAAATTGTCGGGCCTCCATAAATCTTTGTTGAATGACTGAACCCAGGGACAGAGCATGAAATCATCCACACAAACTGGGAAACATGAATCACTGCTCTTCAGCAGTACGAAAACCACACATTTCATCAGAATAAAATTGAAAAGCTAACTTGGGCATGCACAGGTAATCTGTGATCCTGCCCTTCCCGTTATTTTATGGACTTATCCTGGTACTTAAGAGACCAGAGCTTTCCAGTATGATTTTATTTAGTACATGTCTGCTCCCCTTCAAATGTATCTTTATTCCCATGTATTCTTTCCTCTTTCCCTCCAGAGTTAGAGAAAGTGCTATTTTCTGTCTCCAAAGCTAACCTCTCCACCCATGACCCTGATTCCATCCTCTAAATTCTTATTTCAGGGCCCAGTGGTTATCAGGCATTCCTTTTGGAATGCAGCTCGTTCCCTATGGCTGCTTTCATTCAGTCCATAACCATGCGCGACTCATGTCTCCTAAAAACAAAGACCCAAACTCCCAGCACCCAAAGAGTTGATCAAACTATTGCCCATGTAGCAACTCCCCTTCATCTTCCAAAGGTGAGTCATTCCCTGATCATCTGGGTGTACTTCAAGCCTCTCCAGAGACTGGCAAGGTGGGATGAAGAGCAAATTTTGAAGTAGGCTACAAACCAGCAAGGCTGGACTTCTAGGTTTGGCTGGACTTCCACTCCCTTGGTACTACTGCCAATTCAGTATCTGAATTCCCAATTCCCAATTCTGATTATTGTAGTTGCCTCATGCAGCTCTTAATCATCTTTAATTGGAACACTTGGTAATTAGCCTTGTTTTATTTTCTTGTTGTCCATGCCCAGCTATGACCTTCTCTGTCTGCCTTCACAACTACCTGAGAAAGTTTTCCCCAGTTTTAGGTTGCCAATAAAATAGGACAAGGGTTTTGTTTCCTGATCACCCACTTTCTCCTTAAATTTTATACTTTGGATTCTATCTTCATCGCTTAAATATCTTTAAAGACCACTTCTTTGCAAAATCAAGGGTATTCTTCAATTTAATCATAATTCTCCCTGGGGTGCCTGGGTGGTTCAGTCAGTTAAGCATCTGCCTTTGGCTCAGGTCATGATCCCAGGGTCCTGGGATCGAGCCCCACATCAGGCTCTCTGCTAAGCGGGAGCCTCCTTCTCCCTCTCCCTGCTGCTCTTCCTGCTATACTCTCTCTGTCATATAAATACATAAATTCTTTAAAATAACAAAAATAATAATAATTCTCCTCTATGAATCATTTTTAAAAAAATTCTGGACCAGAGATCACACACTGGCATATGCAGACCAAATTAAGATTACAAGTGTGTTTTTCCACATGGACATTGTTTTAAAAAAATATTTATCTTTTTTTTTTCCTTAAAGATTTCATCCATTTATTTGACAGAGAGATCACAAGTAGGCAGAAAGGCAGGCAGAGAGAGAGGGGAAGCAGGCTTCCTGCTGAGCAGAGAGCCCAATGCAGGGCTCGATCCTAGGACCCCGAAATCATGACGTGAGCCGAAGGCAGAGGCTTAACCCACTGAGCTACACAGGTGCCCCTAAAAAATCTATTTCTTTTAAAATCAATTACTTTAAGGGGCACCTGGCTGGCTTAGTTGGTAGAGCATGAAACTCTTGATCTCAGGGTTGTGAGTTCAAGCACCACACTGGGTGTGCAGCCTACTTAAAATTAAAATAATAATTATAAATTTAATATGGGGCACACACTTTTTATTTGCCTCTGTCCCACCCCTTCTTATTACTTCATACTTGGCTTGCTCCAATGATATCTGCCTGACTTTCAAGGGAATGAAATAAGCAACTCCTATTTGGAATAGGCTCTCCTTTGAGATATATTTCCAATTTGGACACTACCCTTGTTTTCGTCTGTTTGCTGTTTGTTTGTTGAATTACTTTTATGACCACTCTCTCTGTTCCTGCTCCCTCAAGTTCTTCCAATTCTGCTTCCTCATTCCATCTTTGAAATATTCACACTTTATAAGATAAGCTCTTGGGCCTTCTCTCACCATACCTGCTCCCTTGGCACGCTCACCCAATCTTACACATTCATTGACACCCTTACTTAGTGACTATGAAGAGTCTACACACTCACCCCTGGCTAACCCATGAGTTCTAGTATGTTCTCAAAGAGTGCACTATACAGCTTCACTAACAGTTCTGGAAATCCTTTAAATTCAGTATGTACAAATTAATTTTTTTCTCTTGGCCTTAAAACTTGGTGCCTTACCCTCATTCCTTATCCTTGTAGTTACCACTAATCTCCTAATCACCTGGATTCAAAATACCTATTATTTTTATCTTTCTGTGACATCCCTTTATTGTCAAGCTCTGTTCCTCTGTCACTCTTGCTGATCTTATCTTCACGTCTCTCATATGATGCTTATGAATAATCAGCCTTTTCTTAATTGATAGTGTTATTTGTTAACAGAGAACAGCTTTAAAATCTCCAGAAAATTATGCATGCTTAATATTTTCTTAGACAAACTATTGTTGATCTTTTTAAATGTACACCCTTTTGAAGATACTAACTTGCATGCGCCAAGTTCAGCTTCCCTTTCCTTCTAGAGTATCAGGAGTACTGTCCTCCATACCAGAGTATCTCATAGCCCCACCTTTCTTCTTGCAGACGTACTCCCAAAAAGCATCTTACACTGTATTCACAGATAAAAGGAAGTCTGTCATTTTCATCTGTTAAGGAACTGTCAAGGGACTGGTCACCATTACTTTTTGTAATGCAGTTTGATGGACGAGAGTTTTGTTTTAAATTCTGAATCTGATCATTTTTGCTACAACAATACTCATCTTTCAACAAGTTAATAAATTATTCACTTTTCCCCTAAACCAATTATTTTCCACCCCTACCCATTTTAGAAGCCATTTCTAGATTAAACTTTCTGAAGCCTAGCTCCATTGATTTTCCTCCTTTGTTCAAAAGTATTACAACAATCTCCTTTTGTACATAAAAAAACGTCTAGTTCCAGAGTAGGGAATTCAATTCCATCCATGATCTGAATCCGAGCTTCTTCCCCAAGCCGATTGGATTGATTGCCATGTGTCAAACGTCACAGCAAAATCAAAACTTTCACCTTTCTACCCTGTGGTGGACAGACTCTAGAGTGGCTTCCCATGATCCCCATCACCTGGTGTTCATGGTCTTGCGCAGTACTGTCCCATGAGCAGGGGCATGACCTGTGGTCTACTTCTAACACAATACAGCAAATGGGACAAGAGGTCTGTAATTACATGTCTGTGATTGCACATAGAAGATTGTGTGACCATCGTGGTCAAGTCTATTTTTCCCTAACTGGGTTTAAAGAACTATACTTCCATGTTGTGGGTTTCATGCTTGATAGCCTTGATAGCCAGGAACAGAGGTAGCCTCTGTAAGCTGAATACCAAAAACAAACTGGAGTACCCTGTTCTTCACCTTCAGAAAGCTGAGTTCTGCCAACTGAAATGGATCCTCAGACAAGTCTCAAATGAGACTGCATTCCTTAACAAACACAGGGATGTAGTGTCCTGAGACCCTAAGCAGAGGACTCAGCTAAGCCATTCCAGGATTCCAGACCTATAGATCTGTGAGATAATATGTATTGTTTAGGTGGCAAATTAGTGGTAATTTCTAACACAGCAACAAAAAAACTAATACATATCCTTTACTTTACCTCATGCCTGAAAAGGTCTTCTACATGACCAAGAATGTTAATTATACCATAACTTATATCTCAATGCCACTTATCTTGAGAAATTCCCTCAAGTCTTAGAAAGCAATCCTTCCCATTTCTCTACTCCAACAGCTTACCAAACCTACTCTAAGGAACTTTTTTTTTTTCCCCCAATTTTTATTGTGGATGTATATCTGTTAGACTATAACCTCTTTTTGTTGTTGTTGTTATTTTTTATTAACATATAATGTAGTATTTGTTTCAAGGGTAGAAGTCTGTGAATCATCAGTCTTACACAATTCACAGCACTCACCATAGCACATGCCCTCCCCAGTGCTCATCACCCAGTCACACTATCTGCCCCTCCTCCGCCCACCACCAGCAACCCTCAGTTTCTTTCCCGAGATTAAGATTCTCTTATGGTTTGTCTCCTCCCCAGTCCTATCTTGTTTCATTTTCCCCTCCCTACCCCCCATGCACCCCCGCCCTGCCTCTCAAATTCCTCCTATCAGAGAGATCATATGATGATTGTCTTTCTCTGACTGACTTATTTCACTTAGCAGAATACCCTCTAGTTCCATCCATACCACTGCAAATGGCAAGACCATAACCTCTTAAAAGGCAGAATTTGTGTTTGATTCATCTTTAATATCAAGGGACCTAGCACATTGCCTTGCATGTTTTAATAGCTCAATAAATATTTTTTTTAAGAAATTGACAAAACTTTACAAAATATTTGAGCCTAAATATTTAGGTACTGGGAAAATTAAAATATGTGCTTAATTTTTTTTGTTTCAAAAAAGTGACAAAGCTTAGTGGGCATCTGATTAGACTAGAAAATACTGCAGAGAAATAGACTCAAATTTCCAATTATTTTTTTTCTAGATCGGCTCTAACTGCACTGTGAAACATAAGCAGCTTTTAAAAGAATGATAGAAATTTACAGCATTAGAGAAAACATATGAGACTATTTAGAAATTACCTTTTACATAAATGGTGACAGTTTTCCTAAAAGTGTCATAAGGTCATAAATATTAAAATAAAAGTAAGGAAGCTTAACTTCATTTCCTCATGGTCCATGATTTTTCAGTTTTCTAATGATAATGAACTTTCTATCTGCTTTAATCAAAACTATTGTTTGTATTGGTAGGGTGACTGATTAGCAAAGACAGGTACATAGATTGATAATTTAACCTTTTTCAATTATGTAAAACAAAATATGTAAAAGTAGAAGGTAATATGAAAGGAATAATTTATTTAACATGAAGACAATCTAGGACAGTGTGTGTGCTTTGTAAAACAGCCACATCATATGTGAAAGGGATTTATGCTTTCATAAGAATTGCTAAACATTAAAGAAAATTGTAATAATGTTTAATATTACATATGGTAATGCTATTATAATAAAAGGGAATTCAGAAATGTATTCTGCTGGGAATGTAACTTCATGTGCTAGCTTATTGAGAATGCATGATTATAATATCTATATTCTATACAAATTGGCTAATTCTCTAATAGTAGCAAGTGCCAGTTATTCAGAGATACTAAATTGTTCTAAAAACTGTTTAAATGTAATTTAGATTCAGGACACTTTTCTAAATATTCACTGATTTAAAAATCATTCAATTGCAGAACTGTGGTTTAACAAAAGAACATTTTTAGATCTCCACTGTATGAACCAGAAAGGACTAGTATCACGGAAAATTTGTTTTATATACAACCCTAAATTGCTAACAATAGAATGGAAATGATATTTTATAATCAGAGATTTAAAAGTGGTACTCTGTATCTCTAAAATAAATAAAATGAATAAAAACCTCCCAACAAACTGATGCCCTAGTCTTTAATATGTTTTTTTCTAGCATGAAAAATACGGTTAGCATTCAGTAACTGCTATCAAATCAGTCTACATCAAAAGCATGTTCACTTGCTAGAATTTGTGTTGTCATTTTGGAAAATTACTTTAAAGCATGCATCCTATAGCATGTGAAATACTATTGTCAAAAAAGTCATAACATGTTATTTAAAAGAACACATTAAATCCTACATTATTGTAAATATGCTTTTCATAATGCTGCTTGCTAAAATACTTATAAAATATCTTCATTTTATTTTTCAACAGTTTTTCATTGAGGTTTTTATAGTATATACTCTTAATTTGTGCTTTTCTGCAAGGCAATAATTTGAAGATTATCATTATAACAAATACATTCTTTAAAATATAAACGTCTTAAAGTCAATATGCTTATCATTGTTTGTGAACCTACACACACAAATATATATATATATCCATACCTAATCCTTATGAATATATATTTTATCTGCTTTCCCCTTCTACAATCCATTTTTCTAAAGAAGAGATGGAGGATTCCATTTAAAATGAAACCCAGATTATCCCATTCTTCTACTTAAAATATTTCAATATCTTCCAAAACACTGAGGATAGATCCAAATGTCTTGGTTGCTTAACAACACCCTGTATGATTGGTCCCTCACTGGTCCCCACTCACCAATCTTCCCCAGTTCAGAGAGCAACAGTCACAGTGGTCTATGTTCTGGTCCTTGAATACCCCAAGATTTACCTCTACATTATGGTCACAGCTGCTTCCCCTTTATTTTCTTATGCTCATTTCCTCCTTGGCATGCAAATCTCAGTTTAAATGTCACCTCCTCAGAAAATTCTTGTAGGTCACCAATCTTAAAGTAGCCACCATCACCCAGCCCAGAATATCAACCTGTTTAATTTGCATCTTAGCTGTGTCCATTTGTATGTGTGGGTGTATATGTATTTATTGTGAGTCACAGCCAACCAGAAATTAGCAGCGTAGACATAGTACCTGGCATAGAGCAGGTGTTTTGAAGGAAGGAAGGAAGAAGCATTGGGATAAATAGGGCTCGCTATAGAGTCATACCTGACTTTAAAAAGTTTGGCTTTCTCTGTCATTTGCTAAGTAACCTTAGGCAAGTACTCAAATTCTCTAAGCCATTTCTCACTAGCAGAAATGAAATCATATCTATTTCATAAGGATTTGGGGAAATAAATAACATATTCAATATTTAACACACAGAAAGAAGTAAAATAATGGCAAATATTTATTATAGACAATATATGCATAGATATATGGGGATTATATACGTACAGACAGAGAGAGCCAGAAAGAGAGACTCGTCCTCAAGATAATAAACTGTCATCTAAAGCTGATTTTGTATGTTATTTATGATTTTTTTTAAAAGATGAGTTAAGATTTATAAAATAACATAAAAACAAAGTTTTGATTGACAGAAGAAACATTAAAAGCTGTACTTGAAGTTAAATGTAATTTTGGCAATATATTTTTCTCCTTAAATTTTGTATATATTTTACTACAAATGTAAAAAAAAATCAAATTATACAGAACTACATAAAGTACACTTTGAAAATTACCTTATTACCAGCTCAATTATATAATTATTAGTTTCATCTTATATTGTCCTTATTTTTATGACAGTGTCCTGAATCAAACACTATATTGTATTTATTATCTCACACGGTATTGATAACCCATTTTAAAGATGAAGTGACTAGTGGCAGACAATAAATGTTATTTTATAAAAGAAAATTTTTAAAATGTTTTAAGATATGACTGAAGTAAGAATTTTTATTTTGATAAAATATGTTTCGCTTTCATTTCCCAGAAAATGTATTTATTTCAAATTTAGAATTTGCTATGCTTGTATAAGACTCTTCAGGTTTGTAATATTGTTGAAAGTGTATTCTCTTTAAACCTTCACTTAAAATGTTGATTTCAGGGGCACCTGGGTGGCTCAGTGGTTTAAAGCCTCTGCCTTCAGCTCAGGTCATGATCCCAGGATCCTGGGATCGAGCCCCGCATTGGGCTCTCTGCTCCATGGGGAGCCTGCTTCCTCCTCTCTCTGCCTGCCTCTCCTCCTACTTGTGCCTCACAGTCTGTCAAATAAATAAATAAAATCTTTTTAAAAAATGTTGATTTTAGGGGCACCTGTCTGGCTCAGTTGGTGGAGCATGCAACTCTTGACCCTTGAGGTTGCTAAGTTTGAGCCCCATGTTGGGTGGAGAGATTACTTAAAAATAAAATCTCTTTAAAAATTAAAATTTTTCATTTTAAAAAATAAGAAAATAAAATGTTAATTTTAAAACTGCAAAATCTAAAAGAAAGTGTGGGGCTTTTATAAAGACCTGGAATTGTCGAGAGAAGAAAATTTACAAGAATAAACAAATTTATAATATTCAGAGACAGGAAATGACAGGCTGCCTCATCAAGACCTGAATTGTGCTGATCTGTTTGGGTCAGTGTCCAAATGTTGACCTAGGAGATATAGCATGAAAGCAAGTGTCTTACAAACTAACCAGTCACATGGCAGTCTGAACTTCTAGAAGAAGATGGATGGGGATTATGGGTATTTTTTAAAAATCAAAGACATCACACTTCTAAATTATATATGGCTTTAGTATAAATGAAGAGTGACAGAGAGTGATATCATGAAGACGGCAGCATAGGTTGTGTCTGACTTAACTCCCCCTCACAAGAAGAACAAGTCACCACTGTGAGGGCCATAGGGTGAGGCTCACCTTGACAGCAAACACGGATTGCGCTAGAAGAGTAAGAGAAACAGCTACCCTGTGCTCACTGTATTGCCCCTTTCCAGAACAACACAGCACCACATGGAGAAGTTCCCCCTGAGCCTCTGGTTCTTCAGTGGAAAAAGAAAACCCAGGGAGGGAAAGCAACCTTCCCCAGCATAGTGGGTCACATTGTGGGAGCCCCTACCAGGATCTCACACCATGGGGATTAAAGGGGAATCTTTAGGGCCTGTCCACTGAGAATCTGACTGTGATAGAGTCACCGCTGGGAGTTGCTTACAACAACTGCACATGGATCTTGGTAGACAAAATTAACACCTGCAGTACCCAAGTAGTTCTTGCAACTAGCGGCCTTGTTCACCTGCAGAACAAAGTCAGGAGCACAGTTTAATGAGGGAATTCAGCAGGGTGAAGATCTGCTCGATTCGAATCCTCAAATGAGGGGTTTTGCCAGCCCTATGCTTTAAAGCTCTAGTCACAAAAAACAATATGGTACTGGCATGAAAACACACAAGACCAAAGGAACAGGATTGAGAGCCCAGAAATAAACCAAGCATGTATGTTCAACTAATATTTGGCAAGGGAGCCAAGAATATACAATAGGGAAAAGATAGTCTCTTCAGTAAATGGTGTTGGGATAACTGAATATTCACACTTAGAAGAATGAAACTGGACTCATATCTTATCACTCAAAAATTAACTCAAAATAGATGAAAGACTTAAGTGTAAGGACAGAAACTATGAACTCCTGGAGGAAAGAGTAAGAACAAAGTTCCTTGACATAGGCCTTTGTAAAGATTTTTTGCATAAGACACCTAAAGCACAAGCAACAAAATAATAAATTAGCTAGTGGAGCCACACCAAACTAAAAAGCTTCTGTACAACAACAACAACAAAACCAGCAACAAAGTGAAAAGATAACCAATGGAATGGGAAAATATATTTATAAACCATATATCTAAAAAATTATCACATAAAGAGTCATACAACTCAATAACACAATAAAACCATGGGCAAAGGACCTGAATGGACGTTTCTGCAAAGATCTACCTATGTACATCTATGTAGATGTACCTATCTACCTATGTAGAAGATCATGTACCTATGGGCACATCAAAAGATGTTCAACATCACTAGCTATTAGGGAAAGGTAAATTAAAAACACAATAAGGTATCATCCCATACTATTAGACTAGCCATCACCAAAAGACAAGAACTAACAAATGCTGGTGTGAATGCGGAGAAAAGGGAACCCTTGTGCAGTGTTGGTGAGATTCTAAATTGCTACTGTCACTATGGAAAACAATGTAGAGGATTCTCAACAATTTAAAAATAGAACTATCATTATGACCCAGCAATTCTACTTCTGTAAATATATCCAAAGATGAAAACATTAAGTTGAAAACATATCTTCACCTCTGTGTCCATAGCAGCGTTATTTACAATACTCAAGACATGGAAACAATGCCTCAGTGTGCACTGATGGAGGAATGGATAAAGCTTTGTGATGTATATATGATGTATACAATATGTATGCAATGAAATATTATTCAGCCATAAAAAAAACAAGGAATTCCTATCATTTGTGACAACACAGATGGACTCTGAAAGCAAACGTTAAGTGAAATAAGTCAGAGGAAAGACAAATACCAAATGATCTCACTTACATGTGGAGTATAAAAAAACAGCCACCAAATTCTCTGGAAAGTAGGTTAGAATTGCAGTTATCAGAGGTGAGGGATGGAGAGAAGGGAGACAGTAGGAAAGTGGTTAAAAGGTAGAAACTTCCAGTCATAAGATAAGTATAGGGATATAATGTACAGCAGGATGACTGTAGTGAACACTGCTGTATGAGACATAAAAAGTTAAGACAACAAATCCTAAGAGTTCTTATCACAAGGAGAGATATTTTTTCCTTTCCTTTTCTTTTAAAATTGTATCTATAGGAGAAGATGGATGTTAGCTTAACCACTTGTTGCAATCATCTCCCAATACATGTTAATCATATCGTTATGCCCTATGCCTTCATCTTATATAGTGATGTAAGTCAAGTATTTCTCAGTAAAACTTGGGAAAAATATAGAGTGACAACTATAAAAAGAAAGACTGATACCAATTAACTGACTCTTTTATACTACTCAGAAAAAAGCTCTTAGTTACATTTGTTATTTTAGAAAAGTATATGTTAGACTGAAGGGGTAACCACATGGGTTTTGGCATTCTTCTCTCCTCTCCCACCAAATGAAACATGAAAGGTTGTATTGAAAAGAAGATCAAAATGAAGAACAAATCCAATTTGTTGTAATTTTTGTCAATGATCTCTAATAATTCTGTTTCTTTTCACAAAGTTTAAAGAAGAGTGTTCTGTCCATAACATTTGGATCACAGTGAGATATTTCAGAAGTATCTAGTTAAATGAGTGTAGCAGAACTAAGTTGTACAATATAGAGTTTTTTCACATTCAAACTTGCATTCCATCAATGTTATTTTAAAATATTAACTTAACAATAAATATGTAGAATATTCTCTATATTTGCTTATTTGCATATTCAAGAAGGGAATGTGTTGCTTATCAGTAATAAAATGATGGAAATAGGCTTTCAGCCCATTTTGGAAACAACTTTGAATTGTAAGTATGAGAAATATTTTGGAGAGTTTTTCTTTTCAATGACAGGCTATTGTTGCATTATGGACATGGCAAGACTAAAGAAGTTCCGTATGGCTGGAGTAGTAGTAACACCACCGATAATTAAAGACTGTACAATGTCTCTACTTAGCTATGGTACTGTAACCATAATTATTTTAGGACTAAAAAGAACTATAGTTTTTCCCCAGTCCAACCCTATTATTCAACAGTTGAAGAAACTGAGGCTCAATTAGATGAATTTGTTTGCCCAAAGCCACTTGGCAAGTTGGCAGCAGAAGAGGGAATGAAATCCACATGTCCTGCCCTCAACTGCTAGACCTCTCCTTATAATGAAATGGCATGGGTTTTTTTGTTTGTTTGTTTGTGGGGTTTTTTTGTTTTTTTTTTTGTTTTTTTTTTTTTTTTGGTATTCAATAAATACTTGTTGAGGGGCATGTGGAGGACGGGCAGGATGGTGAGGGCAAGGGCAAGGGAGGTGTGTAGGCTGTCCACCGTCCCCATGGCCCAGCCTCCTGCTCACGTGGTGAGTCGTGGGGGGCTGCTGGACCACCCTGAGCAGGGAGGCCAGGCCTAGGCTTCAGAGGAAGGGTGGTCCAGTGGTGCAGGGAGTGGGCAGCAGGGGTCATATCAGTGGGCAGCAGCATGATGGAATCAAAAGTTATTAATATTCACTTTTTCCTTCTTTTCTTCAGGACAATAGCTTTGAACAACTGTAATGAAGGGAGCCATGATGCTAATTTTTGCTTTCAATTACACGTAGCTCTGACTGTAAGAATTCATTCCCCTCCCCCGGAAAATCCACTACAATTTTTTGCTTTCATGTAAATGTTATAGCTGATAATAAACAGGTATCTCAGAGACACAGTTACAAAGTGGCACTGTTGCCATGTTGCATTTTGGGGACACTTCAATATTTTTTAAATAAAACTCACAATTAAAATCATGTGAATAATATAGCAAGAACTACTTTCTTTCCATCTCTCCCCTCAGGTACTTGGCCACTGGGTATACTTTAAATATGATTTTTAACAACTGCATAAAGTTAAATATATCCATTTTACATTAACCCACTATCTCATAAGTTACTCGTAATAGAAGATGTTCTATTATCTCTCCATTCATTCTCTCTTTCTTTCTCTCTCTCCCCCACCTCCCAACCCACCAGTCAGTTGTTATATTCCAAATAAATCATTTTGGTTTTCTTTTCCATTTTTAATCCTCATGGTTTTCTTCCTTAAGAACAAAATTAATTAGTAAATTATCACTTATATCAACCAATTAACTGAATGATGAAGATGGTTTTGTTTTAGAGAGCTTAACTCCAAAGAAGAAAAGAGAATTGATGTTTCCTCTTCAGTTCAAATAGGTTGGCTCTATGTGCAGGTAAAAAGTCAATTGCAATTATATTATATTATCTAATTACTCATAAGAATTAGGATAAATTAGCATTATAAACTATGACTTCCTTAATCAGATTAGTGCCCATTCTTCCTGAGGTTTCTAATAAGTGGAATGAAGACAAGGTTATTTTCAGAATGGCATTCAGAAAGCTCTGGGCCGATCTTTAGAGGTGGTGGTTACTGGACATCAGTGTGGGGGGTAGAAGTACTGAACTAGAGGAGGCAGAAGTGACAGGAAAAAAAAAAAATCACCAGCTCTACTATTTTGCCCAAGGCTGGCCCTTAACATGAGTGAATGGTCTTTCTTCTTAGATTTTTATGACCCATTTTCTTTGGGCATGCTTCAACCAGACATGTGTAAATAGGATTTTTCTAAGACATGTTTTTATTCCATGGTTGTGTGCAGCCAGTGAGCAGACTAGTTAAAGTAACTTACTTTGTTGCCTTGAACATTTCATCAGTCAGCTGGAGCTTCTCTTCCATTAAGACAGGGAGTTTGCTCTGCTTATAACCAAGACCTGCTCTTGGCTTCATATCATGTCAGCTATTACTTCTGTGTTCATGCCATTCCAGAATCTGGTGCCCACTGCTTTGATCACCATTGAAACTTTTTAGCATATAGTAGCTTTTATATAATTTCCCTTCTTGAATCACATACTTCTTTCAGTCTAAATGATACTTTTTCCAATATTAACATTGAGTCACTGACTTTCTTCAGTTTGCATTTATTTATTTTTTTACTCTTTTACTATACTAAGGTTACTGTATCAATTATTTTAAAGGTATCCTTTGTAAACATTATGTACTCTGGTATTATATTTTTACACAATGTGGTAATTTGCACTTAGTGGACAAATCCATTCAGCCCATGTTTTGAGAAAATATCAATGAATTTCATGTTTATTACTTATTTTAAAGTATTCTTTCCTCTTTTTTAAAAATTTTGCTTAATTCCTATTTATTTCATTTTTCCTTTTGTTAGTTTATATTTAAATCTTATTTTTTATTTTCTTAATGTTCATTCATTTTTTCCCCTGTTCTTCTATTTAGATATCAATGACCCTACTATTATTTGAAAAAGACAGCCAGCTATTATTCTCTGGGTTAAGATGTATTGCCTTACCATACAACAACCAGTTTTCTCTGAACTCTCCTGCATTCTTCACAATAACAAAAATATTAAAACTTAGAAGACTTATACTAGGTCTTACTACTTCCTGCAGATATGTAATTTTAATTTCAACAGTTCTTATTACCATTGAATCGCACACTCCTAGACTGTTATCTACCGAGATACAAAGATATATTGATAAAGAGATACATGAGCAGATTGATGGATCAGAGGATAGGTATGGAGATTACTACCTCCTTCTTTCCTCTTCGTTTTCCTATTGAACTGTCTTTTGACTGGTTAGAATCTTTTCTTCAAGTATCTTCTTTATACAGGTATTCGGGTAATGCGTTTTTTAAATTCTTGTGTATTTCTAAGTAAATAACATCACAGCTAATTATAAGATTCTTGAATTCTACTACTTTTTTCTTTCTTTTCTAGCTGCTTCAACTATTACTAGTAAATATGATGCAAAACATAATGCCCCTTTCTTTGTAGGCAACTTTCATTTTGTTTGGAGGACAGTGTATTTTTTTCAGACCATGTTAGATGTGTTTCTTTATTCATCAGTTTGGTTTAGAACCATGACAGATCTTTTATTCTACAGACTTGATTCTTCCTGTCAAAAGAATTCTCTAATATAAATTATTTAATTGTTGCCTTTCCTCTTTCTGTTGTTTCTCTCCTTCTGGAAATTCTATTATTTATATCATATCTTCAGAATCTAGCCATAAATTCTTTATCTTTTCCCTCATGATTGCCATCTCTCTATATATTTTTGCTTTGTTATTTGAAATTTTAATTGTACTTCATCTCATAGATCACTTAGTCTGAGTTCTATACTGGCCATCCTATTTTTCAGTTCATCTAATATATTGTTTACTCTGAAATTATTTTTATTTTATTTTTCTTTTGTTGTTTAGCAATAAAACTCTTTAAAATCAGGTGCTCTGAATAGTATTTTATTATTTCAAATTTTCATCTGTTCCCATCAGCACTTCTAATTTGCTATAAATATATCTTGATTATTCTGCTTAATCATCTTCTCTCTAGTTGTTGAGAAATGTTAGATAAATTATTTGTTTCTTGCTATGTCATGGATCTCAGGATTAGAGGGTGGGGTTTTCCAAGTGGTTAGAATCCCATTAAGAAAAGCAGAAGAGTTTTGGCACCCAGTCTAGAGGTACAAATTATCATTTCTTTGACAAAGGACATGGAAGAAGCTGCTTCACTCCTTAGTTTCACAAAACTGTCTTGGCCTCTAGGAACAGGAGGACTTATTCATTTCCATCTCAGTCTTCAGTGGCTCTGGGACACCTTACATATTCATCTGGAATGATGTCAACGACCACCACCATCATCATCATCTTCTTCTTCTTCTTTAAAGATTTTATCTATCTATCTATCTATCTATCTATCTATGTATCTATCTATCTAAGAGAGAGAATGAGAGAGAGAGTATGAGAGGGGAGAGGATCAGAGGGAGAAGGACTTCCCACTGAGCAGGGAGCCTGATGCAGGACTCAATCCTGGGACTCCAGGATCATGACCTGAGCTGAAAATGGTTGTTTAACCAGCTGAGCCACCCAAGCATCCAATGTCAACCTTCTTCTTATGGATTCCAAATATATAAAAAATACCAATCTTGAGGGAAAAAAATTAATGAATCTTAGGATAAGTCTGGAAGTTACAAGGTTGTCAACCTTCTTCCTGTGGGTCCACAGATATCTGAAAGCTAGGGTCATCCTAGGACCTACTTCTTATGCTCCTTTCCCCTAGGCAATAATCATTTTCTCTAGTAACTCACTCTGCCCCAGTTTTTCCTACTGTTATCCTAACAGATGCCAGATACCAGTTATATCAGTTGCCCATGGGTTCCAATATCTTTTTGATAAAAGAGTCAAATATCTTGGAAGGAGAGTTGATAGAAAAGAGCAGGTAGACTTTCTGCCAGAATCCCTGCTCATGGCACCCATTTTCTATAACACATAACATGAGTTGGTCAAATACCATGTTCACTCATTCAGGAAACTTTTTGACTATCTGCTGTGATACCAGGAAACCATGCCACTGAATTTTTTTCCCTCAACTATCGTGTATGTTCAGGGAAGATGGGTATAAGAGTCTAACACAGCATAAGTGGTACTTTTGTAAATGTTGAGTGGTAGAGTAGCAAATAGTTGAACTGCCCCATGATTATAAAGGCATTTGTCTCATGTGCAGAGATTTACAGTGAAGCCAGTGAGTTGGATATTCTACACATCTACACTAATTTAAGAGAAAACAATTGTAATACAGTCCAGAACAATAAGAATGTGTTTCTATGGTGCAGTCATTTGTAGGTAAAGCAGAACTAACTTGTTCCAGTGTTTCTGAACATTTTTAACCTACACACCATAAAAATTAACATTTTATATTCAACTTCATAAAAGCTTTCAGTACACTACCCACTGAAAATTTATCACGGCAATTTTTTTTTTTCTTGAACTTGGTTGAAGTTTGTTTTTAGTTTTTTTTCAAAATATAAAATTTTGATATGGAATATATCTTTCAAATTCAAGTTCTGTCCCTTATCCACCATAATATGTTAAGAGTCAGTAAATTGTACTGTGACAATTTCTTTTAACTTGTTAGTAACCTGCTATGTCACTAATAAATACAGAGCTGTTGTGACCCAGTTTTATGTTCTCTATTCCACCGAAGTTAGATCATTCAAACACTTTATGATTTCAAGTTATTATGGGGTTGGAAAGACATCTTTGATAACACACAATGAGATCACAAACACAATATATAATTTTTTTTCAGCTCTGTTCAGTTCACTTTTTTCAACAGTGGTTTAATATATGATTCATAAGGCTACTTTTAGGTGTAGCTTTGAGGCAAAAATCTTTGTGGAGTTGGGCGTGCTGGTGGAAATTAGTTTGGAGATACAGAAATTCAAAATGAAGCAATTATGTCACTGGCCATCGGACAAGCAAGACAACAAAGTACCCGAATTTGTTGTTAGGCTTCAAGGTAAAAGCAAATATGTACACTGAGATATGATGACTTTTCTCACAGTTAAAGAAGCATATCCTCAGGTTTTCCAACTAAAATCCAAGTCAAATGAGAAATGCTTGCCAGACCTGGCATGATTAAGCCATTTCAATCAAACAACTCATGTGGAGTCTGTCAAACAGAGGAGAAATCAGATTTACTCAGCATCCTAGGAAGGCAAGAACCAGTCAGTAGGTTTAAGCATAGAAACAATCCAAAACTTGCATGGGATATCCTCAGAAGATAGTGAATTTCTTGTCACTCAAAGTGTTCCAGTCAGTAACTGAATGATATAATTTGTGTTCTCTGTGTGGTCTGGGTTTCTGATTAGAGAGGGCATTTAAGCACCAGAAATACTGTTAAAGTATCTTAAATTTACTCTCAATGTTGGAAGTTTGTAATCATTTGAGTACATGCTTTTAAATCTTCATCTTCTATCCTTGTCAAATATTTACATATAGTTTTGTTGGGTATTATGAAATTATTGAAATTTGACTATATTCATCTACAAAAAACTCACATGACTTAACCAAACATTATTTCCTAACAAATAGAAGTAGAAATTACATAATTGATTTTGTGGTTGGTATTAAGCCTACCCTAGATTCTACCTTTTTTTTTTTCTACCATTTTTTGACACCAACAAATTCCACCTTATTTCCAAGAAGAGTAGAATATGGGTCTCTTCTCCATTAACCATTCCTTCCTCATCTATTACACCTGCCCCCCTTCCTTCTCCTCACTACATTAACATTGTGTCATGCTGTGAATTTAAATTTCACACTGAAGTTATCCTAGATAGTATTTCATAAAAGAAACCCTAAAATGTAGGCCATGCCTCAGTCTACTTCACATTCTCCCTTGCTTTTACTTAGTTTTACAAATTCTTTAAAGATATTTTGAAAAGAAAGAAAAAAAATTATTTCGGAAATTATCATCTTGTACCAGAATACAGCATCCCATAGGAACGTGTGGTCCAAACTTCAGTAATTTTGAAATTTATAACCCAAGAAAAGTCTAGTCTAGAAAGCAGTTAAAAGAGTAACCAAAGTAGAATTACTACTGATCAACTCAGAATGATATCTCAGGGCCACAGTTCTGAAAGCTTTCAGTTGAGATATAATATTTAAAGGTATATGTATTCTGTATCTAGACCTAAAGATCCCAGACTTCAAATTCACCACTTGTTCCAAGAGGGTGAAAGACTTAAGAATGATCATTTAGTACTTTTTAAGGTAGGAATTCTGGTTGTGTTTCAGAAGTCTGTAATAGATTTAATTAAAAAGTAAAAGGATTATTACACAATGGATAGCCTTCCTAAGATAAAAAAACAGAGCACAAACACCATTAATAAAGAATTTTAATAATGCTAAACATATGCTAAATAATTCTAAATATAAAAAAATACTTAGGAGGCTTTTAAGAGTTATTTTTTAAATCAAGTTAATTATATTCCCATTTAGTTCAACAAACTACATCAATTATGGAAACATTATTGTGCTGAGTTACTTGAGAGATAAAGATGTGAGTAAGATAAAATTCTTGTCCTCAAGAGACTTGAAATCTGCTGATGAAGTCTAAGAAAATACTGGATAAAATAACTGCAGAAATTAAAGAAGTCAATTATTTGGCTGATGTCTCAGATGCATGTTTAGTCTGCTGTTCCAGCTTTTCATTAGGCCATCAGCTTCTGAGTGGTGCAGCATACTATAGGAACAGTGAATTTCATGGCATGCACTTTTTGGTAGACGCCCTTTTCTATAATGTAGTGTTATATGGGATCTTGGGTTGATGAATCAGTCTATAAGCCCTTAGTAGTGCTGGCTGAGGCCCTGCAGGCAGGAAAGGCAACCCATACCCAGAATATGTATCAGTTCCAGCCAAGAAAATATGCTGTCCCTTCCAGGGTGGAAGAGGTCCAAGGAAATCCATCTGCTACCAAGTAACTGGTTTCCTTTAAGGGTGATATCATATCAGAGCTATTGGTTCTGCTGCCACCAGGCTGAACACTGGGCAGCAGCAGTTGCTAGGTCATCCTTAGTGAGTGAGAGTCAATGCTGTTGGGCCAATGAATAGCCTTAACTGTCAACACAGCTACTCTATTTACAAGCCTATGGGTTAGTACCAACATGGCCGATGACAAAGGCTGGCTAAAGTCAAGGGGCTGAGTCATTCTATTTTATTTTTTAGTGACTCTGCTCCCAAGTGTACCACTTCTATCTTAAGATATACTGTGCAGTGGGATTTGCCAGATTTTATGAATTTGTAGATCTGTCAGAAACCAGTTCATGGTGGGCATCTCTGCCATGGTCATTTGAGGTTCTACGTTCAGGTACATGCCTAGAGCTATCTCTCAAAATGTAGTGTGGGTTTTTTCTTGTTGTTGTTATTGTTTGTTTATTTTGTTTGTTTGCTTGTTTGTTTTCTATAGAACTGTAGGAATTTTCAATGTGATTCCGCAGTTAGGGATTGCCATAATTCCTCCATGGTATATTTTTATAGAGCAGTTTCCTCCAAAATAATAAGGTCTACCAGGCCTAATGGCTCTAGTAGCAGAGTCGATTGCACTGTAGACTGGATCTACTATAAATCATTTACTCTGAGCCCTACTCAAAGGCTTTAGTGTCATTCAGAGTTGTACGGATTGAGTAACACTTTCAAGCATGGAATATGCTTCCTTCTTAGTAGTTGGGTGGAAGGTGCTACCTGCAATATTCTTCCTTTATCTTCGAAAAAATGTCCTGAGATGCTTTAGGCTATTGGATCCCTAAAAAGTTCACCGATATGGAAGCCTCCTTCATCTTTGTAGGTTTTATCTCCACCTTCTGAGTATCATGTATATATCTGAGAAATTCGTCCAGCATATCTGCTCCTTCATGTACATCTTGTTACATTAACATGATGCCATTAACACGGTGGATCAACATAATGTTCTGAAGATTATAAAGATGACTCAGGTTCTGAGATTTAACTTTGGACTATGCTATGACAGTGGGGCAGAGCAATTGGTATAGCTCTGAGTCAAGATAAATGTACACTGTGGTCTCTCCCGGTGAATGCAAACTGTAGAGATGCAAAATATTGCACTTGTCAAATCAATGATGATCAATGCATATGCTATGTGCATAAGGACTTGCTCACCTGCTTTAGCAAAGAGCACGTTGTGTTCTTGGCATGTTGTCTGCAGGTGAATCATAACCTCACTAAGTTGTAGTGGTTCGTTGTCATGCTCAAAAATCCACCTGGATCTTTGGAGGTTGGCAAAAAAATGAAGATAGTATGGAACTATCTTTTACATGTTCTTAGGTCTTTAATAGTGGCAATACTTGTTGTCACTTCATAGGATGGAGTATTATTTTGAATATACCATCTTAACTGGAGGGAAGTGGGACTTCTCAAAGGTTTTCATTTTGTCTTCCTTTTATGATATTTATTACATAGGCCAAAGAACCAATGTGGAATTTCTTCCAATCACAAAGTGTGTCTACTCTAATATATTTGAGACCAAGGTAAAGTCACAAGGTGAGTCCATGGGCCTAGTACACACTGTGAGCTGAGACCTGTGCTTAAACCTGCATTTAGTACTCAGTCCTCATGGGCCTCCCACTCTAACAGAAGTTAGAAGCAACTGATAATGCTTTCAGTTTCTTCTATTTATTTATGTCAACTCAGATCCTATGTCCACCAGTCCTTGAAATATTTGGATGTTACCTTTTTCCCACTGAACGATTACTTGACGGAATGGTCACAGACTTTTTAGAGAAGGACTGGGGCATCATTACCTACCCACTTGCCATGGTAATGCAAAGTATTTCCTTCAGAGGACCTGGCTTCTCATTTAGTTGGCAAATTCCAGGCTTGAAAACTGCCTCAAATCTTGAGGAGGCAAGAGATTGGGACTCTTCCCTGAGACAGGTGCTCTTGTGTTCCTGATCATTCCTCCCTGAATTTTGTGGTTTGTACAGATTGAGTTAGACTGTATATCAGGTGAATACATAGGTAAGATTTTAAAATTTGGAAATATGTGACCTCATCAGTATCTTTATCTGTTGAGTGGTTAAGATTTAGCTAGTGGTCCTGTGTCTGAGGCATCAAAATTCACCTTTCCCACTTGGAAGTAAGAACCTCAGAAGTCTAGCACTAGTTGTAACCACTGTGGCTCTTCTTACCTACTAGAGACTTGCTCTGGCATTGGCCAGGGAGTCTCTCCTCTCTTAGATTGTTCTCTAAGGTGGCATGTTGCTACTTTGTTGGGTTCTGCTCAGTTTCAGATTCCACTATGTAAGACACCACACCACTTGCTTTCAATTATTTCATCTTTCCACAAACTGGCTCATTGATACAGGTTGTGACCACACCAGAAGGTGTGTGTGTTTTGGGTGCACTAGGAGAGGTGATGGTGGAAAAATCTCTCCCAAATGTCTTTTTTTCCTTTTTTATAGCACTTTCTAGCTCCCTAGTTCATTATAAATCTAGGCCTGAGACAAATAAAACATAACTCTCTGGGCTTCCTTCAAGGTTAACTTTCAGAAATCTGATACTGCACAGTAAACTGAGCTATCAGAATATATATTGATTTCACAAAGGCATATAATAGGTTTCTCATTATATTCTTGCAGATAAAATGAGTGAATGTTGGATGAATAATAATAAACTTAACATAGTGGTTTTCAGTAACCATTCCCAAAGTTTATTGAGCTCTGAATCACTGTCAGCCTAGAGTTCGGTCTCTTGTGACATGCATTGGGTGCTGTCTTCTTCAACATTTTAATCAATGACTTGGATAAAAATAAAGGGACACTTATCAAAGCAGAGACAGAATAAAAATATTAAGTTTTAAAAATAGATTTAAATTATTGTACAAAATGAATAAGATGGAATTTGGAGAAATACACTATGTTAGAATTAAATGCAGCTAGAAGACCACGCAGTTCAAACTGCTGATTTTTTTGGATAAGGAAACTGACACCTAGAGTGGGGAAGTGATTTACCCAGAGTTACTCAGCTTGCTTGTCAGAGAGTCAGGCTTGAATTATGAATTGTTTTCCTAGTGCTATCTGCATTTAAAAATATTTTTTTTTATTTTTCTCACTTACTAATATTCTTAGATATCCTTAAAATTATCCTCAGAAAATGATTTCCAAATTGCTGAATTCCAAATAGATATCAGAAACTATGTTTATCAGTGTGAAACCCTATATTTTGTCCAAAAAAACAAAAATTGCTTACATTAGAATAGGAGAGACAAAGCAGATGTGAAAAAGACAAGATTTTCTTTTTCTTTACCACAGTAAGTCTCTAAATTGTGATTTAACTTCATAAAAAGCTAACTCAGTTCTAGACTCCATCAGTAGACCTGAAGCATTCAGACCAAGAGTGGCTTTTTCTTGCATTCTGTTCTACCATGATCAGATCACTTCCAAAACACTCTATCCAGCGTTAGGCTGTACTTTCACAAGATAGAGAACATTTATCAGAGAGGATCTGGAAATCATGACAGAAACTGAATATTTGTTAAAACAGACAATGACATATTTCCCCTAGGGGAAATGGGTATTTTAGTTATGCATGTGCTTGTTTGTTTTCTTGGTATAAGAAAACATTTAGGGGCACCTGGGTGGCTCAGTTGGTTAGGCACCTGCCTTCGGCTCAGGTTGTGGTCCCAGGTTCCTGGGATGGAGTCCCTCATTGGGCTCCTTGCTCGGCAAGGAGCCTGCTTCTTCCTCTGCCTGCTGCTTTCCCTGCTTGTGCTTTCCTTCTCTCTCTCTCTCTCTGACAAATAAATGAATAAAATCTTTAAAAAAAAAAAAAAAGAAAAGACATTTAGAAATAGCCACAAAATGGCTGAGTGATTTCTTTTACTCATGTTCAGTTCTGTCCAAAATGATCCAAATTTTCTGTAGTAAAGAGACTTTGGTAAGGCTGAATTTTCTGATTAAAAATACTATTAATCCTTTTTTGCTTTTATTAATCTAAAATGATCCAAAGCCTTTTTTCTTCTTCTTTCTTTCTTTCTTTTTTTTGAGAAACCACAAAGAGTTACATTTCTTTGTTTAGTACCTGAATATGTTACCCACTGAGCCAAAAGATATAAACCCTAGAGCACTTTTATTCCTTTGGTTATTAGGCTGTATAAGCAATCTGCAGAAGAAATTTTATTTGAATATCTCTCAGTTAACCCAGGCTGAAAGTCTATAGACTTATGAGTGCCCCATTGTAATCACAGGCTTGTTTTAAATCTGTGAAAGGATTTTATTTCAAAGCACAATTTATTTAATTGATAAGTAATATCTTATTTCCACATGGTGTTAGGAGGTAGCTCAAAAGGACATTGAAAATAAAACGTGAACTTTTTCTTTATTCTCTTGAAATATCCCATTTTAGAAAAATATGAGTTGAAAATATTTTATTCATTAAAACATTCAGAGACTATATGATTTGCTAATAAAGAAAACTTTGATCAACCTTTCCATAAGTGGGAAATTAGATGTATTTTTAGGAACCATCTAGAAAGCAAATTTCTCTGATACAACTAAGACTGGAATAAAAAATATAACTCATACTGACTTTGGTCAGTGAAATAAGAGAAGATAGTTAAAAGAATTAATTTTAAAAGAGAAAACGCAGCATAAACACTGATGGCCTTTGACTCTGCTATCTGAACTTTAATAACTATAATACTATGAGTGGGAACTGTGTCCTAGTGCTGTACATTTGCAACATGGACAATATATTCAATGAAGAATTTAGGTATAAAAAATGTAAATTTCTTGGGACACCTGGGTGGCTCGGTGGGTTAAATGTCTGCCTTCAGCTCAGGGTCAGGATACTAGGGTCCTGGGATCAAGCCCCGCATCAGGATCTCTGCTCAATGGGGAGCCTGCTTTTCCCTCTGCCTGCTGCTCCCCCTGCTTGTGCATGCACTCTCTCTCTCTCTCTCTCTCTCCCTCTCTGACAAATAAATAAATAAAATCTTAAAAAAAAAGAAAAAAGTAAATTTCCTTATATTTATACAATTCAACCAAACTGCTGTTCGAAGACCCTATTTTATATCAGAAAATTTAGCAAACTGTCGATTTTTAGTAAATTTAGTAAAGTTCAAACCCAGTCATTTCAGGTTTTTCTTAAACCGTCCTCCTCTCTTGGATGCAACTAATTTAGGGGGATTGAGACCTAAGACCTTAGGGTTATTGTTGAGAAATGAGTAAGAGAAATTAGGTCCTGCTTGAGTCATCAGTCATCGTCCGTGGGATTGGTGTGTTCTTGGCTGGTCCTCAGTCCCCCTTCCCTTCCTGCATCTACTGAGTTAGCCAAGCTACTATCCCACACACATTCTCTCTCCTCCTCGGTTTAATTTCTTTGTCTCTGCCGTTTCTTATTCTTCTCAGAGGCAGAGGAAACTTGCGGTGCTCTCCCTCAGCACTCTGCAAAACCAAAGTCCGGGGAGCTGGAAAGATCCTATCTAACTAGGTTCAGCATGCTGACATTTCAGATCAACTGTGGCTAGGGTTCTGTCTAGAACTTTTCCCACATACCTGGTCCCATCTAGAAAATGTCAAAGTCTTTCTGTCAAGTCTTTCACATATCTAAAATGTGACTGCTGTGTTGGGAGAATGGAGATTAAATGGAACTGTAAGCCATATCCTGGAGGACACTGGTTTACTGCAAATGGGTCTGTAAGCTGGTGCTGTAGCTCAGTGAAGAGATCCTCACCAGAGTCTAACTCTCTTGCTTCCCCCTCCCATTCTTCATTTCCTCAAGTGTTCAAAGAATTAAAAATTTTACTTTAATCTCTTCTCCATTTGAAGCAAAAGAAATGCCTAAGTATTTTTCCAGTTCTTTCTCTCCCAAACCTTGACCTTTTTTTTTTTTTTTTTCATAAAGCCTAAGTCTGCTGCCACTGCTATTTTCCGGTTCTATTATAAAACCTCTCTTTTGAGAATGGGGGTGTCAAGTCCCATCACAGGACAGAGGGGAGAGGCATCACTGCACTGAAAGAAAATGAGTGTGTAAAGGGGGTGGATGGATAGGTCACATTATACTTCATAATACTGTTTGTTATACGTTCACTATAGTGCTTACTGATTTATAAAAGAAAGCCAAGTGCCTATGTGGAGAGAAACCCTGAGATTTCTCACAAAAATGTAGCTCCATAAGGGCAGGCACTTAGTTTTCTTTACTTGTATAACTCCAGAAAAGTGCTGGGTATACAGCAGGTGCTCAATAAATCCTACTTGGATGTTTAGAGGAATGCGTATCCTGTATCTAGACCGAAAGTGTCCTTAGGTTCAGCACTGTGGTTCATAGTGGGCCTGGAAGTAAAGCAAATTACAACTCTGACTTCAAACAGGACTAAAGCTTTCATAATTTCAAAATGAGAAATGGGTTCATTTTTACACTGAATCTTTGAAATGTTAGCTTGAGTCATTTTATAGTTGAATTCTACAAATATCTAAAATGGGACTGCTGTTTTGGGAGAATGGAGATTAAATGGAACTGTAAGCCATAGCCTGGAGGACACTGGTTTACCGCAAATGGGTCTGTAAGTGCCAGGCCTCCGTCCCTTCGTGCTGAGGGTGGCAGGGGCCCCTTGGCTAGCACCTTCACTAAAGAACAGCCCTTCCTTTTGTCCAATTTGTCATGCAACTTCGCAGAGCGGAAGGGAGTGGGTCTAATATAAAAAGTCTGACCTTTATTCAAGTTATTTAACTACTTTGATTCTGTTTCCTCTAAATGTTAAACTACCAAGTATTTAAAACAATGCATCCAGCATAGGAGATTACCAAGTATGTAAAACAATTAAAATATGTGTTATATTATATTATATTACATGTATAACATATTCATGGTTGACTGCCACACAGGTGCTATTCGGTAATATTGTTTGTTATTATCTTGTATGTAGAGAGGCCGATTATGAACAAAGCTGTGTACATTTTATATATACTGGATATAAAGCACATGTTCATTTAAGTAGCAAAGAATCCCTCCCTGTTTTAAAATATTAATTATGCAACAAATGTATCATTTTCTTAAGGCCACTTTCTAAAAGCTGAAAATGAATGGTGTTAGTGTACAGGCAAATTCATATTCTTCAGTCCATTTTATCTAATCTAATTGGTATATCAAGTAAATTAGAAGAAAAAAGTAAGCTCAGGGTAGAATATTAATGTATACTATTTAAATTGAAGTGTGTTCATTCTGACTTGTTCTTATTCACTCTGATTTTGGCAGTATGTTGTGACATCTGACTTGAAGAAATATTAATGACCTGGAACCTTAAATTAAAAGAGTAGCTTAAACCAAAGGCAGATCCTAACTATGGAATTACATATTAGTGAGAGATGAATAAAGACTTTCAAACAACATATACATTCATTGCCTGTTCCTTTCCTTAGATTTCAATAGTTTGTTTCTACAAAAAAATATTATCCATTTCTCTCATAAGGTGCTAGATTAAGAATCCTGGGCAGCAATTTTTTTCGAAAGCTAAAAGACAGTAGTTGAGGGACAGCAGAAGAAAGCTATCATATGGATTTCCATTTTGGAAAATGGAATAGGTAAGAGTCCATTCTGAGAGGTTATCTAAGATTTTAATTAAGTAAATAAATTGGCATAAAAAGAGAAGGTCATTCAATGAAAGCATCTAAATCATTTTGGCAGCTAGAGGACTTTTATCAGTGTCACTTTTAAGGGATTAGTTGTGTATAACAGGATCACCCCCCACAAAACAAACAAACAAACAAAACACCCTTATATTCCATAATGTGGGTTTTTCACAGGATCTACATGGAATAAGTTGTTCAGTAATCAATAGATTTATGCTCCTTAATTTTTCTTACAGAAGCCTAATGGTATTTATAAATTCTGCAGTTATCACTACCCCTAATGGGTTGAAAGAAACACCACTTTTGAAACCCATTGTTGTCTTTCATCCCCAAATTATTTGCATTTTCTAAATTTTGAAATCACTGCTTAAAATTTTTTTTTAAAATGAAATTAATGCTTATTCATTTTTTAAAAATTAAAATTCCATTTGAGATTTTAACTCACTCATTTTATCACTATCCTTCTTCCTGGCTCTCCTTATAAAACATCGAGATTAAATGACATTTAATTAGCCAAAAATGGAATAGTCAAGCTTGCTTGTCACCCTTCTGTAATCTAATAGACAGAGAGGCAATATTTCTCTTTGCACTGTTTGGACAGAGTGCTATATATATATACATATATATAATTAAAAATATATATTAAAAATATATATGTATATATATTTAAAAATATATATATTTATAATTAAAATATTTTTATAATAAATATATATAATTTAAAAAATATATATGTATATATGTATATATATATACATGTATATATATATATACATATATATTTTTTTTTAATTAGAGCCTACCTTAACCATTCATTCCAGATTTTACCTTTTAATTGTTTTAATGCCGGAATTACTCAGGGCAGTAATAGTGAAAGACAGAACAGGTTTAAAAACAAAGAAATCACTAATAATCCATCCTAAAACATTTGCCTCAAGACAAGGCATAAGTAAGAAAGGACTGATTTTAAACAATAACACAGACCCCTTCATTAGAAAAATGAAGTAAATTCTCCTTAGGTTTCTCATAGGTTGCCATTTACCATTATCCAGTTTTGATAATGAGCTTGACCAGGTATTTTTCTCTTTGATTCAAACTGTTCTCCCTAGAGAAATAGCCCATAGGGAAGTAATCTTCTCAATCCAAATTTCCTATGCCAGGAACATTGACAATCCTGGCATCCGAAACCACTAAAATCATTAAGTCAGATAATGGCTATTTATGTAAAGTTCAGAAGGTTGTTAAATTGATTCCAGATGTCTAAATAATCTGTATTCACATTAGCAGGAGGTATACCAAATATATATGTATGCTGTATATACATTAACCTACCACCTGTCAATTATATCAGGAGAGTAGAACAGTATCAGAGGTAATAAAATCTTAATAGCTGTAATCTATAGCTCTGAAGCCAACCTTCTAATATGAGCCAAAACCCATATAGCTAACTCACCTTTACTTTTATCAAAATTGCTTTGAACTAAGGAAAGGAGGAAAAACCTTGGACATGAACACATTAATTCCATTAAAATCATGTCCATTATTAACCTAAGGTAAAGTCTGAGAGGTATGTTAAAAAGTGAGTCTTGCTTTCCATTATTCATTCCAACAGAGGATTTTTAACTGTTGGGAACCTAGCGTAATGCATTTCCCAAAGGTTTCTCAAGAATAATTTGGGGATGTTCCTGGTATATCTAGGGCTCTACTTTTCTTTTGGATACAATATAGATCGTTTTGAAGAGCTGGTCCACACCATAAAGTATGTTTTGGAAATCGTGATTTATGTTTATGGATTCCCTCCACCACTCTAAGGACTAAATGATCTTAGAGATAAATTAGTGTAGACTAGTTTACTTCCCATAGTTGGCTTGAATTAACACTATCATGGGGAGCATTTTAAATCAGAGTCATATTGGGGTGCCTGGGTGGCTCAGTCAGTTAAGCATTTGACTCTTGGCTTCATCTCAGGTCATGATCTCAGGGTCCTGGGATCGCCCCAACTCAGGCTCCCCAGTCAGCAAGGAGTCTGCTTGAGGTTCTCGGATTCTCTTTCTCCCTCTTCCTCTGTCCACTCCCCCGACCCCAACTGTGCTCTCTCTTTCTCTCTCTCTCAAATAATAAATAAATCTTTTTTTAAAAAATCACAGTGCTATGTAATGGTCATAAATAGAGATTTCTAGATGTAAAATATTCAAGAGGTCTCTCAGAAGTGGTCTTGAAGATTAAGGTACATACAGGGCTATGAAGATTTAGCGCTAATGTAAGAAAAAAAAAGGAATATGTACTCCTTTAGGGCATAGGACTTTCCCCCTATTTTCCATTACAAATTTTAAGAAAATTATTCTATTAAAAATTTTAATCTTAATATTTTAAGAAAATCTAAGAAAAATTTTAAGAAATATAAAGATATATGAAATATTTGAAGACACACACTCTGAAATTGGGCATATCGCAACAGAATATAAAAGGTTAAAATGATATAAGCTGCTCTGCTGAAGAAAATACATGAGCACGTTAGGATTCTTCCCCTAAAACAGTGATTCTGAATTTTTGATGTTGTGGTCACTGAGGATTCATCATAGTAATGAGCTTCACCCTTCACCCATTTCACACATATTTGACGACTGCCTGAAGCCAGTCTATGAGCTTATGAGGAAAAACCTCTCCTCAATGCTAACACACAAATGTGACATGTGCTTCAAAAGGTTTGCAAGGAATCTTTAACGCTGTTTATGTGAGGGGACGGTTATATATTGACAGAAGGATCTGAGAGTTTCATGCTGGAGATTTTATTTACATTAGAGCCAGAGAATATACTGGATTTGAGAAGAAACAGACTAGTTGAGCCGTATTCCAGACAGGGGAGCTAATGTGAGGACAAGAGCAGAGAAAACGAGTCTCCGGCATGTTTGGTGATTGGCTCAATTCCTCAAACAGATTGGCTGGGAAATAGTGGTTTGGAAGAATGTTGGGAAGTGGATTAGGATTGGATTGCATATCAGATTACATTTAAAAACACTTTACGGGGCACCTGAGTTGCTCAGTGGGTTAAAGCCTCTGCCTTCGGCTCAGGTCATGATCCCAGGGTCCTGGGATCAAGCCCCACATCGGGCTCTCTGCTCAGCAGGGAGCCTACTTCCCTTTTTCTCTCTGCCTGCCTCTCTGCCTACTTGTGATCTCTCTCTGTCAAATAAATAAAAAAATAAAATATTTTAAAAAACACTTTACGGTGGGCAAAGGAAGCCCATGGCAAATATTTAAAAAAAAAAAAAAAAGTGACTTTATTTAGGGGGCACCCGAAAGATGAATATGAGGAAAAACAAGAGGTGAGAAGAGAAAGATAAAAGTCCAAATTAGGGTTGTAACATTAAGAAAGGAAAGGAAAGGGGCAAATTATAAAAGAAAAACCCAACTTGAGGTTGTTTAAATGCATGCAAATATAAATATAAGCAGACCCTTAATTCACAATTTGTTGCAGTTGCTTTACATTTCCATAGAATACAAAGCAAGCTTCACAGTTTTAGGAGTTTCAAGGGGCCTGAACTACATGGTGCTCTGGAATGTTCATAGTGCTAACAATTAAAGGCCACCAGAAGTCCACTTAACTTTATTTCAGGGTTTATGTGTGAAGCCTCGATTAATATTCTAAAAACTAAGTATTCCTTAGTACACACTTTCTAATTCTTATAGCAGTTATGAATACGACTTGCAATTCTGACTTTGGCTGTGACAAAGCCATATTTGCTTATCATTTACACTATCTGTGTACATATTTTTTTTTATCATTTACACTGTTTATCTGTGTACATATTGGGAAGAGGAGGTAATTTTCAGCCGTACAGATTTCTGAATCATCAAATATTTTGAAATAGAAGATTTTCTACTCTAGTTTCATTGTGCAAATCATCAATTTGAAAAATATCTCAGAAACTCAGAGTGAAAACCATAAGAGGAAAGACTATCAAACAAACAACAACTTTATACAAGGAACAAAACTTATAATTGCCAGATGCATGAAAAATAATTCAAATAAATATAGCATTTTAAACATCAGCAGGAGCAAGTAAAATAATTATGGATCATAAGCACTGTATTAAAACACTTTTTATAAAGAACATGAATATGATGTTATTTTTTTATTTAATAATTAATATGAGGATAATTTTAGTTATAGATGAAAATTTGGAGGCATGTTAAAAATGCTTTGAGAAAACTTATTTAACCAGAATAAAAGTACTAGAATTTTCTCATTTTTTATAAAACATATAAATCTATGTTTTCATGTCTGTCATGAATCATGTCTAATTCTATTTTCTTAGTTCTATAGTTGATACTAAAAGAAGGAATGATTTAGAATCTAATTGTACTGACATTTTACAAAAGCTAACAGATAAGTAATGAAAGGTCTTCATTTTGATTTTTTGAAAAACGGAGACTTATATTTTCTAGAACAGAGAAACAAATAACTATCACGTTATGACTCTGAAACAGAAAAGAATTTGTTGTCATTTTTGGAATTATCTGCTGATGTTTGACAGTTGCTTTTCTTTTTTTTTTTCCAGATGAGAGTTGTGCATCAAAGTTCAAGTCCCAAGAGATGTTATCAGTCTGAACAGCCCAGTGAACAAATATTTGTGAACCTCCTTCCAAATGAAATGTTCTATAGAAAGGTGGAAGTGGTAAGAAACCGTTGAAACAGTGGTTAAGAAGGTAGGTCTTTGTGGGCACTGATGGGAAATAGTCGTTAGGGGAAAGCTGCTTCACCACACAGGAAACAGAAAAACTCTTGAAAGCATCTTGTCCAGCTGTGGCAGAAGAATTGACATAGATAACATTTTAAAGCCAGAGAGCTTTTACGTACTCAACTGGGGACCAAGAAAGGGGGTGGTGAGGGCCTGCCTGCAGGCGGGGGGAGTGGAATGAAAATATTTCAAAGTTGCAAGACCTATTCACTGTGCATTTTACGAATCCCATAACTACATATCTTCCCAGAAAAGATGTTCAAAGATGTTCACGTCTTCATATTGAAAAAAAAAAAAATTAGACGAGTTTCAACAAAGGTTAAGACAAACAAAAAGTTTATAAAGCAAAAACTCAAATAATCATTTTATACTTCAATAATACCATTCTTACATGCCTTGAAATTGGAATATCTGTATTTTCTGTTTATAGATGTTGAATACACAAATAAACATATATTTCGAATAAGTATTTAAAATGACAAGAACAACAAAGGTGGCCATTATTTGCTTACTGCTTTGGAATTGCTTGTTGTCGTGATTTTACTGAATAGTTCTGAAAAGTATATGAGCTTGGAACTACTCTCCGCATATTATAGATGAGTAAATTGAGACCCGGAGTAGTTGAGGCTCTTGACCAAGATCACAGGACACAGAGTTTGAACATCAGTTTGTTGAACTCCATAGCTTGTAGCTTGTAGCTTGTTAACACATGCTGTGCTACCTCCACCAGACTATTTTTTTTTTTGAACCATAATCAAAATAATTACTTTCCATTTTTGTTTAGTTCTCTCTTCTACTTTCAGTTATTTTTTTCTCTCCCAGCATTTCATATATCTCCACATATATCCGCATATTTTATCCTTAGAGAAACCTTTAAAAATGTTTTCTTGGAAAGGTTTCCTTTACGGCTGCTGCTTTTGTTCATTATTCTGTTTTTTTTTTTTTAATTATTCTTCTTTCCCAAGAATTTGACATTTCACCAGAGATATTTCAAACACTTTGAAATATGCTTCAACAATAATATTGTGGCTATAACTCAAATTATCACTCACATGTAAATAATTATGAAATATAGATGGAGAAAAGAAGCATAAAGCAGAAAATGACCTAGAAACTAAACTTTTTAACAACTTGATACCATTGTCTTTCATAATGTTCTATTCATCTGGTGAATTTATTATAGTTCGTATATGTTGGTGATTTGTTTAAGCAACTCCAGTACTATTATTGGGGGTAAATCTCAAGGACAAACACCCTGATATAGTGATCTCTAATTTGAGACCATCGCACATACAAAGACTGCAGTGCATATTCTGTCTTCTTGACTATTTTGTGAATCTCCTTTCCATAGGTGCTCTAGTCTAGTAAGAAAGCTACCTCCGGTTGCCTTTTCACTTTGAATTTAAGATCTGAGCAAAAATAGTGCACACTATCCTCTTTCTTCCTTTCCCTGATTTAAGGTGCTTCAGGAAGGTGAGATTTGATCTTTACAACTGTTTTTATTTTATCCATGAGTCCATGTTTCACGTACCTAGTTCATCCCATTTCTAAGTACTCTTTCAATTTCCACTCCTCTTCTGATTACTCCTTGTACATATGAAAAGTTAATCTCTCTGTCCTTAATTAAAGTATGTAGAAGACTTCTTTAGTACTTGTTCTCTATGTCACTATACATTTCTGTATCATACTCTAATTGAACTTACGTCGACCTAAAATATAATTATAAGACTATTTCACTGATTTTCTATTTTGCTTAATGACTAGTTTCTCATAACACATATTTGTGTGTTTTATAAGTGTTTATGACTCACTGGTGATGCTTAGCTAGGCTTCTTCAGGGCTACCTTGAGAATCAAGACAGGCCAAAGAATGATTGATTATAAATTGCCCTATGAGACACAACCTTTTATGCTGGAAAATGACTACACTTGTAGGCATTCAAGACTTGTCTAAACCTCTTTACAGGGTCCACAGTCACATTACCATTAATTTTTTTTTAATGCATCTCTTTTGGATTTTAGAAATACAATAGATTCTGAAATTGCAGCATTTGAATGAGGGGAACTATCTGTAGTAATCTAATCCAATTCTCTCATTTTACAGTTGAGGAAAGTGAGATTCAGCCTTTTATGTTTATTAAAGATTGGAGCAGAGATCCAGTTCTGTCTGATTCCCAATGCTGTGTACTTAGTTTAGTATAATTATTATCAATTGGTTTCAGCCCATAAGGCACTGAGCCAAGGGCTCTGGCCAGATTAAAAATAAGTGTTCAAAATAGTCTGGATGCCTTTTCAATGCCCAAACATTCCTATTTTAGAGGGAAAAAATGAGATGTAACATTTGGATGTCCTCAAGGCAACTGATTCACACACTTTCAGATTTTGAAGGTGCAAGTCTTGAATAGCATTTGGTGATCATACTCTTTTGGTCCAAGTGTGCCCTTAAAGCAATTTCTTTTAGAGTGAACCACATGAAATTACTAAAACAGAATCAAGTTACTAGGACTGCTCACACACAGTTGTGAATGAGTAAGTGCAAACTCTAGGATTAGTGACTCGGAGGACTTATACTTGACTTCTGTAACAGCATTTATCAGAAACATTTCTCATGTCTCACCTGAAAATGCAGTTCTTTGGTCTAGAAGAAGAGCTGACAAAAAAATCTTTCATTGTATATTTCAGATTTTTAAAGCATCTTTAATCTTCTTCTCTGTATTAAATTCCTTCAACAAGGGGCGCCTGGGTGGTTCAGTAGGTTAAAGCCTCTGCCTTCAGCTCAGGTCATGATCTCAGGGTCCTGGGATTGAGCCCCCTCCCCCCATAGAGCCCTGCATGGGGCTCTCTGCTCAGCAGAGAGAGCCTGCTCCCCTTCCTCTCTTTGCCTGCCTCTCTGCCTACTTGCGATCTCTGTCTGTCAAATAAATAAATAAATAAATATCTTTTAAAAAATATTTAAATTCCTTCAGCCAAATGTCTTCGCTTCATTCAAAAGGTAATAATAGCCCAGAGTCTTTGAGTCTTCCAAGAGTCTGCTCTCTAGCTCTTGCCCTGCAGTTGTTTCTATGCCTTTCCTTCAGCAGGATGAAACCCAAAACTCATAAGCAGAGAGATCTGAGTTGTATTTGTAAAGAAAATTCATTTTGATACTTTTTGATACTTACATTTGCATGTTCTTTCTCTACATTACGCCTCACAGGTAGATGTTTTGCTTTTCAGTGTACATGTTATTTATCTTGATTCAGTCTGAACAAATAACTGGCCTCCTCCTGGCAATTTGAATTAAGTCCTTGTGAAATTAAAATGGGACACACTCAAACACACACATGTGCACACAAATTTATGGTTGTTGATTGTATTTGTAACTCACTCATATGCACAAATTATAATCTCTGTACTATACCTTTTCAGGCATACATTCTTGGAGTCTATATGAATTGTGGAAAGCTATCTTCAATATGTTATTGTTCACTGGTTTTATAGGTACCACTGCTGAGACAAGGGACATTGGAGCATAAAAGCTAAAATGTGATGGAATGAGTTTGATCAGTAGACATGTGGACAGAGTAGGTTCAATTAGCACAGGACAAAGAGAAAGAACTTGGGACACCTAGGTGGCTCAGTCAGTTAAGCCACTGCCTTCGGCTCAGGTCATGATCCTAGGGTTCTGGGATCGAGTCCTGCATTGGGTTCCTTGCGCAGTGGGGAGCCTGCTTCTCTCTCTGCCTCTGCCTGCTGCTCTGCCTGCTTGTGTTCTCTCTCTCTTTCACAAATAAATAAATAAATAAATAAATCTTTTAAAAAAGAGAGAGACAGAAAGAACTTTATTGAAATTTTTAAATAAAATTTTAGAATTTGAGAAAGAATTTGAAATGTGTTAAAAAATCTGAGAAGTAAGTTGAGAAAGGACAAAATACAAGTATGAAGAAAATGAAAATATAAATAAGTATAAATCTGTGGGCAAAATGGAAAAATACTGGGAAAAGGATAAGTTGAGTTAACTACTCTGGCAGTACAAAATAATTTATCTCTATGTATATCCCAATACCTATGATGAAAGAGAAAGCATACCACAAGTCTGAAATATTATTGTACAAAGAAATGAGAAATAATCATCATTGCTATTGCTATTTCTTTTACTTTTGGTAATATTATTTATTAACATTTGTTTAATTTTACATTTTACATATTATAATTTAACATTATAATGATTTATTAACACAAATCATTTCTTGTAGACCGAATATGGTATTACTGTATCAATCAAAATAATTCATATTGAATTTTACATCTTTTCTTCACTTTCACTTTTATAAAACACTTACATTACATTTTTGTTGTAACTTACTGCATGATGTCATTCATTAATCTCAATCATGTGAACATTTCAGACATCTTTAAAAGTACAGAATTCTTTTTTAACGATTTTATTTATTTATTTGACAAACAGAGATCACAAGTAGGCAGAGAGGCAGGCAGAGAGAGAGGAGGGGAAGCAGGTTCCCTGCTGAGCAGAGAGCCTGATGTGGGGCTCAATCCCAGGACCCTGAGATCATGACCTGAGCCGAAGACAGAGGCTTTAACCTATTGAGCTGCCCAGGCACCCCAAAAGTGCAGAATTTTTTACTCTTTTGTAATATATGTTAGGATTAAATAAAGATTGCTCAAAAAATACCTAAAATACTCATCAAAAAATACCTAGAATATTTATCAAAGGAAACACATCAAATATTTTTTTAAATCCCAGCTTTGCCTCACAAACACCTTCTCTGTGAATGGAAGAGAATTTTTAGCATTTAGTTTAATACTTCAGATGTTTAAACTATCTAAATTAATTTTTAGTTTCCATTTCTTTGGCCAGCTAACTCCTTTTTCATAATCTCAGTGATGATGATGATGATGACGATGATGATGATGATGATGATGATGTTGATGGGGAAAGAAAGGCAGGTGGGAGACAAGAGGAGATTTTCTAGAGCAGTCACCTTACCTCATAATGGACCTCATTTCTAAAATAAGGAAGTTACTAAATAACCTCTAAACTCATCCACTTGTCTAAAATTGTGAAATTTGTTATGCCTAGGTTTTAATTACTGATTTTTTACTTAATATAATCTAATTTCACAAGTTAATTTACAGATAGGCTATCAAGGGTAAACAGCTCAACAAGACCCGCTCACATTCAAAAAAGAAATTTTGATCTGTGCTTTTTTTCCCTCTATGGTTATCTTTAAAGTATTTAAGTTGAGTTTTTTTTTTTAAACCCTACATTAAATCATGTCCAATTTTAAGTTATACAGCAGATTATGGTTAGTAGAAAAAGCATCTACCTACTCATCAGAACACTGTAGTTGATATCCATATTCAGCCATTTATTATCTCTCAGAATTAGAGGCAGTTTATGAACACCACTGAGCACCTGTCTATTAGTGTTGAAAGGGAAGTTATAATACCAACTTTGAAGTATTTTGGCCAACTAAATAAGATTGTATATGCAAGTCATCTAGCAATCACAAAAGATAAATAACAGCTACTCAAGTAAACACCTCATTTTGTTTTTCTGTTCCCACAGAAATATCCCAACAGCAATGTTGAAATTACTAAAATTTCTTAAAAACTGTTGTATTTTGAAATGTTATGTTCTGGGGTGCCTGGGTGGCTCAGTGGGTTAAAGCCTCTGCCTTCGGCTCAGGTCATGATCTCAGGGTCCTGGGATCGAGCCCCGCATCAGGCTCTCTGCTCAGCAGGGAGCCTGCTTCCCTTCCTCTCTCTCTGCCTGCCTCTCTGCCTACTTGTGATCTCTGTCTGTCAAATAAATAAATAAAATCTTTTAAAAAAGATGTTATGTTCTTAAAATGCTGGTCTCCCTTTTACATTTATTTTGGGTTTGTATGCTACTTATGGGATGGGGTTACATTTCAAATAGTGCCAAGTATTCATATGACTTTATTATATCAATTATATAAACTTTTAATATTTCTTTTTAAAAAGATATGTTGAATAAAAATACCATTTTCAAAAAGATTCTTTTTATTTCAAAAGATAGATTACTATTTGTTCACATTTCTAATTATTATGAACAACCAGTCAGTTCTCACTGAGATATGAATGAATTTTCACCTACTGGTAGAGAGAGAAAATGTGAATGTGCCTTCGAAAGGAAGTATACCATGTGGTTTGAGATTATAGTAACTGCTTTTGAATCTATTACATCCCAGAATATACAAATGAATACACTGTAAGTAGATCTCTATCAAGAAATCAATTGACAGGACTCTGACATAGGTCCAATACAAAATATGACTGAACCTAATTGTGTATTTTTGGGTAAATTGTGGTTATGCTATTGTTATTGTTTTTGATGATGATCTTGATTCCAGGTTTTTAAATTATATGGCCAAGAAGAAATACATGATTAATTTTTTTTTAAAGAGATGGCTCTGCTGAACTCAATTTTCATAATTTGGTTAACAACAGGATAAGGGTACTGAACTAGATGGAAGAAATTCTACACTTCACAACACTTGCCATAGAAATGAGTGCCATTACATATACATCATTAGAAAACAGAATTGATGGATCATCCACATGGTTGAGGTGGACACTAATGGAAAGTCCTATGAATCTGCTGAGTTCATTTGAATATGCCACTGTAGAGAGAAGCACTGAAACAGTATAGGTGAGCCAAATCATTCCAGGATTTCTGGTTTGGAAAGTGTGATGAATGGTTTTCTGGTGAGGGAGAGAGAAAGAGAGAAGAATTTGAAGAGTAAATTTTGTTCATCACCAAAATATTTAAAGATAAATTACACAAAAATTGGAACCTAATTTTCGGAAACCTAACTTTCAGAAGGCAAGGGGCATTTCCTGAACCCTCAATTCGACACTTGATCATAGCATTAGAAAAGTTTACATCACGTCTGGGATAATAGCAGGATTCACTAGAGAAACATGTGAATGACAGACTATGCTCTAGTTCATCATTTGGCCAACTGCTGATTCACCAACTGTCACTCCAGCCAGTTCTCATGGAGGCTGATGAGTGTGCCTCGAGTTATCACAACAGGAACAGCATGAGTAGGCAACAAAAGAAACCAAGTGTCTCACAACGGCATCCGCCATGAAAATCATTTGATCTTTTAGGATAATAAAGATTGAAATAATTTGGGTAACATTCATATATTTAGCCATTCATTATTTTCAATGACATTTTAATCAATGTGCAAAGAGGAAAGCAGCATAAGAAGAGATTGAACTCGCCACACTTAAATTATTCAGTTCAGTATCTGGTGAAGAGTCCATCTTTTTCAGTTAATTTTCTTACAGAGCTGCCCCCAGAAAGCCTATTCATGTCTAAAAGGTTCTTGAAGGTTACTTTTAATTTCTACTGTTGATGAAACTACTTTTGGCAATCAAAGACTTCCTACAGTTAAAGACCTAAAGGCACTCTTAAATATACAAAAATGCTTCATGACAGTAACTATAAATATGGTTGAGCATTTGTGTACTTGAGGAGGCATGAGATAATGTGAGAAAGCTACGATGGCCTTTGTGTTTATATTCCTAAAATAATATTTACCATAGTCATCTTTACCCATACAAAAAAAATTATTACATAGTATTTATTTGTTATATGGTAGGATGTGTTTCAAATATTTGGGGATATTGAAAATATATATACAAATAAGTAAATTATAAATTCTATATTTTGTATTACTGCACATTCAGTTTTCATACTGTGGCTTTTCTGTGGTATTTACATCAGTAAATATGCATATATATGTCAAAAGAGCATGTCCAAATATATATCTTAATAAATATTCTGAAGTTATATTTGTGGAAAATGTTTATCCAAAGAATCATTTCTATTTTTAGAAGATGAAAAGTAGGAATTGAAATTATCCTGTAAAAAAGTGTGGTAGCAGTTTCTTATTACTGAGCTTTGCTCAGAACACCTTCTGTCCCCTTCTCAAAAGCTTGGTAATTGTTGCCTCTTAAGTCATTTAAATACAATGAAACATTGTTTAAATGTCTTATCATCTGAAAATAGAAATGAAGTCTTAGAATTTTAGTCTCCTATGATTGCTAAAAAACATATTTTGTAAAAATAAAATTAAAAATTAGAATCTAATAAATTCATAATTTTTAGAGCTTTTTAAAAATACTTCTTTCAAACCCAGAAGAGTTTGTAGGAATTCACTGTGTTAATATCAGAATGATAAAAGATTAATGGTTTCAATGAACTGATTATTGATTTACAGTCAATCATATATGCACATGTGAGTGTGTGTGTGTGTGTGTGTGTGTGTGTGTGTGTGTATCTTAAGTGCTAAGCAGAAATGGAAGGACCAGTTCAATTAATGTATTGGCTGGTTGTTTGTCACTCTTATCATTCAATCAACAGAAAATGTCTCACATGGGAAAGCATCTACACAGTAACAGAATCATTAAATCCACCCAGAGCACTGTTTATAGAAGACCTTTCTGTCTTTCTTATGCCTGGGTGCCCTTTCTATGCCAAGGGGAATGGGGAGCACTGCCTTCTGTTTCCCATATCATAATGAATTGATTTTCTGTAAAATTGTGTGTTTCATACCACCAAATTATTTGTTGAGTGCCTACTGTCTAAACAATACCATGTCAGATGCTGGAGCCTATATCCCATTTTGTTGCTTCATACCTAGTTCCTAGCACATAGAACTCAGAAAAATAATGTTTATTGAAAAAGATATAAACAGATAAGACATGAAACAAGAAAGTAGACAGAAGGAACAGATATGTTGTCTGAATTCTGAGTCACCTAATTACATGTCCTGGTTTGTAGATTTGGACAATGATTGCTGCTAAACTGTTAGTAATAAATGACTTTGGACTTTAAGAGAACTTGTGCATAGCTGCATGTACGTCTCATCCCACATCTGGATGGCATGGAGAGAGAGGCTGTGCTTTGTATACAAGTCTCTATTCTTCATTTAAAAGAATTTTCTATTTGGGGGGCCAGGAGCACCTGGGTGGCTTGGTCAGTTAAGCGTTGGACTGTTAGTTTCAGCTCAGGTCATAATCTCAGGGTTGTGAGATTCAAGCCCTACACCAGGCTCTGTGTTCAGCATGGAGTCTGCTTGAGATTCTCTGCCTCTCCCTCTACCCCTCCTTCTATTTTGCACATGTTCTCTCTCTCAAATAAATAAATAAATAAAATCTAAAAAAAAAAAAAAAAAGGATTTTCTTTTTCTGAGTTGTGACAGAAGCCATGCTGCAAGGACTATAACAAGCATCTGTTCTTTCTGAATTTAGGTACCACTTAGGAATCCTAGTTTAACACAACAAAGATTTATTTCTTGATCCTCTCATGGTCCAATGCAGGTCTTTGGGGTGGAAGTCTCTCTGCATACTGCTATTCCGGATCCAGACTTCTACATATTTCTCCTCTAAAGCTTTTGATGTTCTTACCAGAACCCTTTCTACTTTGCTCGGTAACAAGCCAAGAGAACAAACATGGGACAGAATATGAAAGTGTTGAGGGGTCAGATCTGGAAATGGAGTACATCAGCTTCACTTACTCCATTGGGCAGTAGGCTCCACATATCTGCAAAGGCTCTTGAGATATGTCTTGTAGTGTGCCCAGGAAGACAAGGAAAAACATGGCTACTCATGTTTTTCTATTTGGCCCCCCAAATAGAGTACTTACATTCTCTGCTTCTATTGGCAATATTTTAATGAGGACCTGTACATATAGGATACATGCTATACCTTTAGGAGTTTATTTTAATAATATCTGTCACTACTGGAGCACCTGAGTGGCTCAGTTGGTTAAGCATCTGCCTTTGGCTTAGGTCGTGATCCCATGGTCCTGGGATCGAGCCCCACGTTGGGCTCCCTGCTGGGCGGGAGTTTGTATCTCCCTCTGCCCCTCTCCCCAACTTGTGCTCACTCTCTCTCTCAAATAAATAAAATATTTAAAAAGAATTTGTCACTACTAAGCATAAAAAAGAAAGGAGAGGAAAAAGTAAGAAGAAAAATGATATTGGTCAATCATAGTTCTTTTTTCTCTTCTCCAACAGAATAAGCAATGGTCTTATGTCTTTGGGAAAGAGATATAAATTAGACTGCCTCAAGAAAGTTGTCCATAGGTTTATAGCTATAGGAAAATGACCTAAATTAATTTTCAATATGTATTTGTAATTATTCATAGATATATATGTTATATGTGTATATCTATATATTTATACATCAATCTCTATATAAATCCACACACATCCATACACTCCCAGGAGTTGCATACTTCCTGTCTTAAGAAATAAAAGTTCAATGGGTATTTTCTAGATTAAGAATCAGCAGTTAGAGGGCAGAGTCAAGATGGCTGAGAAGTAGCAGGGTGAGACTACTTCAGCTAGCCGGAGATCAGCTAGATAGCTTATCTAAAGATTGAAAACACCTAAAAATCCATTGGCAGATCGAAGAGAAGAAGAACAGCGATTCTGGAAACAGAAAAACAACCACTTTCTGAAAGGTAGGACCGGCGGAGAAGCGAATCCAAAGCGACGGGAAGATAGACCCCGGGGGGAGGGGCCGGCTCCCGGCAAGCAGCGGAGCAACCGCGCACAAAATCAGGACTTTTAAAAGTCTGTTCTGCTGAAGGACATCGCTCCAGAGGCTAAACCGGGGCAAAGCCCACGCGGGGTCAACGTGGCCTCAGGTCCCGCAGGGTCACAGAAGGATCGGGGGTGTCTGAGTGTCGCAGAGCTTGCGGGTACTGGAACAGGAAAGCTGCCTATAGAGACAGAGCCGAAAGTAAGCACACAGCTCGGGGTGACCTTGAACCGGTCGCAGGCTCGGTGAGCTCAGAGCGCGGCCGGAGGTCAGGCAGATGGGAGTGACTGGGCGCTGTTCTCTGAGGGCGCACTGAGGAGTGGGGCCCTGTGCTTTCGGCTCCTCCCACCGGAGACCAGGAGGCCGCCATTTGTATTCCCGTCCTCCGGAACTCTACGGAAAGCGCTCAGGGAACAAAAGCTCCTGAAAGCAAACCCGAGCGGATTACTCACCCCGGCCCCTGTTAAGGGCGGTGCAATTCCGCCTGGGGCAAGGACACTTGAGAATCACTACAACAGGCCCCTCCCCCAGAAGATCAACAAGAAATCCAGCCGAGACCAAGATCACCTACCAAGGAGTGCGGTTTCAATACCAAGGAGAGCAGCAGAATTCCAGAGGAGGAGAAAGCAAAGCACGGAACTCATGGCTTTTTCCCTGTGATTTTTTTAAGTCTTGCAGTTAATTTGATTTTTTTCTTTTCATTTTTTTTTTCTTTTCTCGCCTCCTGGTAAATTTTTTTTTTTATTTTTTTTTTATATTTTTCTTATTTGTTTTCTTTTTTTAAATTCTTTTCTTTTCTCTCTTTTTTTTTCTTTCTTCCTTTTTGAAACTCTTTTTATCCCCTTTCTACCCCCTCACGATTTGGGATCTCTTCTAATTTGGTTAAAGCATATTATCCTGGGGTTGTTGCCACCCTTTTAGTATTTTACTTGCTCCTTCATATACTCTTATCTGGACAAAATGACAAGACGGAAAAATTCAACACAAAAAAAAGAACAAGAGGCAGTAACGAAGGCTAGGGACCTAATCAATACAGACATTGGTAATATGTCAGATCTAGAGTTCAGAATGACAATTCTCAAGGTTCTAGCCGGGCTTGAAAAAGGCATGGAAGATATTAGAGAAACCCCTCGAGAGATATAAAAGTCCTTTCTGGAGAAATAAAAGAACTAAAATCTAACCAAGTTGAAATCAAAAAAGCTATTAATGAGGTGCAATCAAAAATGGAGGCCCTCACTGCTAGGATAAATGAGGCAGAAGAAAGAATTAGTGATATAGAAGACCAAATGACAGAGAATAAAGAAGCTGAGCAAAAGAGGGACAAACAGCTACTGGACCACGAGGGGAGAATTCGAGAGATAAGTGACACCATAAGAAGAAACAACATTAGAATAATTGGGATTCCAGAAGAAGAAGAAAGAGAGAGGGGAGCAGAAGGTATACTGGAGAGAATTATTGGGGAGAATTTCCCCAATATGGCAAAGGGAACGAGCATCAAAATTCAGGAGGTTCAGAGAACGCCCCTCAAAATCAATAAGAATAGGCCCACATCCCGTCACCTAATAGTAAAATTTACAAGTCTCAGTGACAAAGAGAAAATCCTGAAAGCAGCCCGGGAAAAGAAGTCTGTGACATACAATGGTAAAAATATTAGATTGGCAGCCGACTTATCCACAGAGACCTGGCAGGCCAGAAAGAGCTGGCATGATATTTTCAGAGCACTAAACGAGAAAAACATGCAGCCCAGAATACTATATCCAGCTAGGCTATCATTGAAAATAGGAGGAGAGATTAAAAGCTTCCAGGACAAACAACAACTGAAAGAATTTGCAAACACCAAACCAGCTCTACAGGAAATATTGAAAGGGGTCCTCTAAGCAAAGAGAGAGCCTACAAGTGGTAGATCAGAAAGGAACAGAGACCATATGCAGTAACAGCCACCTTACAGGCAATACAATGGCACTAAATTCATATCTCTCAATAGTTACCCTGAATGTTAATGGAATAAATGCCCCTGTCAAAAGACACAGGGTATCAGAATGGATACAAAAACAAAACCCATCTATATGTTGCCTCCAAGAAACTCATTTTAAGTCCGAAGACACCTCCAGATTTAAAGTGAGGGGGTGGAAAAGAATTTACCATGCTAATGGTCATCAGAAGAAACAGGAGTGGCAATCATTATATCAGATCAATTAGATTTTAAGCCAAAGACTATAATAAGAGATGAGGAAGGACACTATATCATACTCAAAGGGTCTGTCCAACAAGAAGATATAGCAATTTTAAATATCTATGCCCCCAACGTGGGAGCAGCCAACTATATAAACCAATTAATAACAAAATCAAAGAAACACATCAACAATAATACAATAATAGTAGGGGACTTTAACACTCCCCTCACTGAAATGGACAGATCATCCAAGCAAAAGATCAACAAGGAAATAAAGGCCTTAAACAACACACTGGACCAGATGGACATCACAGATATATTCAGAACATTTCATCCCAAAGCAACAGAATACACATTCTTCTCTAGTGCACATGGAACATTCTCCAGAATAGATCACATCCTCGGTCCTAAATCGGACTCAACTGGTATCAAAAGATTGGGATCATTCCCTGCATATTTTCAGACCACAATGCTCTAAAGCTAGAACTCAACCACAAAAGGAAGTTTGAAAAGAACCTAAATACATGAAGACTAAACAGCATCCTTCTAAAGAATGAATGGGTCAACCAGGAAATTAAAGAAGAATTGAAAAAAGTCATGGGAACAAATGATAATGAAAATACAACGGTTCAAAATCTGTGGGACACAACAAAGGCAGTCCTGAGAGGAAAATATATAGCGGTACAAGCCTTTCTCAAGAAACAAGAAAGGTCTCAGGTACACAACCTAACCCTACACCTAAAGGAGCTGGAGAAAGAACAAGAAAGAAACCCTAAGCCCAGCAGGAGAAGAGAAATCATAAAGATCAGAGCAGAAATCAATGAAATAGAAACCAAAAAGACAATAGAGCAAATCAACGAAACTAGGAGCTGGTTCTTTGAAAGAATTAATAAAAATGATAAACCCCTGGCCAGACATATCAAAAAGAAAAGAGAAAGGACCCAAATAAATAAAATCATGAACGAAAGAGGAGAGATCACACTAACACCAAAGAAATACAAACTATTATAAGAACATACTATGAGCAACTCTATGCCAACAAATTTGACAATCTGGAAGAAATGGATGCATTCCTAGAAACATATAAACTACCACAACTGAACCAGGAAGAAATAGAAAGCCTGAACAGACCCATAACCAGTAAGGAGATTGAAACAGTCATTAAAAATCTCCAAACAAACAAAAGCCCAGGGCCAGACGGCTTCCCAGGGGAATTCTACCAAACATTTAAAGAAGAACTAATTCCTATTCTCCTGAAAATACAAACGGAAGGAAAACTTCCAAACTCATTTTATGAGGCCAGCATCACCTTGATCCCCAAACCAGACAAGGATCCCATCAAAAAAGAGAGCTATAGACCAATAACCTTGATGAACACAGATGCAAAAATACTCAACAAAATACTAGCCAATAGGATTCAACAATACTTTAAAAGGATTATTCACCACGACCAAGTGAGATTTATTCCAGGGCTGCAAGGTTGGTTCAACATCCGCAAATCAGTCAATGTGATACAACACATCAATAAAAGAAAGAACAAAAACCATATGATACTCTCAATAGATGCTGAAAAAGCATTTGACAAAGTACAGCATCCTTTCCTGATCAAAACTCTTCAAAGTGTAGGGATGGAGGGCACATACCTCAATATCATCAAAGCCATCTATGAAAAACCCACCGCAAATATCATTCTCAATGGAGAAAAACTGAAAGCTTTTCCGCTAAGGTCAGGAACACAACAGGGATGTCCATTATCACCACTGCTATTCAACATAGTTCTAGAGGTCCTAGCCTCAGCAATCAGACAACAAAAGGAAATTAAAGGCATCCAAATCGGCAAGAAGAAGTCAAATTATCACTCTTTGCAGATAATATGATACTATATGTGGAAAACCCAAAAGACTCCACTCCAAAACTGCTAGAACTTGTACAGGAATTTAGTAAAGTGTCAGGATATAAAATCAATGCACAGAAATCAGTTGCATTTCTCTACACCAACAGCAAGACAGAAGAAAGAGAAATTAAGGAGTCAATCCCATTTACAATTGCACCCAAAACCATAAGATACCTAGGAATAAACCTAACCAAAGAGGTACAGAATCTATACTCAGAAAAGTATAAAGAACTCATGAAAGAAATTGAGGAAGACACAAAGAAATGGAAAAATGTTCCATGCTCCTGGATTGGAAGAATAAATATTGTGAAAATGTCTATGCTACCTAAAGCAATCTACACATTTAATGCAATTCCTATCAAAGTACCATCCATCTTTTTCAAAGAAATGGAACAAATAATGCTAAAATTTATATGGAACCAGAAAAGACCTCGAATAGCCAAAGGGATATTGAAAAAGAAAGACAACGATAGTGGAATCAAAATTCCGGACTTCAAGCTCTATTACAAAGCTGTCATCATCAAGACAGCATGGTACTGGCACAAAAACAGACCCATAGATCAATGGAACAGAATAGAGAGCCCAGAAATAGACCCTCAACTCTATGGTCAACTAATCTTTGACAAAGCAGGAAAGAATGTCCAATGGAAAAAAGACAGCCTCTTCAATAAATGGTGCTGGGAAAATTGGACAGCCACATGCAGAAAAATGAAATTGGACCACTTCCTTACACCACACATGAAAATAGACTCAAAATGGATGAAGGGCCTCAATGTGAGAAAGGAATCCATCAAAATCCTTGAGGAGAACACAGGCAGCAACCTCTTCGACCTCAGCCGCAGCAACATCTTCCTAGGAACAATGCCAAAGGCAAGGGAAGCAAGGGCAAAAATGAACTATTGGGATTTCATCAAGATCAAAAGCTTTTGCACAGCAAAGGAAACAGTTAACAAAATCAAAAGACAACTGACAGAATGGGAGAAGATATTTGCAAACAACATATCAGATAAAGGACTAGTGTCCAGAATCTATAAAGAACTTAGCAAACTCAACACCCAAAGAACAAATAATCCAATCAAGAAATGGGCAGAGGACATGAACAGACATTTCTGCAAAAAAGACATCCAGATGGCTAACAGACACATGAAAAAGTGCTCCATAGTACTCGGCATCAGGGAAATACAAATCAAAACCACAATGAGATATCACCTCACACCAGTTAGAATGGCTAAAATAAACAAGTCAGGAAATGACAGATGCTGGCGAGGATGTGGAGAAAGGGGAACCCTCCTACACTGTTGGTGGGAATGCAAGCTTGTGCCGCCACTCTGGAAAACAGCATGGAGGTTCTTCAAAATGTTGAAAATAGAACTGCCCTATGACCCAGCAATTGCACTATTGGGTATTTACCCTAAAGATACAAATGTAGTGATCCAAAGGGGTACATGCACCCGAATGTTTATAGCAGTAATGTCCACAATAGCCAAACTATGGAAAGAACCTAGATGTCCATCAACAGATGAATGGATGAAGAAGATGTGGTATATATACACGATGGAATACTTTGCAGCCATCAAAAGAAATGAAATCTTGCCATTTGCGACAACATGGATGGAACTAGAGCTTATCATGCTTAGTGAAATAAGTCAAGCAGAGAAAGACAACTATCATATGATCTCCCTGATATGAGGAAGTGGTGATGCAACATGGGGGCTTAAGTGGGTAGGAGAAGAGTAAATGAAACAAGATGGGATTGGGAGGGAGACAAACCATAAGTGACTCTTAATCTCACAAAACAAACTGAGGGTTGCTGGGGGGAGGGGGTTTGGGAGAAGGGGGTGGGATTATGGACATTGGGGAGGGTATGTGCTATGGTGAGTGCTGTGAAGTGTGTAAACCTGGTGATTCACAGACCTGTACCCCTGGGGATAAAAATATATGTTTATAAAAAATAAAAAATTAAAAAAAAAAAAAAAAGAATCAGCAGTTAGAGTGAGAGCATTGACTCTCATTCAAAAACATCCTTTATTCCTTTCCGTTGTGGTGCAAACTCTCCCCCAAAGTCAAACATTTCTCTTTGAATTATTTTCCCTTTTTATGATGGAAGGGGAAAAATATGTCCCCTGGAGGCATTTCACAGGGTTAAAGTAACGGCCAGAATTTCTCAGATTGCCTTCTATAGGACTTTGAAATCTCAAAGGCAAGCAAAGTCAATAGGGAGGTTTTGCTGCTTATGTATGGTTCAGTGATCTCATCCTTGCTTTGGGCAGGCCACGGTGATGGGAAGAGTTTAAGAAATGCAGGTTATAGTAAAAGTTTCCTTGGCATCTGGACAGCTAAGACAAAATTAGGTAGCATGTCATCTGCAAATAAATCCACTCAATATTTGTCTGATACATATATACATATCTTTATAAAGGTTCTCATATGTATTGCATATTTTTATCCTAAAATTTTACAGTTCACTTGAGAAAACGTCACCTTATAATTTATTTTTAACTTTTATTTTCCCCTATATATTTCTGTATTTATCATTTTGAGATTTATTATAATTTAACTTGTGAACAATAAGGTATTTAATATCAAAAATTATTCAAATAACCTTTAAGATGAGTTTGCAATATGTTTGCTTTTTTTTCTTCTTTCCATTATACCAAATTTTAATGTTTAATTCTAGCAAAATTCAATGTGGAATAAAAGGACTATGCTAAAAAGTGTTTAATCATTAGGTCTGTTTTCATATGGTTGAAGTCAAGAAAAGCTATTAATACTACATACTCTAGTAAAAACCTAAACATCTATTAGTTCAAAGCTTTTCATTATTAACCTATTGATTTGAAATTATCTTACTATAAAAGTTAATGCAAAATACACACTTTAAGTATATCATAAATACTGAAAACATTTACAAATATAGTCAATAAAATGGAAATAGCCTCCTATTATATGATCTAATAAAAACTCAATTTATAGTTTATGTAATATAGAATAATTATAGGTTAGTTATTAAATTCCCTATAGGAACCACTTTCTCACCTTTTATTTTTATAATTTGAATGACCTATTTACATAATATTAAATATAAAAACTATTAAAATAACTATTATAAGCTTATCACAATTATTTATTCATCAAATATAATCTTGATAACCTATTATGTTCTAAGTATTATACAGTGATAATTTAGAATATGATATGTTTATAATTACCATGTAGCATAGTTGTATTTTATAGGATTCTGAGAATTTTCATGTATGGTATCTTATTTGACTCTAAGAAAAAAACAACTGACTACCTTTAAAGGAATTTCTGGTACCCAAATCTAGGATTCTTTTCTCTAGCACATAATGCTATGTTTTCTATTAAAAACACAAAAGTTTCTAGAACATTTCGTATATGTAATCTTCTAGCTAGACAGTGTTATTTAGGTCATATTTTCTTCTTTCACTTGCCCAAACAATAAGAAGTTTAATGGATTTGAGAAAGGGTAGAGATAAATAATACCACCCCTAGAAGTTGGGTTTTAGTTAATTGCAAACTCCATCTTCTACTGTATTCTACATGATATTATAAAAGTTTCAGTAAGTGAAAAAAAAAAGATGAGAAAAACAGTTTTAGAATTCATTTACTGTTCCAATATCCATAGCACCACTAGTGGGAATAATAATAAGCTTAAAATCAGGTGGTCTGAATTGAGTTCTCCTATCCTTATCAGTTATTGGTACTGAGCAAGTCATTTAACCAGTTTCCATGATCTGTGAAACTCTGTGAAAAAGGTTTTTGCTGTTGATGATAATGATGATGATGGTGATGGTGACAGCTAATAATTATTGAGAGCTTACTCTCTGAATTCCTTCACCTAGATGCTTAAAATGTATTCTGTATTAATAAAACTTACTTCATAGTGATGTTGTGAGGATACCTATCATATACAAATGTAAGTGTATTTTCACATACATAGATCCAATGTCACTACATTCAAAGGTGTGGTTAAAAAAAATGGAGTATCGGTTTCTAAAATTTACTTGGAAAGGCAAAAAATCCTCAATAGCAAACACAATATTAAAGGAGAATAGCAGGGATGGCTGGGTGGCTCAGTCGCTTAAGTGTCTTCCTTCAGCTCAGGTCATGATCCCGGGGTCCTGGGATCAAGTCCCATATGGGGCTCCCTGCTCATCAGCATCAGAGAGCCTGCTTCTCCCTCTCCCTCTGCTACTCTCCCTGCTTGTTCTTTTGCTCTCTCTCTCTCTGTCAAATAAATAAATAAAATCTTTAAAAGAAAAAATAAAGGAGAATAGCAAAGCTGGAAGATTAACACACAACTTCAAGACTTATTTTAGGGGTGCCTGGGTGGCTCCATCATCAAGCATCTACCTTCATCTCAGGTCATGATCCTGGGGTCCTTGGATCAAGCCCTGCATTAGGCTCCCTGCTCAGTGAGGAGTCCACGTGTTCTCCCTCTCCCACTCTCCCCGCTGGTGGTATCTCTCTTGATGTATCTCTATGTCAAATTAGTAAATAAAATCTTGAAAAACAAAACCAAACAAACACTTATTTTAAAGCCACAGTCATCAGGATGGTGAGGGACTGGTGAAAGAATAGGTAAGTATACCAACGGAAAAGAATAGAGAGACACAGATCCACATAAATATAGTCAACTGATCTTCAACAAAGGAGCACAGTAATACAATGGAGCAAAAACAGTCTTTTCAATAAATGGTTTTGGAACAATTGGACATGTATGTAGACATGAGTGTAGAAATGGAGATTATACCCTTCACAAAAATTGACTCAAGATGAATCATATATCTAAATGTAAAAATCTTCAAGTATAAAACTCCTAGAAGATAACATAAGAGAAAACCTAGATGACCCAGGATGTGATAAATACTTTTTAGATACAACACAAAAGGCATGATCTATGAAAGAAATAATTGGTAAGCCAGACTTCATTAAAAGTTAAAATTTCTGTTCTGGAAAAGACACTGTCAAGAGAATGAGAAGACAAGTCCCAAACAATGAGAAAATATTTGCAAGGACATAGTCAAAAGAAATACTGATTTTCTCTCCCTAATAAAGTACTCTTATTTAATATATACAAATAATATATATATATATAAATTCAATATATTTAAATAATATTTATAACTCAACAACTTTATAAATAATATTTATAAGAAAATGAACATCTTAAATGGGGAAAAGATCTAAACAGACATCTCATGAAAAAAGAAACACAGATGGCAAATACTTATATTAAAAGATACTGTACATCATATGTCAGTAATAATGAGATATTAAAACAATGAGATAATACTACACACCTCTCAGAATGGCCAAAATCTGGATTACTGATAATGCCAAATGCTGGTAAGGATGTGAAGCAAGAGAGACTCTGATTCATTGGTGGTGAGAATGCAAAATGGTGTAGCCAATTTGGAAGACAGTTTGATTGTTTCTTATAAAACTATGCATACTTTTACCATAAAATCTGGCAACTATACTCCTTGATGTTTACTCAAAAGAGCTGAAAATTTAGGTCCACACTAAAACCTGCTCAGGAATTTTATGCAAGTTTTATTTATAATTGCCCAACTTGGAAGCAACTACGATGTCTTTTAGTAGGTGAGTGGATAAATAAACTGGACCTCCTGGCAATGGGGTATTATTCAACACCAAAAAAATAAAAAAATTAAAAAAAAAGATTTATGAAGCCATGAAAAGACATGAGGAACTTCAATGCACATTACTAAGTGAAAGAAGCCAATGTGAAAAGACTACATGCAGTATGATTCCGAATATATGATTTTTTGGAAAGGCAGAACGACAGAGACAGTAAAAGATCAATAAATGCCAGAGGTATGGAAGGTGTTGTGGGGAGCAATGAGTAGGTTAGAACACAGAGGATTTTTAGAACAGTGAAAATACTCTGCATGATCCTGTATGTCATTACACATTTGTCCAAACCCATAGTATTTACAATACCAAGAATGAACCCTAATGTAAAGTATGCACTTTGGGTGATTATAATGTGTCAGTGTAGGTTCATAAATTATAACCGGTATACCACTCTGGTGGGGGATATTGATTATGGGGGAGGTTATGCATGTGTGAGGAGAGGGGGTTTATGGGAAATCTCTATACCTCTCAGTCTGTTTTGCTATGAAACTAACCGTGCTCTGAAAAATAAAGTCTTTAAAAAAGTTCATGCTGGGGGCGCCTGGGTGGCTCAGAGGTTTAAACCTCTGCCTTTGGCTCAGGTCATGGTCTCAGGGTCCTCGGATCTAGCCCCGCATAGGGCTCTCTGCTCAGCGGGGAGCCTGCTTCCCTCTCTTTCTGCCTGCTGCTCTGCCTACTTGTGATCTCTGTCTGTCAAATAAATAAATAAAATCTTAAAAAAAAAAAAAAAAGTTCATGCTGGCTGCTGTGTGTAAAATGAGAACAAGGATATACCAGAGAACAATGAAGAAGCTACTGTGCTGGTCAAAAGGAAAACTAATCAAGGCTTGGACTAACTAACAACGAGACAGTGGAAATAATGAATTTATTTTAAAAATCTGTTGAAAGCAGAGTGAAGAGGCCTTTTTGCAGATTACAGGAAAGGGAAATATCAAATATAAACTTAAATAATTGTTAAGTAGGCAGTAGGATGTAAGTCTGGCTCGGGCACAGGAGTGTTAGCGTATAGATCCATGGTTCACAGCAAGCATTATACTGCCATCCTAGATTGTTTGGAAATTTTAAGGGAGCATGTCTGGGATGTCACAATGATTGGGAGGTATATTTGCTACTCATGTTTGTTTGGCAAAGGCTGGGAATGCTAGATGATCTGCAGTGGGTCTGACACTTTGGCAAAACAAATTATTATCCCATGTCCTGCATAACTTTTCAATGTTCCCCTCTACTAAACACCCTAAAAAGATACACTGGTAATAATTAAGCACATGATAATCCTATTTTTTTTTTACAAGAAGTTACATAAAAGGCCCAGTAATTTATGAGAAGCTTGTTAGAGAGGGGAAAATTTAAATAAACCCAGTATTTGAAAATCACAAAATAAGTTTATTCACTCTGTTTATTTGTCTACTCAATGCATTATTTTATTTTCAGGCATCCATCTGATGGTAAAGGGTTTCAGTGCAGCAGTGCAGCAATTTAAAATCATTGAGACAAATTTCATCTATGTAACAGATGACTGGATATTATTTGAGTGCAGCTGTGTTAAAGTATTTAGTTAATAAAATATTTTTTTAAGATAATTCATATCACTGCCAGGATAAGAAATCTCCTATAGCAAAAATTACACATGGAAGTGTTATATTTGTTTCTGGTTGTCTATTGTTTTCCAGCTTCGCTGTGATTCTGTCCCCAGAGGTCTAACATACAAGTTCTCTATTTCCTCTTATATTACTGCTTCTTTTTCCAATCTTTCCTCTAGTCCCTGTTGCCTATTGAAGTAGAGCTCGAGTGTTTTTTTGTTGTTGTTTTGGTTTTTTTTTTCAGTGCTAGAGACAAAAATGTATGCCTCTATTTGTGGTGGAAATTCAAGATAGAAAATATATTTGAGATCTTGAAATAATTTATCACTACCTCACTTCATGCAATAACATAGGAATTTTTTTTTTTTTTTTTTTTAAATTTGACAGAGAGAAATCACAAGTAGATGGAGAGGCAGGCAGAGAGAGAGGGGGAAGAAGGCTCCCTGCTGAGCAGAGAGCCCGATGCGGGACTCGATCCCAGGACCCTGAGATCATGACCTGAGCCGAAGGCAGCGGCTTAACCCACTGAACCACCCAGGCGCCCCATAGGAATTATTTTGATACTATACTTAGAAAAAAAGGCACAGCTCCTTTATAGAATATCAAACTATCCTATTGCTCTCACTTCTACAGTCTGAAATTTATCTTGGCCAGTTCTCTTTCTTCCACTGGGTTCATTTCACTCTTCTTCTTATCATATACAAATGAATGGGTTTATTATAACTTATTCTAAACTAGTTTTGACTCTCATGCCTATTTCTACCTCTCTGTACTTTTATTTTCTTCTCCTTCTTGTATGTCAAGGGTTCTGATTTTATCAGTCCTTCTAAATCCAAATATATTTATTATAAATAGGCATGAGCATCACTATGTTATATCTTCTAATAAAGACTTTTTCAAACATTTACTTGTTAAAGTGAATTATTTTATTTTAAATTGATTTCCTTTTATTTTTCCTGTATCTTTGAGTTAGTCAGTATATCGATTTTTAATTTTTTTAATCACGCCTGTGGGTCATTTATATTATCCATAAATTTTATAGGGGGATAGTAGAGAAGGCAAGGTTATATAATACTTCCTCATATAGAAAGCATTAGGTCCAATAGGAATGAGATCCACTGATATAAATGTTATGTTTGTCATATTACTAGATAAGACCATCCAGGAAATGGCATAGCCAGAAAGAGAAGAGAGACTGGGACACTGCTCTGAGACAAGCTAACGCATAGATTTTAGGTAGAAGAGGACCAGCAAAAGTGATGGGAAGGAGTAGCCAGAGAGATAAGGAAAAACACAGGAGATTTTGGTGTCATGGAAGACAAGAGAAGAAGTGCCTCAAAAAGGAAATGGGGTTTGCTTAAAGGTTGCTGTGAAGCCAAAGATGGAAAAGTGTTCTTAGAATTTGGCAAGATGGTGGTTGTTTACCTTAAGAGCAGTTTCAAAGGAAATGTGGGAAAGCCAGATCAGAGTCATTTGAACAGGTAACTGAGATAGATGCAGAGAAAAACTCTTTTTTCTTACAATGAAAATAAAAATTATATCTAGTGAGAATTTCAAAACAAGGGTGAAATCTTTCAGGATAAGAGATAATAGAACAAGATGAAAACATGATTAAATTTGAGCAGCTCAGTCTTCTGATTCTTTTGATTATACATGTAGCTTATAGAGGACAATATATTTGTTACATATGCTCAGTGAAATTTTTAAGATATACAATTTTATATTCTGATAAAATAGGCATAAATATTAAAATGGAAAACTTGAAATAAGAAAAAAAATCCTTGATACATAGAAGGCATTCAGAATATATTTTTAAATGAATACATAGATCATTTGCAAATGATTAATATTCCTGGAAAGGAAATAAATCCTAGAGCTTGCTGTTGGGGATGTATTTATCCTTCCTATTTAAAAGAAAGAAAAGAAAGTCTCCCCGACCTCTTCTTTTATCAAAGAACAAGTAGGTACTTGGTGCATATTTGGCCATCTATGTAAACATCACAGTTTAAATATTAAAATTACATAAAAAGTCATCTATATAAAAGTGGAAGTGAGAAAAATAGCCAGTGACATTTCTTGTGTTTTGAAGCACTTACACTAACATTTTGTGCAAAACATTTTAAGTTCTCGTTATAACAGTATAAACTACATAATTCCAGTAGAATTTTTGCCCAATGCAATTTTCCCTTAACAGAGTAACTCAAAATACAATGATAAAAACTGTCTTTCCTGGCAAAGTAATTTCTGTTGATCATGATAATGCAGCTTAAGGGAGAATGGCTTTTTTAGACACATGTGTGCTTGAAGTTATTTTATTATGTAAAGCCAGGTCGGCCTAGAAATGAAAGTTAACCTAAAAATTGATCAGAGGAGGGGAGCTTCTCCAAATGCTTTTGTAATATTTTGGAGATAGTAATTCAAAAGCTAACTTAGTAAGGAGATATCTAAGTAGTTAAATAGGTAAATCTGTGGGAACAGAGGGGTTTCCCCTGAAGCCTAATTATTGGAACATACATATCACAAGTCACTTATCCCTAGTACAAAGTAGCTTATCAATAGAAAGGCTTTAGTTAGGTCACATGAAACCCTCGTGCCTGATTTCAAATTGTTTGTATCACTTGCCTTGGCTTCATTGTATTTACCACTGGCTAGGGCCAGTGGGGGTCGGTGGGGTGGTGGTGAAAACTGAGCTGGATTCATGGTTCTAATGAAATTGTGAATATTGAATTCTTATGAGACAATCTTTAATATGAATTACACTAAAGGTCTTTCAATCAAAATCATAGAATCAGTTTACTATTTGTTACACACTCCCCAGGAATTCTCCAGATGGAAATGACCAATTTATTTCTAAGAGAAATTTGACTGCAGTTGTGTTTGTGTTAGCCCAATGAACTTGTTAAACATATAATTACTTTTGTGGAGAAGATTATGAACTCAAACAGAGAGGGGTGGGAAATTTCAATGACTAAATTGAATAACTAATAAAAAATAGTTAAATTTTGTAATGGTAATTATCACCCTATTATGGGTAGATCCTACAGTAATTCAATTTTATTTTTGCTAAATTTGTCACACTTATAAAAACACTTTAAAATGTGCATTATCTCTTCTAATACTGACATTTCATATATCTCTTTTCCCGTCCCTGAGATCACAGAGATATCTTCTACCATTAGACATTCTTTGATCTCTCTCTATTTCTCTCTAAGGGCTACTATATACTGGCACATAATGTAAAGCCCTTAATTTCAAGATCTCACATAATTTAAAATAAACTTGTTCCTTTCTTTAGCAATTTCTAAATTTTAATTTTCTGCAGTTTAAGTTTTCTAATAATGAGTAATAGCTATATTTATGAACATTTGAGAATATAATTCATTCTATTTAGAATGGTACATTATAAATTTATTCTAAACAATGTATTGGTTTCTTTTCTGTAAATAATCAATTGTTCTGGGATAGAAGCATATTACCCTCTGTTCCCTACGCTAGTGTTTGCAGTTTATAAAGTTTAGATATTCAAATTCAGTCCTCACGGATTATTTTTTGATATTCCACATTTGAAAAAGGGATGATTTTTTTTTCTGTCAGTAAAAATGAAATTTAACCATCATTTAGTTTGTAATTTTTCCTAGGAACCTCTACTGTTTTTACAAAATATGATAGGCACTTTGTGAATCCAGGTGTATATAGTACCTGCTCACTCTTTTCACTTGATGGATAAGAAAACTAGGGTTCTGGCAAGTGAGATTATTTCTTCAAGATCATAAAGTTGGTTAACAAGAGAATGGTTCAAAATTAATTCCCAAAAAAGATGTTTCACCACCTGAAAAATAATCCCTGAAAATTTGTTGAGTGAAACAAAAACATTTTAAACAAAAGTCATTTCATTGTAGATACATAAGCTATTTAAAAAGTAAAATTATCATTATTTCAAACACACACATACACAAATGCACATACATATACATAAGCTTGAAATTTTTTAAAAAAATATTTATTTGAGAGACAGAGAGCAGGGGAAGGGGCATAAGGAAAGACTTGCCGTTGAGTGTGGTGCTGGACTCAGAGTTCTATCTCACAACCCCAAGGTCATGACCTGAGCTGAAACCAAGAGTCAGATGCTAACTGACTGAGCTATCCAGGTGCCCCAATATGCTTGAAATTTTCATTGCAATTATTAGTTCCAATTTCCATTCTTTTCCTTCTAAAATCTTACAGGAGCGATAGGCTATCTGTGTTCTTAGATATGCCTTTGGCTATTTCTGCAGCAGAATCATTATGTAATTATCCCATTCCAACTGTGATCAGATGAATGATCTTTGTACACTTGTACTGCACTTGGAAAATATGTTTATACTAAGTTGCTATGTTGCAGGACATTGATGACAAGTCTAGATGAAACTCAGAATAGCACTTTAATGGTTTTGCTGCTGGCAATGAAAAAGTAGCCTTGAATTAAATCAAACTACTACTATTGGTCTACTGTGAATCAACAAAAAAATTGTCATATGGGTGCTCGTAGCCTAATTTGGTCTAAAAAAGAATAAATCTCTAGGCACTGTCTGTATTATAAATTCCCACTGTTACCTCTTTATTTCCATGCAACATATAAATCATTTTGTTCTATGAAATAAATACTTCAGTATATGAATATTTTAAGTCTTGCTAGGGTATGTCTAGCATACTCTAGCTAGACAATGCTCTTAAATGTAGAATTTCATAGACCACTAGTGAAGCTGTGATTTAATCTTTAGTAATGGTGTAACATAGATTGAATTCATCTGGTTGCTGGGAGACTCGGAGCATGCTTATATAGCTTTAGTATTTGGTGAGTAGCTACGTGAATTTTATTAAGCAAATGATTTCTGGAATACAGAGTGGTCTCCACTACGGAAGTAACATAAATTTGATAGCTACATGGTCTAAGCACAGAATCAGCAAATAAATATATGTATCAATCCCTAAATCACTTTCCAAAATAAAATGGGGTTTTCACATTTATTCATGACTGGGAAATTTTAATGTATTAAGTTCAATGGACAAAGTGTGAATGGAGTGATAACAAGTTAAATTACAGATGCATTCTGAACAATCAACGGTTTGAAAGAAAAACAGGAAACTCGAATGCTGGTCTGCTGCTGGTGTACTTTTTTTTTTTCTTCTTTTCTACAAACAGGAAAGATTGTAGTCAGTTTATTTGACCTGTCTTTTATGTTTTATGTCAGACCACACCTCCTACCTGCCTTTGAACTTTACTCAAAGATTTTGTGTTGTCCTACCCAACTTTTCCACATGCACCATATCATTTTGATGGCCTGATTTATTTTATTTCCACAAGTCCCGATTGCTTTTGTTATCTAGACCTTAAGCATAAACATCATTATCATTTTAATTATGAATTTATTGCTTAAATACTGGAAACATATATTTAAAGCCATGCAAAAACTACATTATTCAATGGTACCTGATAATCCTTAGGTGGATATATAGACTACATCTTACCACACTAATCTTTTTGCACAAATCTGAAAAATAAACTTTAAAACTTTCCTGTCATTTTCTTCAACTGCAGTTGGACATTTATTAAAATCACAAACCAATCTGTATTTTTTAACAGCAACTTTGATAAAGTAGATAATGTGAATACCAATGTTTATCAAATATGCTTTCTTCTTATCTTGGTTTGGTTTATCTATAGTACACTTCCCTTGGAGATCATTACCAGAAGTGGTTACTGAATGTACTTTATTTTTTTGTAACTTGTGATACTGTGTAACTAAATGTGAGATTAAGTCATTATATTATACTATCTTCACATCAGTAATATCTGGTAAGAATTAATATTTTATATAAATAGTTTAAAATTTTTATCTTTTCCATGTAATTTTTATTCAAAATTTGTTAGGCTTTCCCATATAACAAATGGGAAATGTAATGACTAATTTAAGCTTGTGTAGCTTAATTTCTTTTTTTTTTTTTTTAAGATTTTATTTATTTATTTAGCACTAGTGGAGGGAGGGGCAGAGAGACAGAGAATCTCAAGCAGACTCCATGCTGAGCAGGGAACCTGACATGGGTTCCATCTCATGACTCTGAGATCATGACTGGAATTGAAAACAAGAGTCAGACCCTTACCTGACTGAGCCACCCAGGTTCCCTAGTTTAGTTTCTAATCACAGATGTGTAAAAATATATGGAAAATATATGGAAGAATAAACACATTTATAATTAGCAATATTAACTATAGGGGAAAATTGCAACACATTTTTAAAAAATATTTTTGCTTCATTGATTTGTTAACACATCACTTTGAATAGACATTCTCAAATGCAGATAAATTAACTTTACAAAACCAATCACTCATGCTGCATTACTAATTTTGTCAACATGGTCATTTGTTCCAAATATGACTATAATGTTATGAGCTTAACCAATAGCTCCTTGGAGAGTTCAAAAGGACTCCAGTCATCAGCCTCCCTCCTAATTCAGAATATCTTGTCCTGTAAAGATTATCTGCTTTCTCTGTACATATGCTGAATACATTTATCTCAGCTTTCACATAAGAAGTTTGGGAATTGGGCACCTGGGTGGCTCAGTGGGTTAAAGCCTCTGCCTTCGGCTCAGGTCATGATCCCAGGGTACTAGGATCGAGCCCCACATTGGGCTCTCTGCTAGGCAGGGAGCCTGCTTCCCTTCCTCTCTCTCTGCCTCTCTCTCTGCCTACTTGTGATCTCTCTCTGTGTGTCAAATAAATAAATAAAATCTTTAAAAAAAAAAAGTTTGGGAATAATCAATAGTAGTTATTATACCCATCCCAAATATTTATCTAGGGTTGAACAATACTGATTATTTAAGACTTCCTCCATAATACTAGAGCGAATCATGCTTAGCGAAATAAGTCAAGCAGAGAAAGACAACTATCATATGATCTCCCTGATATGAGGAAGTGGTGATGCAACATGGAGGCTTAAGTGGGTAGGAGAAGAATAAATGAAACAAGATGGGATTGGGAGGGAGACAAACCATAAGTGACTCTTAATCTCACAAAACAAACTGAGGGTTGCTGGGGGGAGGGGGTTTGGGAGAAGAGGGTGGGATTATGGACATTGGGGAGGGTATGTGCTTTGGTGAGTGCTGTGAAGTGTGTAAACCTGGTGATTCACAGACCTGTACCCCTGGGGATAAAAATATATGTTTATAAAAAATAAAAATTTAAAAAAAAAAATCTGACAATTGAAAAAAAAAAAAAAAAAGACTTCCTCCATAACATTCTAGTCATCCTTCTCTAGATAAATGATAGTTCAAATTATAGTTTAAAATCCTGGAGACGAGACCATAGTTCCCTGATGCCAAGTGACATTGAGTAGTTTTTTAAGTGGCTGTTGGACATTTGTGTCTTCTTTGGGGATATGTCTGTTCATGTCTTCTGTCCATTTCTTGACTGGATTATTGAATGGATAAAGAAAATGTTGTACAAATATATAATGGAATATTATTCAGCCATCAAAAAGGATGAGATCTTACCATTTGCAATGACATGGATGGAACTGGAGGATATTACGCCAAGTGGAGTAAGTCAGTCAGAGAAAGACAATTATCATATGGTTTTACTCATATGTGGAATTTAAGAAACAAAACAGAGGATCATAGGGGAAGGTAGAGGGAAAATAAAATGAAATGATATCACAGAGGTAGACAAACCAGAAGAGACTCTTAACTATAGGAAACAGACTAAGGGTTGCTAGAGAAGAAGTGGGGGGGGGATGGGGTAATCAGGTGATGAACATTAAGGAGGGCACATAATGCAATGAGCATTGGGTGTTATATGGAACAGATGAGTAACTTTACTCCACATCTGAAACTAATGATACATTATATCTTAACTAATTGAATTTAAATAAGTTCAAAAATAAAACAGTGCACTCAATGTTTAAGACAAAATCAAAATGATTCCAATGGTATATGTGGCCCTTCTCCCAATTTTAGTGAGGTAGTTTTTATATATTTTTTGTACTTCTCTATGAGAAATTTATCTCCCTACTACTTCCCCTAGTTCCCTGAAAAACAGGATGTGTTAACACCCTATTTCTCCTCAAGGCTCCTTTCAAACTATTATTCCAGGGTAATAAAAAGGGGGGGAGGACTCCCTTCTTCAAATGTAATTTTTCTGAGTCTACATTGTCAAACTTACATGACTGTTTCTATCTCAAGATTATTTTACCTTCTGTGTCTATCTTCTGACTCTGATTTGGGGTGTTAAACATACATATGAAATATCTAGCTGAGGAGTAATGAGGATGAATTTAAAACAATCTGTTCTATTTTCCCACTAAAAGGGTGTCTGGTGGCTGAGTCCACTAAGTGTCTGACTCGATTTCAGCTCAGGTCATGATCTTAGGGTCAAGAGATCAAGCCCTACTTTAGGCTCCAAGATCAGTGCAGAGACTGCATGGGATTCTCTCTCCCTCTCCTTCTGCTCCTTCTCCTGTGCTTACTCTCTCTCAAATAAATAAATAAAATCTTTTAAAAAATCTCATTAAAATAAAAATAAAGAGAATTTTAATGTGGGAACATATAAGAACAAAGATAATGGGACTGGAGACAACCACAACTATATTTTTTAAGACAAATGGACAGATAATAACTAAATATAGCAATTTGGGAAAACTGACTCCTAGATCTATGGTGGAAAAGCCAAGAAAGAGTCTATACTATAGGATAGCACCCTTAAAAATCATAAACTTGTGATAACTACTATAAATGTAGAAGAATAAGGTAGATGACAATGAGGATGATTCATTGAAAACTTTAGGGAAAGAGATAAAACTATATAGCCATTAGAATAGCTAAAATTATAAATATAGATAACACTAAATGTTGACATGGATGTAGAGCATATATAAAATGGTATAACCACTTCAGAAAACTGTTGGACAGTTTCTTAGAAATGCAAGCACATACTTAGGTATTTATCCAAGAATAATGAAAGCTTATATCCACACAAAGATTTGTACATGAATATGCATAAAGCTTTATTCATAGTGCCCCCAAACCAGAAATAACTCAAGTGACCATCTGTAGGAGAGTGGACAAACGAAAGGAGGTACATTTTTTTTCCCTAATTTTTATTTAAATTCTAGTTGGTTAAAATATGGTACAATATTGGTTTCTGGAGTAGAATTCAGTGATTCATCACTTACATACAACACCCAGTGTTCATCATATCAAGTGTTCTCCTCAATAGCCATCACCCATCTACCCCATCCTCCACCCACATCCCTCTATCACTCCTCAGTTTGTTATCTGTTTTTAAGAGTCTCTTATGGTTTGTTTTCATCTCTCTTTTTTCTTTTTCTTTCCCTTCCCATACGTTCATCTGTTTTGTTTCTTAAATTCCACATATGAGTGGAATCATATGGTATTTTTCTTCCTCTAATTTATTTCACTCAGCATAATACACTCTAGCTGCATCCATGTTGCTGCAAATGGCAAAACTTCATTCTTTTTGATGGCCAAGTAATAGTCCATCATATGTCTATACCACATCATTTTTTTAAAGATTTTATTTATTTATTTGTCAGAGAGAGAGAGAGAGTATGCACAAGCCAGGCAGAGTGGTAGGCAGAGGCAGACAGAGAAGAGCAGAGTCCCTGCTGAGCAAGGATCCTGATGTGGGACTCGATCCCAGGACACTGGGATCATGACCTGAACCGAAGGCAGTGGCTTAACCGACTGAGCCACCCAGGCGCCCCATACCACATCATTTTTATCCATTCATCTGTAGATGGACATTTGCACTCTATCCATACTTTGGTTATTATTGATAATGCTGTTGTGAACATCAGGCTGCATGTACCCCTTTGAATCTGTATTTATATATCCTTCGGGTAAATACCTAGTAGTGTAATTGTTGGATCATAGGGCAATTCTATTTTTATCTTTTTGAGGAACTTCGTATTGTTCCCTAGAGTGGCTGCTCTAATTTGCATTCATTGTGCAAGAGGATTCCCCTTTGTCTGCATCCTCACCAACACCTGTTGTTTCTTGTGTCATTACTTTTAGCCATTCTGACAGATGTGAGGTGGTATCTCATCGTGGTTTTGATTTGTATTTCTTTGCTAATGAGTGATGTTGAGCATCTCTTCATGTGTCTGTTAGCCATCTCGGTCCCTCCTTTGGAAAAGTGTCTATTCGTGTCTTCTGCCTATTTCTGAACTGGATTATTTTGGGTGTTGAGTTTGATAAATTCTTTATAGACTAGATATTAACCCTTTATCATAGATGTAATTTGCAAATATTCTTAAAGAAGTACATTTATATTATGTAATGTTATTTAGCACTAAAAGAAAAAAACTACTATAAATGTAAGAACATTGGTGAATCTCAAAATCATTACGCTGAAAAAAAAAAAAGAAGCAACAGACAAAGGCTACAAACTATATCTCATTCATATAGGTTGCAAAATCATCTAAAATAGTTGTCTGGGTTAAGGACTGAAGAGGGATTGACTGCAGAGTGCCATGAGCAATCTTTCATTAGTGACAAACATATCATGCATTGTGATTACGTCAGTGTGATCAGCAATGAATGCACCTGTCAAAACTCATTGGATTATATACTTTAGATAGATGTGGTTTCTCATATGTTTGTTACTCCTCAATAAAATCAGTAAGTAAAAAGTAATTTTAAAAAGGGCAAAGAAACAATCAGAACCTCAGATCTTCTCAATCATTGCATGTTGCCAAAGAATTTGTTTTCTTTTGTGTCAACAAAAGACCCAAGATCTCTGAACTAGGAGATGCCAGGCATATTTGAGAGTGGAGTATCCTTTTGAACACAGAATGATTAAGCAAATACTTATGATGCTGAATACTAATACCCTACCTAGCTTTCTCCTATTTTAGCTTCCAGAATGAGAGCAGCCAGGACTATATCTTTTCAGCAGCATATTAGAAGATCTATATAGGAGAAATCTCCTCAGCCAGGAGGAATATTATACTAGACTAAGAATATACTATTGTCCCTTTTGTTTCAGGAACTTACAGGATACTTACATTCCCTTCCCCTACAAGGAAATGACATAACTTATACTGAAGGTCACTGTAACAAGCGTTATCTAGGGACTCAATGTTTCCAATCAGCTTTTAATATTAGCATACAAACAAAAATCACTGTCATCTGTAAAATGTATCCAACTTAAAAGACAGAGCTTAAAATAAACAAAGAAAAGACATAATTTTTTTAAAAATATTTTATTTTATTTATTTGAGAGAATAAGTGAAAGAGAGAGAGAAGGAGCGTGGGGAAGGGCAGAGAGAGAGAGAGAGAAACAGGCTCCCTACTGAGCAGGGAGGCAGATGCAGGGCTTGCTCCCAGGACCCTGGAATCATGACTTGAGCTGAAAGCAGATGCTTAACTGACTGAGCCACCCAGGTGTCCCAAGACAGAAATTTCTGAAAATAAAGACTATGCATGAAAAAAGATTGAAATATTTTATTGCTAACAGAGAAATAAGATTTTTTAATTTTTTTTTTAAAATTATTATTATTTTTATTGTTTTTTATTTTTTATAAACATATAATGTAATTTTATCCCCAGGGGTACAGGTCTGTGAATTGCAAGGTTTACACACTTCACAGCACTCACCATAGCACATACCTTCCCCAATGTCCATAACCCCACCCCTCTCCCAAACCCCCTCCCCCCAGCAACCCTCAGTTTGTTTTGTGAGATTAAGAGTCACTTATGGTTTGTCTCCTTCCCAATCCCATCTTGTTTCATTTATTCTTCTCCTACCGACTTAAGCCTCCATGTTGCATCACCACTTCCTCATATCAGGGAGATCATATGATAGTTGTCTTTCTCTGCTTGACTTATTTCGCTAAGCATGATACGCTCTAGTTCCATCCATGTTGTCGCAAATGGCAAGATTTCATTTCTTTTGATGGCTGCATAGTATTCCATTGTGTATATATACCACATCTTCTTGATCCACTCATCTGTTGATGGACATCTAGGTTCTTTCCATAGTTTGGCTATTGTGGACATTGCTGCTATAAACATTCGGGTGCATGTGCCCCTTTGGATCACTACATTTGTATCTTTAGGGTAAATACCCAGTAGTGCAATTGCTGGGTCGTAAGGTAGTTCTATTTTCAACATTTTGAGGAACCTCCATGCTGTTTTCCAGAGTGCTTGCACCAGCTTGCATTCCCACCAACAGTATAGGAGGGTTCCCCTTTCTCCACATCCTCGCCAGCATCTGTCATTGCCTGATTTGTTAATTTTAGCCATTCTGACTGGTGTGAGGTGATATCTCATTGTGGTTTTGATTTGTATTTCCCTGATGCCGAGTACTATGGAGCACTTTTTCATGTGTCTGTTGGCCATCTGGATGTCTTCTTTGCAGAAATGTCTGTTCATGTCCTCTGGCTATTTCTTGATTGGATTATTTGTTCTTTGGGGGTTGAGATTGCTAAGTTCTTTATAGATTCTGGGCACTAGCCCTTTATCTGATATTTCTTTGCAAATATCTTCTCCCATTCTGTCAGTTATCTTTTGGTTTTGTTAACTGTTTCCTTTGCTGTGCAAAAGCTTTTGATCTTGATGAAATCCCAATAGTTCATTTTTGCCTTTGCTTCCGATGTTCCTAGGAAGATGTTGCTGCGGCTGAGGTTGAAGAGGTTGGTGCCTGTGTTCTCCTCAAGGATTTTGATGGATTCCTTTCTCACATTGAGGTTCTTTATCATTTTGAGTCTATTTTCATGTGTGGTGTAAGGAAATGGTCCAATTTCATTTTTCTGCATGTGGCCGTCCAATTTTCCCAACACCATTTATTGAAGAGGCTGTCTTTTTTCCATTGGACATTCTTTCCTGCTTTGTCGAAGATTAGTTGACCATAGAGTTGAGGGTCTATTTCTTGGCTCTCTATTCTGTTCCATTTATCTATTTGTCTGTTTTTGTGCCAGTACCATGCTGTCTTGATAATGAAATTTTTTATTATTTAAAAAAATTTTTTTAGAAATAAGACACTTTTCCTGAGAAAGAACAAATATACTATAAAAAAGATTTAGCAAAACTGAAAAATTCTATAGAAACTTTTGAAGATAAAATTGAGGATATCTCCCACAAAGCAGAAAAACTGAAATAAGAACAACAGAAAGTGATGGAGAATTAAGAAGAAAAAGATAATGAAATGAGAGGAACAGTCAAGGAGGTACAACATCCAAATAATGGAAGTGCCAGAAAAACAACATAATAAAAACCGAAGGGAGGAATCTATCAATTAAATAATTCATGAATTTTTCTCATAACTGAAAGACATTAGTTACCAGAATGAAAACAGCCCACTGTGTGCTTAGCAAAACAGATAGAAGTTTACCTATAACAGGACATATTAACATGACATTTATGAATCCTGGGGGCTAAGATAAGGTTCTTCAAGCTTCCAAGAGGTAAAAAAATAAATAAGTAAATGGGTCACATGAAAAAGATCTGGTATTAGAAAGGCTTCAGGTTGCTTAAGAACAACTCTGGAAGCCAGACAATGGAACAATGTCTACAGGATTCTCTGGGGAATCTATTTCAAACCCAGGGCTTGATACCCAGCCAAACCATAAATCAAGGGTGATGGCAGAGATATGCAATATCTCCAGGATAATCTGTCTTGCACTCCTTCTCAAGAAGATGCTATCAGATGTGCTTCGTTAAAACAAGGATATGCGTCAATGAAGATGGAGGCATGGGATACAAGAAGTACAAAGGGAAAGTAAAGGGTATCTTTGGGGTCATGACAAAGCAGAAATTCCAGGCAGAAAACAAATAGCCCAGCCCCATCCTGGCAGACGTCTGACCTACAGAACTGTGGTCTAATAAATGAGCATTGATTTGAATTTCTAAGTTTGTGATAATTTTTTGTATGTCAATAGAAAACTTGTACCATAAAATTCCATTCTCTCTACTTTATTCAGAAGTTTGCTTTCTCAATTATCCCTGTGTTGTGTTTGCATGTTTAAATCCTATTTCTCTCTCCATGAGCTTCTTTTTCATTTCCCTACAACTTATATTTTGATATATTGAAAACAAACAACTAAAACCAGTAAAATCACTTTGGTGCCCTGTTCTATCGGTCTATTATTGTGTCCTAATTTTATTACCAAGCTTCCTGCAAAAATAAGCCACACTATCAATATTTTCTCCTTAATTCTGAGAAATACAGAGCCAATGTCCCAAGGAGCACAAGCAATATTTTAATTAGCAAATCTTATTCCCTTTCTTCCCTCTTTCTATTTGTCTGCAGCATTAGTTAGTTGTTGACTTCTCTGTTCATCTTATCCTACATGATTCTCTCTGTTCTTCTGTCAACATGGAAATTTATTTCCAGCAAACAATCTCAAAAATGAGGACAAAATAAGAAAATTTCATAAATAAGAAAACCAAAATATAGCAAAAACAAAACCAGAGAATTCACAGCTAGCAAATAAAAACTATAATAAATATTAAAAGACATTTTTCAGACAAACAAAATATGATATCAACTGAAAATGTAGATTTAAATAAATAAATTATAAAAATGTAGGTGTATAAAAGAGATTTCACTATTTGTAATAACATCAAGTAATAATTGTTTAAGGCAAAACTAGTAACAATGTGTTGAGGAGTTGATAATATGTGTGGTAGTAAAATGTGTGACAAAAACAGTACAAAGGAAAAGAAGAAAGAAATAGAAACAAACTTATAAAATCCTTATATGTGAAGTGGGTAAAATGGCAAAAATGGAAAAAAACTGCTAGGGAGAACACAGAGCAAGTGGAACTCATATTTAGTAGAAAAGCAAAGTGGAAAATTTTGATAGTTTTTTGTTTTTGTTTTTGTTTTTTTTTACAAATTAAAACATTCACTTACCTTATAACACAGCAATTCCATTTTTAGATATTTAACAAAGAGAATAAAAATATATATCCACACAAGAATCTATAATCAAATTTTCAGAGCAACTTCATTCATAATAACCCCAAACTGGAAACACAAATGTCCATAAACTGGCAAACAGACAAACAAATTGAGGCACGTCTATACAATGGACTATTACTCAGCAATATGATAAAAACTACTGATACATGCAACAACATGAATGGGATCCAAAAGCATTGCTAACTGAAGAAGCCAAACATAAAAGGCTGCATACAGTATGGTTCCATTTCTATGACATTCTGGAAAAGTCTAGTAGAAAACTCTACAAACAGAAAATAGATCAAGGAGCTGTATAAGATAAGGGAACAGAGTATTAACTGTAAGGATTGAAATGTTGGGGTAATAAAATGTTCTATATATTTTTTTAAAGATTTTATTTATTTGTTTGACAAAGAGAAATCACAAGCAGACGGAGAGGCAGGCAGAGAGAGAGAGAGGGAAGCAGGCTCCCTGCTGAGCAGAGAGCCCGATGCGGGACTCGATCCCAGGACCCTGAGATCATGACCTGAGCCGAAGGCAGCGGCCCAACCCACTGAGCCACCCAGGCGCCCCCTCCCTAAAATGTTCTATATTTTAATGGGAGTAAATGTTTATCAAAGTTCATTGAATTGTATATTTTTGAAAGATGAATTTTATTGTATATAAATTACACTGCCATAAACTTGACTTTTAAAGTTATTTTATATATTCAAAAATTTCACAATTCCACTGTTATGAACAGGGTCAATACCTGTGACATTATCAGCATTACTACTCTAGTCTGTCTAAATTGGTTACTAAAATCAGAAATGCAAAATCTTGAAGTGAAAAAAGTGTTCAGAAAATTGCTTTTCCTAGATTTTTCTTAAGAGGAGTTATCCATGCTATTGAAAGTGTCATATGCTAATATTGTTACTAATATTGAAAAAAGTGTCATTAAAAAAAAAAACTATGACTTTGTCTTTAGAGTTCTAATCTCCAACACTTTTATAAATATTGTGGTTTTTAAATAGACTTTTTAAATTTAAAATTTAGATTTTTACAATTTAATATTTAGAATTATATATATTACATATATGTATATATATGTGTGTGTGTATATATATATGTATTTAATAATAAGGTAATGGTTTACTTCTCTCATATAAATTTCAGCTTTAGGTCTCCCCATCTTTGAAATAGTTCCCAATCATCCAATTTCATAGTACTTTAAAGTTATATCTTATTCACTCCCATCCCACTATTTATTTAAGTCCATTTTAAATGTAAAAACTGAATTCTAACTTTATTAACTTTTTGATGGTGATACTGAGTTGAATTCAATCTTTTTTTTTTTTAAGATTTATTTACTTATTTATTTGAGAAGTAGAGTGAAAGAAATTCAGAGGGAGTGGGCGAAGCAGATTCCCTGCTGAGCAGAGAGCCCAATGTGGGACTCCATCCCAGGACCCTGAGATCATAACTTGAGCCAAAGGCAGATGCTTAACTGCCTGAGCCACCTGGGCACACCAGCTCTATTTTTAAAATATATATTCCCAGTGATCTAGGGCTGACCATTGTGATTTTATAAAATTATCACTATCTGGATTAGATAGTTTTGAAATGAAATGTATCCCCATTTAACCTTTCTCACTCACCAAACCAGCAAAATTCAAACACACTTTCTTCATGTAAACAAGATTTTCATTAGTGTTTGACTGTCAAATTTCCATTTTTTTTTCAGACAATGAGACTCTTCAGCCTGTTCCAATCATTTAAACATTCAAAGGCTTCATATTCTGTCTTTAACATTTATACTATTTCTCTATTACATTGCAGAAATATGACAAGAAACTATCATCAATGTCGCTGAGTTTTCAGATCAATTGCCTACTTGATTTGAATATTTAGTTTATAGTTAAACCCTACATCAACATTTCGTGCAAATAATTTTTAATTAACATTTTAAAAATTTACAGTAACTGACTTTTACCTTACTCTCTCTCACTTTATTGCAAAAGAGAAATTCTACATATACACACCTTTCTAGCATTAACAGCAGACACTCCTTCATGAAGATTTAAAAAACTGGAATCTTCAATACAGAAAATTGATGTTTAATTAAAGAGGATTCTGACACTTGATTAAGTCATTCTTTACACAGTGGCATAAACACAGTATTCTCCTGTCTCTCCATGATAACTCATTCTTTCTTTCCTCTAGAATTGTTGGATTTGGACCCTTCACCTGGAAATTCTGTGTTGGGATAGTAAATGTTAACTGGTTGTGACCTTACCAATACAACTAGCTTTGGTGAACTTTTGTTCCTCAGAATTAAAACTGTTCCCTTGTAGAGCCTCTATGGCCCATTCATTTGGATTGCTACCCAATTTACCCTCTTAGACCTTTATCATCCCCATCTCTTAGTACACATTGGTCTCTAAAGTTAACCTAAAAAGAAAACTTGAACAGGGGGCACCTGGGTGGCTCAGTGGGTTAAGCCTCTGCCTTTGGTTCAGGTCATGATCTTAGAATCCTGGGATTGAGCCCCACATCAGGCTCTCTGCTCAGTGGGGAGCCTGCTTCCCCCTCTCTCTCTGCCTGCCTCTCTTCCTACTTGTGACTCTCTCTCTCTGTCAAATAAATAAATAAAATCTTAAAAAAAAAAAAAAGAAAAAGGAAAGAAAAGAAAACTTGAACAGACCCATAACCAGCAAGGAAATTGAAGCAGTAATCAAAAATCTCCCAACAAACAAAAGTACAGGGCTGGATGGCTTCCCAGGGGAATTCTACCAAACATCTGAAGAAGAACTAATACGTAGTCTTCTGAAGCCGTTTCAAAAAATAGAAATGGAAGGAAAACTTCCAAACTTGTTCTATGAGGCCAGCATTACCTTGACCCCAAAACTAGACAGAGACCCCACCAAAAAGGAGAATTACAGACCAATAACCCTGATGAACACGGATGCCAAAATTCTCACCATGATACTAGCCAACAGGACCCAACAGTACATTAAAAAGATTATTCACCACAACCAAGTGGGATTTATTCCTGTGCTGCAAGCATGGTTAAACATTTGCAAATCAACCAACGTGATACATCACATTAACAAAAGAAAGGACAAGAACCACATGATGCTTTCAGTTGATGTAGAAAAGGCATTTGACAAAATACAGCATCCTTTCTAGATTAAAACTCTCTACAGGGTAGGGATAGAGGGAACATAACTCAATATAAAAAAAGCCATCTATGAAAAGCCCACAGCAAATATTTCCCCCTAAGATCAGGAACACAACAGGGATGCCCACTCTCACCACTGCTGTTCAACATAGTACTAGAAGTCTTAGCCTCAGCAATTAGACAATAAAAAGAAATAAAAGGTATTCAAATTGGCAGAGAAGTCAAACTCTTATTCTTTGCAGATGACATGATACCTTATATGGAAAACCAAAAGATTCTACCCCAAAATTGCTAGAACTCATACAGGAATTCAGCACTGTGGCAGAATATGAAATAAATGCACAGAAATCATAAATGCATTTCTATGCACTAACAATAAGACTTGAAAAAACAGAAATTAAGAAATTGATCCCATTTACAATTGCACCCCAAATTATAAGATACCTAGGAATAAGCCTAACCAAACAGCTAAAGTTTCTATACTTTAAAAATGACAGAACACTCATGAAAGAAACCAAGGAAGACAGAAACAAATGGAAAAACATTCCATTCTCATGGATTGGAAGAAGAAATATTGTTAAAATGTCTATACTAACTAGAGCAATCTATACATTCATTGAATGCAATCCCTATCAAAATACCATCAACTTCTTCACAGACTAGAACAGATAATCCTAGACATTTATATGGAACCAGAAAATACCCCAAATAGCTAAAGGAATGTTGAAAAAGAAAACCAAAGCTGGGCATCACAATGCCAGACTTCAAGCTCTATTACAAAGCTGTAATCATCAAGACGGTATGGTATTGGCAAAAACAGACACAGAGATCAATGGAGCAAAACAGAGAATCCAGAAATGGACCGTCAACATTATGGTCAACTAATCTTAAAGCAGGAAAGAATTTCCAATAGAAAAAAATACATTCTCTTCAACAAATGGTTTTGGGAAAATTGGACAGCCACATGTAGAAGAATGAAATTGGAACATTTTCTTATACCACACACAAAGATAAAAATAATGGATGAAATACCTCCATGTTACACAGGAATCCATCAAAATCCTAAAGGAGAACACAGGCAGCAACCTCTTCAACCTCTTCAACCTCAGCTACAGGAACTTCTTGCCAGAAACATTTCTAAAAGTCAAGGGAAATAAAAGCAAAAATGAACTATCGAAAACTTATCAAGATAAAAAGCTTCTACACAGCAAAGAAAATAGTCAACAAAACTAAAAGGCAACCTACAGAATGGGAGAAGATATTTGCAAATGACATATCAGATAAAGGGCTGGTATCTAAGATCTGTAAAGAATTTTTCAAATTCAAAACCCAAAACACAAAAAATCCCATCAAGAAATGAGAAGACATGAACAAACATTTCTCCATTTAAGACATACAAATGGCCAAGAGACACATGAAAAAGTGTTCCATATCACTTGGCATCAGGGAAATACAAATCAAAACCACAAAGAGATACCACCTCATGCCTGTCAAAATGGCTAAAATTAATCAAGACAAGAAACAACAGATATAGGTGAGAATGTGGAGAAAGGGAAACCCTCTAGGCCTGTTGATGGGAATGCAAGCTGGTACAACCACTCTGGAAAACAGTATGGAGGTTCCTCAAGAAATTAAAACTAGAGCTAACCTACGACCCAGCAATTGCATTCGTAGGTATTTACTCCAAATATACAAATCTGTTGATCCAAAGGGACACCTGCACCCCAATGTTTATAGCAGCAAAATCCACAATAGCCAAAGCATGGAAAGAACCAAGATGTCCACCAACAGATGAATGGATAAAGAAGATGTGGTATACATATATATACCACATGTATGTGTACATGTATGTACGTGTATGCATACGTATGTGTGTGTGTGCGCGCACAATGGAATATTACTCAGCCATCAGAAAGGATGAATACTTACCATTTACATCGACGTGGAACTGGAGGGTATTAGGCTAAGTGAAATAAGTCAAGCAGTTAAGAAAATTATCATGTAGTTTCACTCATATGTGGCGTATAAGAAACTGTGCAGAGGATCATAAGGGAAGGGAGGGAAGACTCAATAGAAAGTCACCAGAAAGGGAGAAAAACCATGAGAGACTCTTGATTATAGGAAACAAACTGAAGATTGCTGGAGGGGAGGTGAGTGGGAGGAGGGGGTGATGGGCATTAAGGCGGGCACATGATGCGATTAGCACTGGGTGTTATATGCAACTGATGAATTACTGAACTCTACCTCTGAGACTAATGATGTACCATATGTTGGCTAATTGAATTTAAATTTTAAAAAATCAAGTCAACGAGATTTTTGCCATTTGCATGCTAAAGTGAGTCTTTGCACTTGGTTCTCTTCTTTCTTCTCTCAGTCAGACTGGCATTAAGATATGTAAAAAGGGAGGAGGAGTCAAGATGGCGGAGAAGTAGCAAGCTGAGACTGCTTCAGCTAGCCGGAGATCAGCTAGATAGCTTATCTAAAGATTGCAAACACCTGAAAATCCATCGGCAGATCAAAGAGAAGAAGAACAGCAATTCTGGAAACAGAAAAACAACCACTTTCTGAAAGGTAGGACCGGCGGAGAAGTGAATCCAAAGCGACGGGAAGATAGACCCCGGGGGGAGGGGCCGGCTCCCGGCAAGCGGCGGAGCAACCGCGCACAAAATCAGGACTTTTAAAAGTCTGTTCCGCTGAGGGACATCGCTCCAGAGGCTAAACCGGGGCGAAGCCCACGCGGGGTCAGCGTGGCCTCAGGTCCCACAGGGTCACAGAAGGATCGGGGGTGTCTGAGTGTCGCAGAGCTTGCGGGTATTGGAACTGGAAAGCCGGCTACAGAGACAGAGCCGACAGGAAGCTCACAGCTCGGTGTTACCTTCAACCGGTCGCAGGCTCGGTGAGCTCGGAGCGCGGCCGGAAGTCAGGCAGACGGGAGTAACTGGGCGCTGTTCTCTGAGGGCGCACTGAGGAGTGGGGCCCTGGGTTCTCGGCTCCTCCGGGCCGGAGACCAGGAGGCCGCCATTTGTATTCCCGTCCTCCGGAACTCTACGGAAAGCGCTCAGGGAACAAAAGCTCCTGAAAGCAAACCCAAGCGGATTACTCACCCCGGCCCCCGGGTAAGGGCAGTGTAATTCCGCCTGGGGCAAAGACACTTGAGAATCACTACAACAGGCCCCTCCCCCAGAAGATCAACAAGAAATCCAGCCGAGACCAAGTTCACCTACCAAGGAGTGCGGTTTCAATACCAAGGAGAGCAGCAGAATTCCAGAGGAGGAGAAAGCCAAGCACGGAACTCATGGCTTTTTTCCTGTGATTTTTTTTAGTCTTGCAGTTAATTTAATTTTTTCTTTTTCATTTTTTTTTTTTCTCGCCTTCGGGTAAAATTTTTTTTTTAACTGTTACCTTTTTCTTTTTTAACGATTTTTTACTAGTTTATCTAATATATATATTTTTTCTTTTTTACATTTTTCTTAGGTGTTTTCTTTTTTTAAAAATTCTTTTCTTTTCTTTTTTTTCTTTTCTTTATGCTTTTTTTTTCTTTCTTCCTTTTTGAACCTCTTTTTATCCCCTTTCTCCCCACTCACGATTTTGGATCTCTTCTAATTTGGTTAAAGCATATTTTCCTGGGGTTGTTGCCACCCTTTTAGTATTTTACTTGCCCCTTTATTTACTCTTATCTGGACAAAATGACAAGACGTAAAAATTCAACACAAAAAAAAGAACAAGAGGCAGTACCGAAGGCTAGGGACCTAATCAATACAGACATCGGTAATATGTCAGATCTAGAGTTCAGAATGACAATTCTCAAGGTTCTAGCCGGGCTCGTAAAAGGCATGGAAGATATTAGAGAAACCCTCTCGAGAGATATAAAAGCCCTTTCTGGAGAAATAAAAGAACTAAAATCTAACCAAGTTGAAATCAAAAAAGCTATTAATGAGGTGCAATCAAAAATGGAGGCTCTAACTGCTAGGATAAATGAGGCAGAAGAAAGAATTAGTGATATAGAAGACCAAATGACAGAGAATAAAGAAGCTGAGCAAAAGAGGGACAAACAGCTACTGGGCTACGAGGGGAGAATTCGAGAGATAAGTGACACCATAAGACGAAACAACATTAGAATAATTGGGATTCCAGAAGAAGAAGAAAGAGAGAGGGGAGCAGAAGGTATACTGGAGAGAATTATTGGGGAGAATTTCCCCAATATGGCAAAGGGAACGAGCATCAAAATTCAGGAGGTTCAGAGAACGCCCCTCAAAATCAATAAGAATAGGCCCACACCCCATCACCTAATAGTAAAATTTACAAGTCTCAGTGACAAAGAGAAAATCCTGAAAGCAGCCCGGGAAAAGAAGTCTGTAACATACAATGGTAAAAATATTAGATTGGCAGCTGACTTATCCACAGAGACCTGGCAGGCCAGAAAGAGCTGGCATGATATTTTCAGAGCACTAAATGAGAAAAACATGCAGCCAAGAATACTATATCCAGCTAGGCTATCATTGAAAATAGAAAGAGAGTTTAAAAGCTTCCAGGACAAACAACAACTGAAAGAATTTGCAAATACCAAACCAGCTCTACAGGAAATATTGAAAGGGGTCCTCTAAGCAAAGAGAGAGCCTACAAGTGGTAGATCAGAAAGGAACAGAGACCAGATACAGTAACAATCACCTTACAGGCAATACAATGGCACTAAATTCATATCTCTCAATAGTTACCCTGAATGTGAATGGGCTAAATGCCCCTGTCAAAAGACACAGGGTATCAGAATGGATAAAAAAACAAAACCCATCTATATGTTGCCTCCAAGAAACTCATTTTAAGCCCGAAGACACCTCCAGATTTAAAGTGAGGGGGTGGAAAAGAATTTACCATGCTAATGGACATCAGAAGAAAGCAGGAGTGGCAATCCTTATATCAGATCAATTAGATTTTAAGCCAAAGACTATAATAAGAGATGAGGAAGGACACTATATCATACTCAAAGGGTCTGTCCAACAAGAAGATTTAACAATTTTAAATATCTATGCCCCCAATGGGGGAGCAGCCAACTATATAAACCAATTAATAACAAAATCAAAGAAACACATCAACAATAATACAATAATAGTAGGGGACTTTAACACTCCCCTCACTGAAATGGACAGGTCATCCAAGCAAAAGATCAGCAAGGACATAAAGGCCTTAAACGACACACTGGACCAGATGGACATCACAGATATATTCAGAACATTTCATCCCAAAGCAACAGAATACACATTCTTCTCTAGTGCACATGGAACATTCTCCAGAATAGATCACATCCTCGGTCCTAAACCAGGACTCAACCGGTATCAAAAGATTGGGATCATTCCCTGCATATTTTCAGACCACAATGCTCTAAAGCTAGAACTCAACCACAAAAGGAAGTTTGGAAAGAACCCAAATACATGGAGACTAAACAGTATCCTTCTAAAGAATGAATGGGTCAACCGGGAAATTAAAGAAGAATTGAAAAAAATCATGGAAACAAATGATAATGAAAATACAACGGTTCAAAATCTGTGGGACACAACAAAGGCAGTCCTGAGAGGAAAATATATAGCGGTACAAGCCTTTCTCAAGAAACAAGAAAGGTCTCAGGTAAACAACCTAACCCTACACCTAAAGGAGCTGGAGAAAGAACAAGAAAGAAACCCTAAGCCCAGCAGGAGAAGAGAAATCATAAAGATCAGAGCAGAAATCAATGAAATAGAAACCAAAAAAACAATAGAACAAATCAACGAAACTAGGAGCTGGTTCTTTGAAAGAATTAATAAAATTGATAAACCCCTGGCCAGACTTATCAAAAAGAAAAGAGAAAGGACCCAAATAAATAAAATCATGAATAAAAGAGGAGAGATCACAACTAACACCAAAGAAATACAAACTATTATAAGAACATACTATGAGCAACTCTACGGCAATAAATTTGACAATCTGGAAGAAATGGATGCATTACTAGAAACATATAAACTACCACAACTGAACCAGGAAGAAATAGAAAGCCTGAACAGACCCATAACCAGTAAGGAGATTGAAACAGTCATTAAAAATCTCCAAACAAACAAAAGCCCAGGGCCAGACGGCTTCCCGGGGGAATTCTACCAAACATTTAAAGAAGAACTAATTCCTATTCTCCTGAAACTGTTCCAAAAAATAGAAATGGAAGGAAAACTTCCAAACTCATTTTATGAGGCCAGCATCACCTTGATCCCAAAACCAGACAAGGATCCCACCAAAAAAGAGCTATAGACCGATATCCTTGATGAACACAGATGCGAAAATACTCAACAAAATACTAGCCAATAGGATTCAACAGTACATTAAAAAGATTATTCACCACGACCAAGTGGGATTTATTCCAGGGCTGCAAGGTTGGTTCAACATCCGCAAATCAGTCAATGTGATACAACACATCAATAAAAGAAAGAACAAGAACCATATGATACTCTCAATAGATGCTGAAAAAGCATTTGACAAAGTACAGCATCCCTTCCTGATCAAAACTCTTCAAAGTGTAGGGATAGAGGGCACATACCTCAATATCATCAAAGCCATCTATGAAAAACCCACCGCAAATATCATTCTCAATGGAGAAAAACTGAAAGCTTTTCCGCTAAGGTCAGGAACACGGCAGGGATGTCCATTATCACCACTGCTATTCAACATAGTACTAGAGGTCCTAGCCTCAGCAATCAGACAACAAAAGGAAATTAAAGGCATCCAAATCGGCAAAGAAGAAGTCAAATTATCACTCTTCGCAGATGATATGATACTATATGTGGAAAACCCAAAAGACTCCACTCCAAAACTGCTAGAACTTATACAGGAATTCAGTAAAGTGTCAGGATATAAAATCAATGCACAGAAATCAGTTGCATTTCTCTACACCAACAGCAAGACAGAAGAAAGAGATATTAAGGAGTCAATCCCATTTACAATTGCATCCAAAACCATAAGATACCTAGGAATAAACCTAACCAAAGAGACACAGAATCTATACTCAGAAAACTATAAAGTACTCATGAAAGAAATTGAGGAAGACACAAAGAAATGGAAAAATGTTCCATGCTCCTGGATTGGAAGAATAAATATTGTGAAAATGTCTATGCTACCTAAAGCAATCTACACATTTAATGCAATTCCTATCAAAGTACCATCCATCTTTTTCAAAGAAATGGAACAAATAATGCTAAAATTTATATGGAACCAGAAAAGACCTCGAATAGCCAAAGGGATATTGAAAAAGAAAGCCAGCGTTGGTGGCATCACAATTCCGGACTTCAAGCTCTATTACAAAGCTGTCATCATCAAGACAGCATGGTACTGGCACAAAAACAGACACATAGATCAATGGAACAGAATAGAGAGCCCAGAAATAGACCCTCAAATCTATGGTCAACTCATCTTCGACAAAGCAGGAAAGAATGTCCAATGGAAAAAAGACAGCCTCTTCAATAAATGGTGCTGGGAAAATTGGACAGCCACATGCAGAAAAATGAAATTGGACCATTTCCTTACACCACACACGAAAATAGACTCAAAATGGATGAAGGACCTAAATGTGCGAAAGGAATCCATCAAAATCCTTGAGGAGAACACGGGCAGCAACCTCTTCGACCTCTGCCGCAGCAACATCTTCCTAGGAACAACGCAAAAGGCAAGGGAAGCAAGGGAAAAAATGAACTATTGGGATTTCATCAAGATCAAAAGCTTTTGCACAGCAAAGGAAACAGTTAACAAAATCAAAAGACAACTGACAGAATGGGAGAAGATATTTGCAAACGACATATCAGATAAAGGACTAGTGTCCAGAATCTATAAAGAACTTAGCAAACTCAACACCCAAAGAACAAATAATCCAATCAAGAAATGGACAGAGGACATGAACAGACATTTCTGCAAAGAAGACATCCAGATGGCCAACAGACACATGAAAAAGTGCTCCATATCACTCGGCATCAGGGAAATACAAATCAAAACCACAATGAGATATCACCTCACACCAGTCAGAATGGCTAAAATCAACAAGTCAGGAAATGACAGATGCTGGCGAGGATGTGGAGAAAGGGGAACCCTCCTACACTGTTGGTGGGAATGCAAGCTGGTGCAGCCACTCTGGAAAACAGCATGGAGGTTCCTCAAAATGTTGAAAATAGAACTGCCCTATGACCCAGCAATTGCACTATTGGGTATTTACCCTAAAGATACAAATGTAGTGATCCAAAGGGGCACGTGCATCCGAATGTTTATAGCAGCAATGTCCACAATAGCCAAACTATGGAAAGAACCTAGATGTCCATCAACAGATGAATGGATCAAGAAGATGTGGTATATATACACAATGGAATACTATGCAGCCATCAAAAGAAATGAAATCTTGCCATTTGCGACAACATGGATGGAACTAGAGCGTATCATGCTTAGCGAAATAAGTCAAGCAGAGAAAGACAACTATCATATGATCTCCCTGATATGAGGAAGTGGTGATGCAACATGGAGGCTTAAGTCGGTAGGAGAAGAATAAATGAAACAAGATGGGATTGGGAGGGAGACAAACCATAAGTGACTCTTAATCTCACAAAACAAACTGAGGGTTGCTGGGGGGAGGGGGTTTGGGAGAAGGGGGTGGGAGTATGGACATTGGGGAGGGTATGTGATTTGGTGAGTGCTGTGAAGTGTGTAAACCTGGTGATTCACAGACCTGTACCCCTGGGGATAAAAATATATGTTTATAAAAAATAAAAAATTAAAATTAAAAAAAAAAAGATATGTAAAAAGGAAATGAAACTAGCACTCCTAAAAACAATGGTCGTGGTTGTTTTTCTCCAGCTACTATACTGTATTGCTCTTTTTCTTCCTTTTTTCATATAGTTACTTTGACCTTATTCTCAGTAGATGCTTTGTAGGACATCTCCCAGAATAAATTATTTTTCATCATTTTAGACATGCATTAGATTCAAACTTCATAGCACTTTCCTTTACAATCTTCAAGTTTTATAATCTGACTTTTGAAACAGTTTATTATTTTGCGCATCACACTGAAATAGATCATCATATTTCCTTTTAAGCAGATAAGGGAATAAATTATTCTCAATGTATCATTAATGTCTACAGTTCTTCTAGTAAAAAAAAAAAAAAAATGAGAAACTACTTCTGAGTGAAGCACCATGCAGCTTGCAAAGAATTTTAAATGGTGCCACACTAGTTAGAAAATAAGATATGTACAAATAAAATAAAATAGCCAGGAACTAGGGGAAACTTTGATAACAGTAAAGTGAGTGTACAGACCCCAGAGAAAGATTCTGGCTGCCAAATTCTTATCATACTTTTTTCACCACTTCCTAAAACCTTTGAAAATATAAAACTGATTCAGGACTTGAGCATTTTCTTCTGTAAAAACCAAATCTACCCAGATTGTGTAGACCAGTCCTGAGAAATGGGTTTATTATGGCTAAGGAACAGCCACATGACAAAAACTGCCCTTTATAATCTACTGAGGTTCACAGTGCCTACCCTCTCAGAGGCAAACTGTGGACAAAACTCATGACCCTTTTCACCGGCCACATTTCTATAATAGAAACTCATGCCAATTAGAAGCACCAAATTAGTAGGAGAAATAACCAGAAAGGACTCAGCAAGGCATACCTAACAATTTCAGATCCATTCCCAAACTATTTTTAAAATGTTTCCAAGTAATTAGGGTCCCAGTTTCACCACATTTTACTCAACAAAACTCAAGACTGAATGTTCCAACTTCCATTTACAAACAAGTATTAACAGATAATAACAGCAATTTTGCTAAATGTGTAAGATTTTAGACAAAGTCTCCAATAAAAGCACTGGAGGATTTTTACTGTGAGATACCCACCAGGTTGGGAGTTTAACTCACATTTTCAAGGACACATATGTAGCATCTATGTTCCAGGGGAGGGAACAGGAGCAGTTAAAGTTTTTCAAAGGGCCCTGTTTTAAGATGCCATAGGTTGAATTATTTTCCCTTCAACATTCTGCCAACTATTTCCAATTTCAAATTCAAACACTTGTAAATTCTCCTCATCACTCTTTTCTTACTCAATGTTTTGAAGATATCTTTGATATTCTTCATAATAATTTTGATATTATTCCCTTTTCTATAATCAAACACAACTTTCACCTTTCATTTCTTACACTCAAAGCTCCTGTTTTATATTTCTCATATTTATCCATATATCTGTGACTTTGGGCAAGTTATTTAAACTTTCTGAGTTTTTTTTTTCTATTACTAAAAATCCCTAAACATATAGTGTCTAAATTACAAGATTTATAAAGATTAAGAAGTTAAGTGAGATAATACATTAAGAAAGCACTAAGTAGTACACTGGGTATGCGTCTTGCAAGCCAAGCAATATTTTCTCAATATCTCCTTTTGTATTTTCTTTCATTTTTTATTAATTGGGTTATTATTATTATTTTTTTTTTTACAATGTGTAATTTAAATTGACATTTCTCACTGATGCAAAATGGAATCAAATCAGCCAGGCTGTACTCGGGGTTCCTGTTATATATTTCTCGTATTTCTTTATATGCCTGTGGCCTTATTTATTTTACCTCCAACAAATAGGAATTCCGGGAGACCAGCATATTTAAAATAGGCTTGGTCATACCCAGGGCCAGCATATTTAAAATAGGCTTGGTCATACCCAGGGCTGGTCAGTGGCTGCAGCCTTGGCTCCATCTGTTTCAAAAGGCCTTTGGTACAGCTGGGTGTTGCTGACCTCCCTACGTGGTATCACGGTCCAAGGAAACTTCAGTCTCCACTGCTCATACCTGGCCTATAGGGCCTTCATAATCCTGATTTTGTTAAATTGCTATCTCAAGCTTACCTCCTCCTGCCTCAGCAGTATTCCTAGCTACTAAGTCACTGATTCCAGCTGCTTGGTTCTGATTTTTAGCACATCTTAGTTCTATAATAGATCAGAATTTGTATTGGCCACACTGCTGTGCAGTTGCCCTTGCTTTTACTTTTGTAAGAAAGAAGCAAACCAGGATGCCAGGTGGCTCAGTTGGTTAAGCTACTGCCTTTGGCTCAGATCATGATCCCAGGGTCCTGGGATCGAGTCCTGCATCGGGCTCTCTGCTCAGCAGGGAGACTACTTTCTCTCTTTCTGCCTCTGCCTGCTTGTGCTCTCTCTCTCTCTCTCTCTCTCTCTGACAAATAAATAAATAAATAAAATCTTAAAAAGAAAAAGAAAGAAAGACGCAAACCAATGTGCTGTGTTCCTGTGTTTAGTGCCATAGTTTCCAAAGCTCCTTTCAAGTAAGAATAAAAGCTCAAGTATGTTTTTTGTTGTTTTTTTTTTTTTTCCTCTCAAGAGTCACCATCTCATCCTATTAGTTCAGGAATACTTGGTTTCATAGATTGAATCTAAAAATATAGATGCTTGCCAAGTATGAAACCTATTTATACTGGTTGAATGATGGGATGCCACTGAACATGAAGTGGTATTGTGTGAAGTTTTTGCTGGATGGTTGTTTTATTTATTTTAGTTTGCATGAAGCTTCTGAGAAGTTTGAACAGAAGCAGTTTGTGATGTGGCAGTCACTCTTTCCAACAATACTAAGAATTAGTCTTTTGTCCACACACACTGACTGCAATGCAGTCTCTGTTCTAGTACACACTGATGCTGTTGCCTATTTTCAGCTGGGCTGATGACTACATTCCAGACTCATGAAAACTAAGCACTGCTGTTATGGTACAAACCCTGGGTTTTCCTCTTGGCTGACACTAAAAATAACCCACCAAATTTGTAATTTTCAAGATAATTTTGGCTTTGGTTTTGTAAGTGATGGCACGCCTCTGGACTATGCCTTCTGACCTTGACATTGCTTCAAACACTATCTGAATACTTCATCTTACACTGGACTAAATGAATTCATTTTAAATTCTTTTGGTTTAGTAGCTATGTGAAAACAATAGAAGTACAAATATTCTAAAGATTACTCAGCACACATTTTACCTAACACTCATTTCACTTAAGAAATAATATCTATGTGAGTAGACTATATTAATTTACTAAAGCTTACATATATTTGTTATAAATTAATGCAATATTTTATTTCTAGCTACTTTCCTTTTGCTTTAGACATAGAGAAAAAGAAGTACCAGTGAAAAGCAACTTAGGACATTTTTAGGCTCTGCCAAATTTTCAAAGTGTGGTGCTTGTGGAATGCTAATTATATGCACAAAAGGGTGGACAGTCCACCTTTTCTGCCCTTGGGATCCATTGACATCTAGGAAAAGCGATTTCCAGCAGTCCAGCAGCTTCTGTCCAGCAGGAGGATGGCACATTGTTTTGCAAGAAAGTTGGGGCTTTTCCTGGGACACGGGGGAGGCAGCTGATGCCATCTGTCCCCATGACCACAGGCTCTCACACGGATGTGCTTCTACCGGGTCACGCATTTAGACTGTGTAGTCATGTATTTAGACTATGTGATTAGACATGCTGGGGGCAGAAGGGAAGGGCTGGACAGTGAGAGTCTGTCCCTCAAGCCCTTACCAAAAGCCTGTTCCTCCTTTTGTTTGCCTGATGTTGATCCAGAACTTTTCAGGCTATCCATTTCACTCAATAGATACCTGTCACGTCATTAACAAGGAAGGTCAAACAATACACAAAATGGATTTGGAATTTCAACTCAGAGTTTGCCATGAAGGACAGAGTGCTTTATTCTGACTCAAGAAAAGATTTATTATCTACAGAGAAATCTTTGGCGAGACTGAGAATTTCCTCCTTTGATAACTTTTGTCTCTCAATAAGCTGGTGAAAGCATATAAAGTGATCTTCCAGCATCTTATGAAATATTTAAGTTATGTTTTTATTGTGAGTACCTGATGGACAACTACAAATTTGTGAGGAGGTTCATCAGTGTTTTTTCAAGTTAATAGGGGGAAGAGTAACAAATCTCTGATGGCGGTTAATGACCCCCCGTCAGCAACTGATCTCATCCCTACATCAGAGAGAGATGGGCTACAACACCTCGATGCCAAGAAGAAGGTGAGAAGTGGGAACAAAAAGGGGTGAAAGAAGGTAGAGAAAGTCCAGGGGGAAATATGCAGAGCGTGGGAAGGATCTTCCTGGTGACATTTCAATGAATAGATTCATTTTCCACAACTGACAATAACAGATAATAAGAAAAAATAGCCTGTGTCTTGCATTGGCTCCCTCTGGAGCAGTAGGGCTAGTGTGGATTTGCTCTTTTTTGCAACCTGACTAGACAGAAAGTTTTATCCTGCCCTTAAATATGATGCGTATTTCTCAGATTAACAATATAAATGTGTTCATGGTGAGAATAAGAGAGCCCCGGAAAGTCCTGAGCACCGGTCAGGCTGCTCGGGGCGTCCGCATCAGACGTCTCAGCAGCCGTGCCGCGCGCCCCAGCACTGTTAACTGCGCAGAGAACAAATGGATGAAAATAAGCTGTACCTCTTTTTGAAGTGACTACACGGCTCATAAACCCATAGATAAAAGGCTGTCTCCTGTTTATTAGAAAATGACTGGAAAAAATTCAAAGACTTGAGGGCATTTTCAGTCCCTTCAAACAGGCTCAAGTATGTTTTCTCAGCACCGTCTCCCACACTGTAGTGGGCAGCACAGAAAAAAACCTGACTGGGAGCAACTCAGTTGTCATCTAGATAGGATCTCTGATTAAAAAGGAAAAGGAAGAAAGGAAGGGGAAGGAGAAATTGAGTGGAAGAACAATAAGAGTGACAAGAGAAGGGAAAAGAACAGCAAGACATAAACCAAGTTGGGACATTTTCTCTTCTGATGACAACCAAACCATCACAAATCTCTCAGTGCATCGAGGTCTTTCCACGGAAAATGTCCCAGTATAAAAGAGAATTCCACATAGTACTTTTCTTTATTTAAATTAAACTAAATTGTTCAAGACAGCAATCTATTTTGGGGACAAGGAAAGAGGCCTGGGCTTTGCTCTTTCTAGAAACACGGGAAAGATGTGTGCTGCCATCCATGGCTTTCAGAACTGTTGGCACCTTGCCAGTGCCATGCTCAGTCAGAATATCAGTGATGGAGTAGACTGACATCAGTTGCAAAAGACAGTCCAACCACTCTTGGAAATTTCAGTCCAATCACAAGAATATAGAAGAGTCACGATTTCTTAAAAGTAGCCCCCACCAAGTAGCACACACAGAGAGACAAAATTCTAGGCACTCAACTTCATAGATTCTATGCACCCATCTTAAGTCATACTCTCCATACGAGGGAAGAATTATGATCTTTTCTGGGCCTACAATCCAACTTCTCCAGCGAAGGAGAAGTCCTGTCAAAGACAGAATGGGGGCATCACTTCTTCGATATCATTTGCCAAACTCAAACCAAGGACTTTGCTTCCTCAGTGAGTCTCTAAGTAGAGGTACCTGTATAACCTGACATTTTGGCACAGAAATGATTTGGTCAACTATCTCTCCTCCGGGGAAGAACTTATACTTTATTTATCGTTTTAACAATGATTTGTTGTGCTTACTCTGTAATTTTTCTCAAAAAAATGATATGGGGGAAAATGATTGCCGAAGCTTAAAAGATGCATACAGAAAAATATCGAGAGACTTTCAGAGATGACCGGATAAAATTGTATTAGAATAGCAAGAAAGGGGAAGATATAAATTAGGAGAGATGAAGCGGGAGTGTGTTTAGGGAGGAAGGGGTAGGAGTGGAGGTAAATGGAGTTGAACTAGGGAGGCTGAATGTGGGAAACACAGAAAGAGCAGTGTGGGTGTGAAGCTGAGAGATAATGTTGGGAAGGCTGTAACCTGAAACTGTGGGAATTAAGTCAAGAAGAAAAGTTGGTTATTTTGAATGAGGAGGGAAGGAGGAATTCATGGGAAAATATTGAAGGCTACACAAAAATGCTAGGTTTGAAATGAGTCAAAAGTAATGTACTGAACAAGCCATTACTGGATATGTTGTGGCAATACCAATAAACAAAAGACCTAAAAATAGCTAACATTTCCACCGGGACTTCCCAAAGTCATCAAAAGGATTTTTTTTTTTTTTTTTTAGGATTATTTCATTTGGTCCTCATAATGACTCCATAAAGAAGGCAGATGAATTATAACTAACCTTAATCCATAATTGAAGACACTGGCCCTATTCTCGAGAAGCTTAAAACAAATCAAAGTGAGAGACAACGAAGAGGAGCAGGAAAAAAAGATAATAGCAAGCAAGGGCAGCGGAGGAACGAAAGTAAATGTTTCGAATGTTCATTCACAATGGGGGAGGGGGCTGCTACCCGCATCTAGTGTAAGGAGGCCAGGGCTATAGCTAATCTTCCCACACAGCAGAGCACAGCAACCCGCCCCCCACCCCCCCAACGAAGAATCAGTCAGCGTAAAATGTCTAGCCTAGCAAGTAGAAAAGAAGTTTTGTCCATTGCTGGCATTGCTGAAATGTCGATAGTGCCATGGTGGAAAATCTCAGTATACAGTAATCCATTATGGATATTTATTTAGAAAACTTGTTTATAAAAGTAGATACATTAGGTATAAGCATCAGGTATTATTAGCACAAATTTCAAATTACTCTTAATTGGGTGATATAAAGGCAACTTGCTTGGTTTCACTACCTGAAAATCAGAACATTATTTTTATTATGTTATGTTAGTCACCATACATTACATCCTTAGATTTTGATGCAGTGTTCCAAGTTCACTGTTTAAGTATAACACCCAGGGCACCATGCAATACATGCCCTCCTTAATACCCAACACCAGGCTTTTGTTTCAAATAGTAAATAACCATTGCTTAAAGTAACAAAATCTAAAATCTACAGAACAAATGAACCATTTTCTTCCACAAATACCTCATAAGGAAAACACATATAAAGGAGAGGGAGGGAAAGCCTTAGAAGTGACTGAGGAGACATATCAACCAGATACAATGTATACATTTTGTTTAAATTCTAATTTGAACAAAAACCTCTTTAAACATTCATGAGACAATCAGAGAAATTGAACACTGAATGGACATTTGATAAATTTTAAGGATTTGTTATTTGTAGATGTGATAATAATACAACAATATTATAATATGTTATAAAAAGAGACCTTATCTTGGTCTCTTTTTTATCCATCTTTGATGGATAAAATGATACACTATCTGGGACTTGTGGGAGGAAATATGTGCTAGTGTATTATGAAAAGTTATTGGTCATGAGTTGGTAGTTTTTGAAGCTGGGTGATGGGTAATATGGATTTATCATACTAGTTTGTTTAATTTTCTTTGTATTTTGTATAGATGTGATAATCACTAAAATAGTTTTTTTTTTTTTTTAACTTTTTATTTTTTATATACATATATTTTTATCCCCAGGGGTACAGGTCTGTGAATCACCAGGTTTACACACTTCACAGCACTCACCAAAGCACATACCCTCTCCAATGTCCATAATCCCACCCCCTTCTCCCAAACCCCCTCCCCCCAGCCATCCACAGATGAATGGATCAAGAAGATGTGGTATATATACACAATGGAATACTATGCAGCCATCAAAAGAAATGAAATCTTGCCATTTGCAACAACATGGATGGAACTAGAGCGTATCATGCTTAGCGAAATAAGTCAAGCAGAGAAAGACAACTATCATATGATCTCCCTGATATGAGGAAGTGGTGATGCAACATGGAGGCTTAAGTGGGTAGAAGAAGAAAAAATGAAACAAAATGGGATTGGGAGGGAGACTAAACATAAGTGACTCTTAATCTCACTAAAATAGTTTTTAAAAAGCACTTACATATATATATATCTGATATATAATCTGATATTTATATCTGATTTTATATATCTTAGATTATATATATAATCTTAGATTGTAATCTAAGATTATATATCTTAGATTATATATATTATATATATAATTTAGATGAAAACAGAGGTGGCCATCTTCATGAGTGTAGAGTATATATATATATATATATATATATAATATATATATATTTAATATATAATATATATATATATATATCTCACACACAGATACAGAGACACACACATATGTATATGTCAACCTAATTTATCACAAAAGGAACACTACTGTGTAGTGGGAAAGGTATAGTTTTGCCAATAAGTGATGCTGTATCAGTAGATTATTCATTTGAAGGGGGGAAAAGGAATCTTAAACTTTACCTGTCAAAGTCACAAAAATCAATCTGTGATTTAGGTGAAAAAGGTAAACCAATAACTTTTTTTTTTTTTTTAAGATTTTATTTATTTGACAGAGAGAGAGAGAGAGAGCACAAACAGGGGGAACAGCAGGCAGAGGGAGAGAGAGAAGCAGGCTCCTTGCTAAGTAGGGAGCCCAACTTTGGGCTTGATCCCAGGACCATGGGATCATGACCTGAGCTGAAGGTAGATGCCTAACTGACTGAACCACCCAGGCACACCCCCTCCCCATAAACCAATAAATTTAGATGAAAACAGAGGTGGCCATCTTCATGAGTGTGGAGTAGCCCAAGTTTTCCTAAATAGGACACAAATAACCTTAAACTACAATAGCAACAAAAAAATTGATAAAACATTTGCCCTACAAAAATCATACCTAGACTATATAAACAATACCACATGCCACTAAGGAAAACAGGAAGCCTAATGGAAAATAAGCAAAACACTCAAACAAGCAATTCACATAAAAATATATCCAATTGTCTAAAAATATAGGAAAAGGGACTCCTATTTGGTATTTACTGATGAAATGCAAATTAAAACCACGGTGTGCTATCTCTACTACCTCACCAGAATTGCTAAAATGAAAAGGCAGACAAACAATAGCGGGTGTTGTCTGTAGCAACTTGAAGTGCTGTGCATTCCCGGCATGACATATGAAGTTGTACTACTTCTTGGGAAAGGTGTTTGTCAGTGTCCCCTAAAGCTGAATATAGGCATATCTTATGACGCAGCAAGTCAGCATTTAGAGATGTATCCAACAGGAATGTAACACACGCATATGCAAAGTCCTGTACTAGAACGTTCAGCATTCCAGTAAAGCTCTATCAATAAAAATTACTGCTAGAGCCAAAAACAGTTAAACATCAAATACACAAATAACAAAGTAAATACAATTCCAATTCAATAAAGTCTGAAGACAGACAAAACCAAGCTATGGCCTAGAAGTCAATAGATATCATCCTTGGGGAAAAGAGCAGTATCTGGAGGTGACATACAGGGGGATTTCGATTTGCTGGCAATGTCCTTTTTTTTTTTGGCTTAGGTGATGGCTACCCACAAGCATTCAGTTTTTTGTGGTTTTTTTTTTTTTTTTATAATTCTGAACAACACATCTAACATGCATGCATGTTCATGTTATATATTATATAATTATGTACATAATTATATATTACATAATTATGTTATATTTTAATAGACAAATCACCTTAAAACCATTACTAACTCTATTTTATGTTAAAGCCTAGAGCTTGCTATGGAATAAGTAAATATCCTAGAGGAAGCACTCGGTCAGCCCGTTCTCAACAATATTTCTTATGACACTCTGACAATGTGATGTGACGATAGAATAAATGTGTCCTGAAAAAAAGAAAAACTAAATCATGATAAAAAACATCAAATATTGCACAGACTGATGACGGATATTGGATTTGATAAAATATCAAAGAAACTGCAATGAGAATTATTGTATTTTCATGATTTTAAAGTAATATTTCAAAATGAAATAAATCAATCAAGCTGTGCAGAGATGTACTTGATTAAACCAAGTAATATCCTATGCAATTTGAGATTTTAAAACTTCGAATATTTTTTTTCTTAACAAGTCTATGCTAAAAAAAAAAAAAAAAAGCAGGTAAGAAAATGTAGTTGAGGTGGCATTTCCCATTTAGGTCATTATTTACAAACTGTGAATTAGTCTTCTGGGGGGAGGTAATGTTTTGATATTTATCAGGTGGTTCTCAACATTTTTTTTTTTAAGATTCTATTTATTTATTTGACAGAGAGAGATAGTGAGAGAGGGAACACAAGCAGGTGGAGTGGGAGAGAGAGAAGCAGGCTTCGTGCTGAGCAGGGAGCACGATGTGGGACTCAATCCCAGGACCCTGGGATCATGACCTGAGCCAAAGGCAGAAGCTCAACGACTGAGCCACCCAGGCGCCCCTGTTCTCAACATTTTTAATACCAACAGTATGGCATCATAATGGAAAATAAAGAAGTACCTATTAAAAAGTGTAGCATTAAAAATAATTTCTTTCTGGGATGCCTGTGTGGCTCAGTTGGTTGAGCAACTAACTGCCTTTGGCTCAGGTCATGAACCCGGACTTCCAGGATCGAGTCCCGCATCGGGCTCCCAACTTCTTGGGGAGTCTGCTTCTCCCTCTGACCTTCTCTTCTCTCATGCTCTCTCTCACTCACTCTCCCTCAAATAAATAAATAAAATATTTAAATAATAATAATAATAATAATTTCTTTCTAGAAAAAGACTGATTCTCATACAGTTATGAAATGGGAGGCAGTACTTGATCAATAGAAGGGACAAGATTAAACTGTACTGTTTATCATGTTCTAGTTTTAATTCTTGGCTCCATCTATGTGTTCTCCTTTAATCCTTGAAACAGTCCAGAGAGGATGATAACACTGTCCTATTTTACAGGTGAGGAAATACCGTAAGTTGCTTAAACATGAAAAGATAGTGAATGTTTGGAATGTTAACTGAGGTCTGAATCGTGCAGGAGGGCATGGTCCGTGTGGACCAGGATGACCTAGGGTATTTTCATAACCAATTGATTCGAAATTGGACCCTGAAGCATAAGTAACATTTAATTTTGGAGAAAACTTCAGAGCAGAAGTAGGAGTTTAAAAGTTAGATATAAGCTATATTCACCTTATCTTTGATGTTCATGGCAGGATGAAAAATGGTCCCCAAAGATATCGAAGTCCTAATCCCTGGAACCTGTCAATGTTATTTTATATGGGAAAAGGGTCATTGCAGATGATTTACAGATCTTGAGGTGGGGAGGTTACCCTGGATAATCTGGACAGACCCAAAATGTGATCACCTGTGATCCTTGTAAGTATCCTTGTAAGAGGGAGGCAGAGAGAGACAGTTTGTACAGAAGAGAAGACAATCACCAAGGCAGAGCTCAGAGTAATGCAGCTACAAGCCCAAGAATGTTAGCAGCCTCCAGAGACTGGAAGAGGCAAGGAGTGGATTCTTCCCTAGAGCCTCCAGAGAAAGCAAGACACCGCCAACATATTGGCTTTAGCTGGTTTAAAAAAAAAAAAAAAAATATATATATATATATATATATATATACACACACACACACACACACACACACACACTTGGAATGTCTGCCTTCCAGAATTATAAGAGAATAAACATGTGTTGTTTTAAGCCACTAAGTTTGTGGTAATTTACTTATAGCTACCATAGGAAATAATATGTCTTAAGTAAAATTAGTTTGATCCCAGCCACAGATCCAGAATGTGTTGTAGAGGCTGCTGCACAACAGTCTGATTGGATAGGTCCCCAGGGATTTTCCTTAAGCTGTTTTTCATAGCCTGTGTACTATTTTCACTTGAATTATAGGTCTAAGGGGGAGGAAGTGACTTGGCCAGAACTTTCGTAGATTATGAAGAGATTATAGAACCCCATCTACTTCTTGAAACCTAACTGTTGAGCCTTAATCCTAGTCCCCAAATAGAAACTGCTTTTTTTCTTGATTTTTGCCAAACACCCCGCTCATATAAGGCAGCTGTAAAAAGAAAGCAAGCGGGCATGAACACCATAACAATCAAAATGACGCAAAAGCCAGAAGACAACCCCACCTTCAAGTGAAGTCTCTTCTTGACCTGACTGCTAGTGGAGAAGAAGGCAGAGTAGCAGACCCTTCCTGGGGAAGGTGAAGACATCTATTGCAACTCAGTTCCCAGCTCCTCAGTTCTCCAACCTGAGGCTGGCAGGAATTAGAACAGCAGAAAAGGCTTTCAACTGGTTGAGAGATCGAACCTTTAAGGAGGATCTTTCTTAACACCTGCAAGTCTAGGCCGTTTATCCAGGATTTCAACCTGGGAGGGGAAAAATATTGGCAGCATTTGGGTAAAGAAGCAATAAAGAAAGAATAACGTTTGTTTATTACACGTACTCAAATTAACTTACAATAGAAAAAAATGACTTCTTGCATACCTCTTTTAATTTGTACAACACAATTTAAAAAGTTACAAAGTTGGCCATGTTAAAGAACTCCCCCAGAGTCATACAGAGAGGAAATATAGTAAGAGCTATCGTATGCTTTTTTTTTTAGCTGTTCTGTTCTTTGTTAATCAGGGTTCTCAGTGAATAATGTATATTATCTCATTTAATCATCATATAACGCCACAGGGTTCGCAGTTTATCTCCAGTCTTCAGATGAAGAAACAGCCTTAAAGAAATTGAGCAACTGCTGACTGTACCAGAGCAGGGATTTACCCGACCTCTATCTAATTCTAAAGAATATGTGTGTGTTCTGCTTTGAAAAGATGTTAAAAAAAAAAATCAAACAAACCAAATTTGGAATTCTGGTAGAGCAAGGGTATCCCTTGTCAATGGATGGACCTGATTAAGTTCACAAAAGGAAAGAAAAGATCGGGACTTGTGAAAGACTATTGTGGGGAAGAATTTACTTTGTGACTCTGTCAAATAAAGGCAATGCCAACTTTTATCTGGTTCTGTTTAAAAGGAAGACAAGAAATTTTTTTTTTCTGAAAGAGAAATTTATTGAAAGTCTTTTCATGGATACCTGGACTACGGCTACAGAGGTTTTGATGCTGATGGAGTATGCTCCCATAATTCACCAGAGCAAAAGCATAAACATTTCAGCTGCAGAAAATTGGTGGGACTTGGATGATCAATTCTAGATAAATACCCTTCTGCTCAGACACAGATCAATGCATCAGTGCAGAGGACAATTCCATCCGTGCACAATTTGCAAGCCTCTAGATCCTTGCTGTGTGGGCTGTAACTTGCTCCAAGAGCTGGGATCCAGATTTTCTGGACTCCCACAGCAGTTAAGTACTGAAGCAGCTGGCAATGAAGGCCTTAGAGAAACCATTGCACATGAAAGGCATGAGTCACCTTCCATGTGGACACAGACTGCCTGGGTTCTTACTACTTGTATAGGGAGTAGATGGGAGTTTTGAGAAGAATTTGTTTTGATAGTGTGTACTCTGTGAAGCAAAGTCTTGTAGCAATACTATGAGATAGAGTCGTCCATATTTATGATCAAGAGATATTGCAATAAATTTGCCCAAAGGTAGCTTAGCGTGGAGTGATACCTCTGGACATGCCATCAGAAGACACAGCTTACTATTCTGCTCTGCCACTTCTTAGCTGGAGGATTTTGCAAGTTTTCTATTTTTTAGTTTTAATCTTCCAAACTGAGTACAAATACTGCATATTTTCTATAACAGTGAATAATTGCCAAATAATGTAGAGACACATTATTTTTTTGAATGACGATGTAGCTGTTAGATTGGGGATTCCATCTCTTTCTGCAGAATGCTGTGTTTCTATTTTACAAGACATGAGAAGAAAAGTGTAAATGTGACAGGGAAAAGGAAAAGACATGCCCTTGATGCATCAATGAAATGTGAATTCTGCCAGGGATATGATCATGCCCGAGGTGATTACAAGCTGCCTTGCTAAATACTAAATTTGGCTGATGGGAGGCTCAGTTTTTTTAATAGAAATTACTACACAGAGTAGCATAAATTTTCATCCAATATGTCATACATGCCAGTTCTCTCTTTCTAACTAGATCATAAAATCTTCGAGGCTGTATATGCTGTGTTAGACTTTCTCGTCCTGCTACATGCTTAATGCACTGCTAGGCACACAGAAGTATACAATAAATTTGTCATTGTCTATAAGAAATCACTTTTGAGAAGAACCATTATATAGAGAGGGTAAGGACATAAACTCTGGCATTAGATAAATCTGAGTTTAAATTCTACCTCTTGAAGCTTCTAGACCTTAGGCAAAATACATAAGCTCTCTAATTTAATTTTCTCATCAGAAAAATGAGGGTAATAATATTACCTAACACCCACAATTACAATGAGTAGTAAATAAGGTGATGTGTGTCAAATGCTTAGCCAAGTGTCTAGCATACATGCACATACACATGCCCAGTTGATGTTGGATATTATTTGTATTACTTCTGCCACATTTCGCAATGACAAATGGTTGGTCATGTAAGACAGGGAGGGCTTCTACAATCGCATCAACAGAATTGTTATCTCCCATTCTAATTTCATGTTATCTTACTGCATCCTTTTTTTCCCCCATCATCTGCTTTATATATTTTTTTAAAATGCATAGGGTTTAAATAAATAAAGTCAAGAAGAACAATGAGGAGCTATTTCAAATAACTTATTTTAGGCAAAAGTATATTAGTGTTTTTAATTTGGGCATATTTTGCAGTTCTGGGGGTAATTACCAGTGAAAGAAATGAAGACAAAACCTTAAAATTTTTACTTTCATGTCTCTGTTGAATGGGTAATATTTTGGGCCACATTAAAAAATCCATGTTTCTAACAGATGAGCAATATGTGAAAAAATAAACTTACCAAAAATCTTTTATAGCTAAGAAATCCAATCAATATGCAAATGCTAGTGAAAGTTATAGTTATGTATGTAATATATAATGTATGTGTTATCATCTTAGAACCAATATTTTATACATGTTTTGTTAATGCTCCACTATATTAATATTCAAAATAACACAAAATTAGCACTGATGGAGACCTTAGATATCACCAAATTCATTGTCTTATTTTGTAGAAAAGAAGATTGAGAAAAAATACGGGTGAGACTCACTACTAAGATCAGATTGGAAATTAGAAGCAATTCTAGGGTATAATCTCTTCTAATTCATGTTGCCTTCAGTTTTTAATGATTTATTTACAATGACAGTCATAAAGATAAACATTAACATTTCATTAAACTGGTACTTTTTAACTCCCAATTTGTCTAGCAGTCCTGTGTAATGAAAAAGAAGATTGATAACGAAGTATTTATTGTTGCTTGGGTCTATTTGTTGCCAAGGAGCCATCAAAGATTTCTTGTCCAAGAAATACCTTCCTACATGCCCTACCTCCTGAAATTTTGTTATTAAAGGATTATTTAATTGAATTAAGTGATTAAACATTCTAAAGATCTATTGAGATGCAAGCATTGATTAGAGGAGAAAAAGCTAGATGTTCAGAGGTTATCTGTTATTTATGTTTGAAAGAACGAAGAGATAAAATTGGATCTGTCAACTATATGATACTCTTCTTATAGTACCTCTATAACTGAACAATGGGCATTTTTGGAACAGGAATCAAACCTCATTCTCCTTTGTACCGTTCTCAACTCCTAGTGCCTGGTACTAAGGAAGAGATTTAATTGTTGGAGGAATTTTTAAATTTATTTTTATTGGACATCTAGTCTGTGCAATTCTCAGTGCTTAGTACTTTTCAGTATGTCATCTCTCAATTTAACAAGATTTTGAGGTAGCTATTATTTTCCCCCTTTTACGCATGAGCAACCTGAAGAGATAACAGATACCTTGTCTAAACGTACAGGATTAGCAAATAGAGGTGCTTGAATTTATTTTAAGAGTCAATTCTTTTTCTACACCAAGAAAGGCCACAAAGACCAGAAAACCATGGACTTTAAGAACTTGAAGAGATCCTCAAATTATCTAGACATTCAAAGGTAATCATATTTGGGATTGAAATTAGCTTCCCTCACTCCTTAGCTTCTGGTTTATTCCCAATACTAGTGAAAATGAAGTGATCAATTTGACTCTTTTCTCACCATTAACTAAAAACAAGGTAAATAGATGAATGGTAATTCTGGAAGGGCAGAGAGGGGATTAATAGTAATAGCTCACCATTTATTGTGCAATTAATATGTGTGAGGAATATTTATTGCTTCATTCCATCACCACAGCAACCCTATGGGGTAGACACTGTAATTATCCTCACTTTACAGAGAAAGCTTGAAGAGAGAACCTAAGCTCATCTGTATGTAATAAAGAATTTGGGCTCACTTAAAAAGAGCCCTTTTCTGGTGTTTGCTAAGAGGTACCTCTTAAAACCTTGGAATTTCCCAAGTGTTAAGATAGGCTTTGTTATTCATAGTAGACCCCTTGGACTATACCTAATAATGTATTCCAATGAGGTGGCTCAAGTTAGAGAGGGGATGACTACAGATTGAGTTCAACCATGTGGGCAATTGATCAATTAGTTAAAAGAAATGCAAATCAAAACTATAATGAGATATCATCTCATATTGGTTAGAATGGCTATCATCAAAAAGGTAAGAAGTAACCAATGCTGGTAAGAATGTGAAAAAAAAAAGGGAACCCTTGTGCACTGTTGGTGGGAATTTAAATTGGTGCAGCCACCATGGAAAATACTATGGCAGTTCCTCAAAAATTTAAAAATAGAACCACCGTATAATCAAGTAATTCCACTTCTGGGAATATATGCAAAGAATGTCAAAGAGATATCTGCACCCCTTCCATGTTTACAGCAGCATTACCTGTAATTACCAACACATGAAAACAACCTAAGTGGCCACTGATGGATGAATCAATAAAGAAGTTACACAGACACACATATGCATACATGCACATACCAGAATATTATTTAGTCATAAAAAAGAAGGAAACACTGCCATTTACAACAACAACAACAACAACAACAACAACAACAAAATGGACCTGGAAGGCATCATGCCAAGTGATATAGTCACAGAAAGACAAATACTGTATGATCTTACTTACATGTGGAATCCAAAAGCAAAAACAACAAAAATGAAACTCATAGAAAAAGAGATCAGATTATCCGATTCATGTTTATGAGACATGGGTGTGAAGTTTGAGGAGGAAGGTGGTCAAATTGTAGAAACTTCCAGTTAGAAGACAAGTAAGTGCTGGGGATGTGACGTACAACATGATGACTATAGTTAACATTGGGATATGGTATATTTGGAAATTGTTAGGAGAATAAATCCTAAGACGACTCCTCACAAGAAAAAAAAAATGTTTTCTTTTTGTATTTATATGAGATGATGGATATGAACTAAACTTATTGTAGTAATCTTACCACAATATATGTAAGACAAGTCATTATGTTATATGCCTTAAACTTATACAATGTTTGTTGTAAGTAAATTTTATCCCAATAAAACGAAAAAAAAATCAATCAATCATACCTGCATAAGGAAGCCCCAGTAAAAATTCTGAACATAAAGCTCAAGTGAGTTTCCCTGGTAATCCTCTGTCTGTACAGCCACATACCCATACTGGGAAGGTGCCTTGTCCTTCAGACAATGGAAGCTTCATGTTGGGAACCCTCTTAGACCCCACTCTATGTGTCTCTTCCTTTGGCTGGTTGTAATCTGTATCCTTTTCCCTGTAATAAACACGACTGTGAGCGTAGTAGCTTTTAATGAATTCTGTGACTTTTGTTAGTGAATTAATCAATCCTGAGGGCAATTTTTGGAAACTACTAAACTTGCAGTACCCTGAGGTTTGGCCTCAAACTAGAATAATATGCCTCTAGACTGTCCTTGGCTTACTGGTTCCAACAGACATCGGCACCAACCAGGGAAGCCACTGCTGCATGCTGGCTGGCATACACTGGGGCTGGGGCTGCAGTGACTGTTAGTTGCATTTGCCAGGTGTTGCTATGAATTCCCATCCTAAATTCAGAACTAGATAGCTCCCTGAGTCCCATTCTTGTCCCTAGATTCTAGATGACACTCTTGGAGGGCACCTCTTTGTGGTGCTTAGCAATTAGTTTAGCTAATGATAGGCTCTTCCAAAGGGATTGAGATTTGACTTCCCTCTAAGTGCCTTGGGACAGTCTTCCTCAGTTGACCAGGAAACACTGGCAAGTGATGAAGTAAACAGTTGTTATTTTCCCATATATTTCAGCCTGCCCCTTTGTGTAGAGGGAGAAGGCTCTTGGGAGGTACTTATATGTTGGGAGCCATACATGGAGTCAGTGTGAGAGCATTCACCTCAGATTTCATGACATGGCACCTCACAAAAGGTGTTGCTCTGGACATAAAGTCCTGTGCTGCTGCTTGTCTGGCTGCTTTCTAAATTTGTCCCCTGACCCAGTGAGGTATGAGGGATAACATTCTTAGAGATGAGTAGCACAATGCTAATGAAAAAGGGAAAGGGGGAGTGAGGAAGTTATTCAGTTGGTTCAGGAATATAAAATATCTGGATAATGCATGGGGGGATCTTATTAAGCTTTGCTGCTTACCAGCATGCCAGGGGCCTTATGCTCAAAACCCAGAGCCTCAAAAATACAAATGAGGCCACTGTTACTCTCCTGAAGTGGGGTCTGGATCCTAGAAAGTAAGGCTGCCCTCTATGGACAGAGCCGTAGAAAGGAAAGCTTAGGGCCACTGAGAGGTTATCTGCTAACCACTGAACAGGTAAAAACAGAGACAGGAAACTTTTAAACTTAAAACAACAACAATAACAAACCTATCAAATGCAGTCAAATGTTGACGGTTGGTCTTATTTATGATTGGTCTGGGTGTTTTTATTGGTCTGTACTCCAGGAGACCAAATCCTCCAAATACGCTATAGCTTCAAATAAACATGGCAAATACTGAGGCCTACATGACATTGGGCTTGGCTTGTACAAGCCCTATAACCCAAAGACATCATCAGCTTGCCCATCACCAACCAAATTAACAACTGAGGAGAAAGTCCTACAGTAATTGCCTACAGACTAATGCTGGAGCTCCAAACTCAAGCACAGATATTTTAATTGACAAACCACTTTACATTCTATTTACATACACCCTAATCAGGGCATATGATTTAAAACCTAATTGCAACAAAAAGCCTTTCATCATCCATCTAAATAAAACCTGTACTGTTGGGAACTTTTAGATTCGTCCATCCTTAATGAGGGCTTCAGTGGTACCCATTGTTCTGACAATCCTGACAATCATGGATGCCGACATCATCTTTGCTAGCTATGCAGCTACAAATCCCTCGATTTACAAGATATTTACAGGTCAAGGCAATGCCTTAAAATTACACAAATGGGTCAGCCTCATTATAGTACCATATTGCTACTCCAACAAGACCCACATTAACTCAGTGGGTATTTACTTGAAAGGATTCCCAGTTCCACATCCCACACGACATCACCCCAGCCTGAGAGATGGGCTGTTAGAGATGACTTCGCCCTCTGAACCAGAGCTGATATCACTCTGGATACTAAAACCTCTTCCCCAGTGACACCCAAAGACTCCCACTCCTAAGGCACTGATAAGCTGAACTCAGACATTTATTACTTCTCTTCCAATGATATTAAGGATTCCAATGTTCCCTGAGCTCACTGCCTGGCCCATGATCCTGATAAATTCCCTGTACCCTGCCAAAACATATACCCTTACACTCTCCTAACTTCAGTGGAATCTGGTAGAGATTACTACTATCTGTGCCATTCCAAAAATTAATGAATATTTTTTTACTTTCCCCAGGAGGCAGTTGCCTCCTTGACAGCCAGCCCCTAGGTCTCCTGAGAAGAGGAAAGCTCACTCCAGTAGGTTCTACTATCCCTTCTAGCTTTTCACTACAACTTCCAGCCCAACATCAACAACTACCTCTTTCCCTTGGTCATACCCAAATATCACCAATCTTTATGAATACTTAATTAAACTACCAACCCTATATTCTCTAACAACATAACCTGGACCTGCCAATGTAATTCCATCAAAAAACCAAGACATGGGGCACCTGGGTGGCTCAGTGGGTTAAAGCCTCTGCCTTCAGATCAGGTCATGATCCCAGGGTCCTGGGATCGAGCCCTGCATCGGGCTCTCTGCTCAGCGGGGAGCCTGCTTCCTCCTCTCTCTCTGCCTGCCTCTCTGCCTACTTGTGATCTCTGTCTGTCAAATAAATAAATAAAATCTTAAAAAAAAAAGACATTTTGTGTGTGTATATGTAGGTATCTATCTATCTACATACACACTATAAAATTCCACCAAGATGTCATTAGAGATCTCAGAAATTTCAGATTTCTTTCTTTCTTTCTTTCTTTTTGCTAATGCTTTATCAATGGGAAACAGTTATGGGGTAGCCTACACAGATTCTTTAGACTCCTACTTGTGTTCCTCCTTTCTGTTCTCATAATAAAATGTTTTATATGCTGTTTAGAGCAATTTATGTGCCACTCTCCAAAGATCTCTTCTATCAACATTTCAAGAGTTCCTTACTCATACAGCGAACTGTATTACCTTGTCTTATTTTCAATATTCTGATGCTTTGACTTCTGGAGTCTCAACGACTCTGAGAAGACTCTATCTCTATAGAGTTATCTAATTCCTGGAAAAAGTAAAAAAAACTTGCCCATGACCATGACTTTTAAAGGCAAGCCAACCAATCCAACACCCATACCACGTCCTTTATTGGTTTATCACACTCTAAGCCATTATTTACCTGGCCTCATCATCCCAGGGACAGGTGCCACACAACTTGATGCAATTTTTATGGACCATTGCCCACTGCAATTACTCAAAACAGCTTACTCTAAATGTACCCACCCTGCCTCATCTATTCCTTTCCACAATAAGGCTTTTGCCCCCTTCTCTCTTGGCCTCCTGATCAACCCCAGTGCCTTTCAGTGTGCTCTTCTCCCTGGATGTGGTATGACCATTACCCTGATGAATTGTGACTAACAAGTTTCTTTTCATTGGCAGTTTTCTCCTGATCTGTTGGTCTCATCAATTCTAAATAATAATACAATCTATTAAAATAGGAAGCTCAGCTTTCTTAAAAAGAAAGAAAGAAAGATGCTTGTTACTCTCTTGTCCAGAGACTCCCCAAAGCTCCCAATTTCCCAACAGATAAAACTTCTAATTTCAATATTCTTTACTATCTGCCCACACTTCCTTTTTGGCCTTGGACAAGCGCTGCATTACAGCCAAAGCTCAATGAGTTGGTTCTCTGTGCAGTCTCAGCAGAGAAACAAAAAACAAACTAAGGTTTTAGCAAAAGTATCCTAGAGATAATATCTGGATTGAAACATAAAAGGTGACCTAGATACAGCCATTTGAGGAAAAAGGGGTAGTACAGGCAGAAATAATGGCAGAACATAAGAACTAGGAGAGGAAGAAAGACAATGCATATGGGAGTCATAAACAGTCCAGTATTTCTGATAATAAGAAAGAAAATACAGGGAAAGACCAAATCACAAATGCCCTATTATGACCTGCAAATGACCTTGGTCCATATTTACAGGAATAGGGTATCCATAGTGGAAATTTATACGTTAAAGTACTATAGTCAGATTGGCACTAGCTAATTATACATCAGAGTGTTAATTAAAGAAGGGCGGGGCTAAACACCACAAACCAGTAGCAGTTATTCTAAGAAAAACATGGCAAGTTAAGATAAAGATGTTACCTTTGTTAACTGAGGAAATGGTCATAAGTAACAATTCTCATAGAATTAGACTTCTTTTTTGAGATGTATTGGAGAGAGATGGCAATTTTAGTTAAAGTATTATGGATGCTGGGCAAGATTCCCCCCCCCCCCCCCGGGTGAAAATTGAGTGCTTATGACTGTGGGGTAAAATTTTGGTAGAGATGGAGAAGTTGGGAATAAAATGAGCAAAGGGAGGAACCTGTGGGAAATGAGAAGCAAGGGGAAGAATCAAGATCTAGACTGGGTGTTCTGAGCCAGAAGCATTTACTCCCTCAGAGGAAATTTTTTTTTTTTTTTAATTGGTGGGAGTGGGCATGGGCTTGGGCTATTTTTAAAAAGCTCCCCAGGTGGTCTGAATGTGCAGCCAGAATGAGAACCACTAATGTAGTTTCAATAGTTATTTTTTTATTTACTATGTGCAAAGCACTGTGCAAAGTCATTTGCATAAATTCAACCTCTGGCTCACACAAAATTTCTGGTTTTATTTTGTTTCAGATTCAACAGTGATGTGTTACCTTAAAGAAAACATTGCTTAGTAATCAGAGTAAGGCTCTCAACATTAGGATTTTCCATTTCTGCTCCCGGATTTTTTTCTGCAGAATTACTATGCACATAGCTATGGAGGAATCACTTAACTTCCTAATGAGCCTGTTTGTGTTCTTATGAAACAGACACATGTACTTATCTGTTCAAAGGTTTTGAAATTTTCAGCAGTGTTTTATCATTCTTGAATAAATGAAAACTTTCAAAATGGATGGCGTCTCAGGACTCCTGTTCTTAAACATAAAACTCACCCATGGGTTATGATTTTTAACTGCAAAGTAAACAATAATGCTACCTATGGTAGGAGGTGTCCGAACCAACATCCAGGGACAGACAAACTAAAGGAGACTCCAGATTTCTGTTGTTTCTCTGCAGGACAGACCCCAGTGTCCTAAAGTTGCCTTCTTAACTTGGTGTCTTATAGCTGTGGCTATAGAGTTAATCTCTGTTATTGCCACAGCTGTTGCACACTACTAGAGTTTTGCTGTGATACGATGAATTAACTGAATAATGTATAGTAAAAAAAAGATGGTGATGGCACCACAGCAAGATGTAGAGGTATTCCTGAGATCATAAATACTGCAGCTAGAGTATATATCTTAGGGGCCTATTAGGTTATGATTAAGAGTTTTAGTAATGCCTGTACTATGCTGCTCATATCCTTTTAGAGAATGTTTAGGGCAGACCCAGCAATGACCTGAGTTATACCAAGACAATCACTTTTGGAGCCCAGATGAATAAAACCTTCTCTGGGTATGGAGTGTTTAGTTGGGTGAATTCCTTTCTTTCTCTTAAATGCCAATATCAATTTCACAGGGATGACTCTTCCAGGATCATAAGATAACATGACAAGAAATCAAGACTGAATGTCATTACATTCAAGCGTGCATACTGGCTACCTGCTATTGTAAACAGGTCCTAAGGAACTTTTAAAATTAAGACGTGGATAATAATTTCATTATTTTCCTTCCCTTCCTTTAAGATTTTAATTGTTTCATTTAATCAACCTACTAACCACATTTGTGTGTAATTCACATGTGTGTATAGAAGCAGAAGATGAAGTAATCAGCCTAAGATAGTTAAAAGAGGCAGAGTTCCAACCCAAGTGTGTCTGACTCTAAAAACAAATACTTTTTCCATTATGTTACATCCTTATATAAGGCATTTGAAAATACCATGAATATATTAAGGGCAAAATAAATGTCATATTTCTTTATTCTTTAAAAAATGATTTCATTGGGTGCCTGGGTGGCTCAGTGGGTTAAGCCTCTGCTTTCGGCTCAGGTCATGATCCAGGGTTCTGGGATTGAGTCCCACATCAGGCTCTCTGCTCAGCAGGGACCCTGCTTCCTTCCCTCTCTCTCTGCCTGCCTTTCTGCCTACTTGTGATTTCTGTCTGTCAAATAAATAAATAAAATCTAAAAAAAAAAAAAAAAAGATTTCATTGAGGTGCCTGGGTGGCTCCATCAGTTAAGTGTCTGCCTTGGGCTCAGGTCATGACCCCAGGGTCCTTGGATGGAGCCCCACATTGTGCTCCCTGCTCAGCAGAGAGCCTGCTTCTCCCTCTCCTCTGCTGCTCCCCCTGCTTGTGCTATCTCTCTCTCTCTCTCTCTCTCTGTCATATAAGTAAAGACAATCTTTAAAAAAAAAAAAAATGATTTCAGCATGGACCTACCTTACAGGTCTTTATCTCGGATCCCAATGCCTTTACTTTACTGTTTGTTACCAACTCAAGCTGCTATTCATAGGAACCATTGTTTCTAGTCTAAATAAGATTATAAACATACTCACACAAAAAAAGTAGAAATGTACTCTTCTCATTCTTTTAAAAAAAAATCTCATGGTTCTGTGTAAATAGTAGTTATAGAATTTTTACATGGATTATTCATATACAAAACAAAATATATGGGTTTTTGCTTTGTTTAAATAAAACATCTATTTTTACTACAGTAGAGGATCAAACACATTATGTTGCTAATACTGACATGGAAAGGGATTAAATCATGGGTTAAGTGGAAGAGATTAAAGGGGGAGGCATGGTTTTTTAGGTTAATTGGTACCTAGATTCTGTGGACCTATGTTTTTAATGGTAATACTGCTAAAATTCTGCAAAAGGGTTCCAAACTTAAGATACTGGAATGAAACTATGTTATTTCCTTTTCTAAATTGCCTGCTCTGCTTCTCAAAACAGAAGCTAATAAAAGCTAAGAACACCCTAGTGGGATACCTATACTAGCTTTCTCTTTTTTTTTTTTTTTTTCTTTTGGCCTATACCTACTCAACAGTAGATTAAAACAAAAAACTATTTCAATCAGCATTAGTAATATACAAATGTTAAACGTGAAGCTTTTACATAAGTTCGAATGTACAGGCATACCTTGATTTATTGTACTTCATTTTATTGTGCTTTGCAGATACTATGTTCTCTACGAGCTGAGCATTTGTGGCAAACCTTCATTGAGCAAATCTGCTGGAGCCATTTTTCCAGCATTTCCTCCCTTCATGTCGCCTTGTCACAATGTGGTAATTCTTGCACATTTCAGATGTTCTCTTTATTATTATATCTATTATGGCGATCTGTGATCAGGGATCTCTGATGTTACTACTGTAATCATTCTGTGGCTCTACAAAGTTTTTTGTAAAAAATTTATTTAGAAACGGAAAGAGAAAGAGCACAAGAAGGAGGAGGGCAGAGGATGAAGAACAAACAGACTCCACACTAAGTGTGGAGCGCAACAGGGGGCTCGATCTCACCCTACTGAGATAGATCGTGACCCGAGCCAAGTGGAGAATCCTATGCTTAACCAACTAAACTACCCAGGCACCTTGGGGACCTACAAACTTAATCAATAAATATTACTTGTGTTCAGTCTGTTCCTCTGCCTGGCTGTTCCCATTTCTCTCCTTCTCCTCAGCCTCCCTTTTCCTTGAGACACAACAATATTGAAATTAGGCCAGTTAATGACCTTACAATGCCCTCTAAGTATTCAAGCAAAAGGAAGAGTTACACATTCTTCACTTTGAGCCAAAAGTTAAAATTTATTATGTTTAGAGAGGAAAACATGTCAAAAGCCCGAAGCTAGGCCTCTTATGCCAGTTAACCAAGTTGTGAATGCAAAGGAACAGTTCTTGAAGGAAATTAAAAGTGCTACTTCAGTGAACACATGAATGATAAGAAAGCAAAACAGCTTTATTGCTGATATGGAGAAAGTTTGAGTGGCCTGGATAGATCAAACCAGCCACAACATTTCTTTAATCTGAAATTTAACTATAGCAAGGCCCCAACTCTCTTCAATTCTATGGAGAATGAGAGATGAGGAAGTTACAACAGAAAAGCCTGAAATTATTTCATGAGGTTTAAGGAAAGAAGCTGTCTCCATAACATAAGATTGCAAGGTGAAAAAAGGAAAAAGATCACGTAGAAGCTGCAGTAAGTTACCCAGAAGGTCTAGCTAAGATAATTAATGAACACAGCTGCACTAAACAATAGATTTTTAGTGTAGATAAAATAACTTTATATTGGAAGAAAATGTCCCCTAGGACTTTCATAGCTGGAGAGGAAAAGTCAAGGCCTGACTTCAAAGCCTCAAAGGACTCTCTTGTTAAAGTGTTGATGTGGCTGGTGACTTTAAATTGAGGTCTGTGCTCATTGACCTTTTCAAAAATTCTGGACCCTTAAGAATTATGCTAAACCTATTTTTCTAATATCTAAGTGGAATAACAAAGCGTAGAGGACAACATATCTGTTTACAACATGGTTTACTGAATATTTTAGGCCACTGTTGAGACCTACAACTCAGAAAAATTATTCTTTTCAAAATATCACTGCTCATTGACAATGAATTCACCTGGTCACCCAAGAACTCTGATGGAGATGTATAACAAGATTAATGTTGTTTTCATGCCTGCTAACACAACACCATCCTGTAGCCCATGGATCAAAGAGTCATTTCAACTTTCACATCTTATTATTTAAGAAATACATTTTGTAAGGCTCTAGTTCCCATCGATAGTGATTCCTCTGATGGATCTGAGCAAAGTAAATTGAAAACCTTCTGGAAAGGATTCACCATCTAAATGCCATTAAGAACATTTGGGATTCATGGGAAGAGGTCAAAATGTCAATATTAATAAGAGTTTGGAAGAAGCTGATGCCAACCCTCATGGATGACTTTGAGAGTTTTAAGACTGTAGTCTTTAAAGACTGTAAGGTTGGGGGTGTCTGGGTGGCTCAGTGGGTTAAGCTGCTGCCTTCAGCTTAGGTCATGATCTCAGGGTCCTGGGATCGAGCCCTGCATCAGGCTCTTTGCTCAGCAGGGAGCCTGCTTCTCTCTCTCTCTCTCTCTTCCTACTTCTGATCTTTCTCTGTCAAATAAACAAATAAAATCTTTTAAAAAAATCTTTAAAAAATAAAAATTAAAATTAAAAAACAATAACAACAAAGATTTTTAAAGATAGGTTGAAAGATGGTTTTCTTTCTTAAAAAAAAAAAGACTGTAAGGTAGTAAAGACTATAGGAGGAAGTAACTACAGATGTGGTAGAAATGGCAAGAGAGTTAGAATTAAAACTGAGGACTAAAGATGGGACTGAATTGCTGTAATCTCATGATACAGCATGAAGAGATGAGGAGTTGCTTCTTACCGAGAAGCAAAGAAAAAGTTTCTTGAGATGAAATCTACTATAAAGATGTTCTAAAGATCAGTGCAATGACAAAAAGGATTTAGAAATTACATAAATTTAGCTGATAAAGCAACGGCAGAGTTTGAGAAGATGGACTCTAATTTTGAAAGAAGTTATACTTTGGGTAACATGCTATCAAATAGCATCACACGCTACAGAGTCAATCAGTGTGGCAAACTTCACTGCTGTCTTATTTTAAGAAATTGCCACAGCCACCCTGATCATTCAGCAGTCATCAACAGAGGCAAATCCTCTACCAGCAAACAGATTATGACTTACTGAAAGCTCAGATGATGGTTAGCATTTTTTTGCAATAAGTATATAATTAGAGTGTATGCACATTGCTTTGGGGAAGTAACATTATTGCATACTTAACAGACTCAAGTATAGTGTAAACATAACTTTTATATGCACTGGGAAACCAAAAAATTCATTTGCTTTATTGCAATTGTCTGGATCCAAACCTGCAATATCTCTGAGGTAAGCCTGTAAAAAGGTAATCAGAAAGCAATAACTATGGTAAAAATGTAGTTGAAGGGTACTATTGCTCTGCAATGTTCCATACAATTGTCCAAACTGTTACAATTTTAATTTGTCAGGTTACTACTTTTTTGCAATAAACCAAAATCTGGATTCTTACGTGAAACCTACAAAAGGGAAAGTTATACATAAGTAGCTGAAAATTGACCTTGGCAGAAAAATTATTTGTGTTGGTAATTCTCATTTTGGAATTAATAAAAATTATTTCTATATTTCCACATAGACTTCCTCTTTTAAAATGCCCTTAATCAAATCAATCATGGTAGATTATTAATTCCAAAGCATCCCTGTGAAAGCATGCCAGGAAGTACAGTAAGTATGAGCCTGAACCTTCTCTTTTAATCACGCTCCCCAGTTTTGCAAAATGAAACCTACTCTTAACTCCAAACAACTTTAAGTAGGTTTTTAAAAAACTAAATAAAACAAAACAACCAAATAGCCCGATTAAACACCAGATGAACTGAAGCATAAATTCCTGATTAGTTCACACTAATTTATTTGTTTTTATACTACTTAAAAATGTTTCATAAGAAGTTACTTTGCCCATTAACATGTTAATCTGGAACCAGAGCTTTCTCAAATTTTTAAGAAATAAATGTAATAAATAATTGTTCTTTCTCTACATCATGCTATTTTTCAAATATGTTTGCTTTTATGAAGTAAACTCAGTGCCCAATGTAGGGCTCAAACTCAGGACCCAGAGATCAAGAGTCACGTGTTCTACTGACAGAGCCAGCCAGGTACTCCCATGCTACCTTGTAAATTGCTTTCACTTTTATTGTTCAAATTACATTTATTTATTTATTTATTTGTGTCATGCCCAAAGTGGCTTTGAGAGGACACATATAATAATCTATTTGAAAATGAGCCAACTCCTTTAGATACCATAATTCCAGATGGCCATAGAAGTCTTTGCTGTCCTTACAACCTATCTTTGACAGGAGGTACTTTTGACTCTGTGGCCATAGAAAATTTTTAAGCAAAACCACTGTCCAAAAAGCAAGAAAAGAGAAAGATAATTTTTTGCATTCTACATGGTATATAAAAAACGATTTACTCTCCTCTGTCTACACTTGGATGACAGACACATGCTGCCTTCTCTTTCAACCCATTGTTTCTCATTAATCAATATTTTTTTAATGGATAAAAACTATGTGTTGAAACAAGTACTCTATTTTTTTAATTAATTGGAAAATCAGAAAAAAATTCTATAACATTCTTTATATAGATAAAAATTAACTAAAAATGAACTATGCAAATCACTAAAAACAAACAAAAAGAAAAAAGAAAAAGAAAAAAAAGAAAAGCATGGATTATAAAGTAAAATCCTGGTTTATTTTTTCAACATAATGCATTCCCATAGGACATTCCAAACTCTTTAGATTCTATTACACCATTCATATAAAAGACTGCTTAAAATGCCTAAGTTATTGGAGTTTCGTTGTGGACACAATTCCTGGTTGTTTGACTACAGCAGATTCCTATTCCCAAATAGAGGTGGCTACTTTTTCCAAAGTAAATGTTCTTATTCAGATGAAAACTAAACTACTAGCAAAGAGGAACCCCCAAGGATTCTCATTACTAATCATTCCTTGCTTTGAAACTCTTAGAACTCTGTTGAAACACTATGGGTGGGGACATCTGGCTGGCTCAGTGGGTTAAGCATATGCCTTCAGCTCAGGTCATGATCCTCCGGTCCTGGGACAGAGCCCCACCTTGGACTCCTTGCTCAGCTAGGAATCTGCTTCTCCCTCTCACTCTGCCCCCTCCTTGCACCCCACTCATGTTCTCTCTCTCTCAAATAAATGAATAACATATTTTTTAAAATAGGGATGATAACAATAAGAATCATTCCCTGTCCACTCCCTAGCTTACTTGGCCTTGAGCAAATTGCTTGTCTTCACCAATCTCAGGTTCTCCAACTGTAATATGTGGAACGCTGAATTAGAAAATCTTTTCACTTCTTAAAAATACTAGAAATCCATGAGTCTAAAATTTGCTATTCAGTTTACTTTCTACCTAAATTTTTTTAGTACTTACTAAGAGCACTCCACTTTTCTAAATATTTCACATGTATCAAGTCATAACATCCTCACAAAATCCTTATCAGGCAAGTTATATTTTGATACCCACTTTGTAAATAATCTGAAGCCTATAGAGATTAAGTATCATGCTGAAGTCATAGTTAATTTGTGGTAAAAACAGGATTTGGACCCAGGCAGTTAAATCTGTGTATTAACTACTCTACTGTACTTTCTCTAGGTTTCTCCAAAGTAGCCTGGGAAACACTATTTCTCCAAAATTATTATTATTTTTTTTTATTAAAGATTTTATTTATTTATTTGACAGAGAGAGAGATCACAAATAGGCAGAGAGACAGACAGAGAGAGAGATGAGGAGAAGCAGGCTCCCTGCTGAACAGAGAGCCCAATGCGGGACTCGATCCCAGGCCCCTGGGATCATGACCTGAGCCGAAGGCAGAGGCTTAACCCACTGAGCCACCCAGGCGCCCCTCTCCAAAATTATTGTGCAAAAAATAGGATTTATGGTTCCTCAGTTATGACTTTCAGTTTTCAGTGACAGAAATATTAGTTCAAACATACTGAAACAAAAAGGAAATTAGCTCAAGGGGCTAAGTGCTTGAGGTGGAATTGGACCCTGGTTTTAGGAATTTTTTTTTTATAATGAAAATATATTTTATCATTTATTTATATTGTGTTTTATCATAAAACGTTTTTTTTTAAATTTTTAATTTTTTTGTTATTTTTTATAAACATATATTTTTATCCCCAGGAATTTTAACTCAGATTATATCACTATGGTTTGATTGCCCTGCCTTTATCTTTGGTAGTTTCAGGCCATAGAAGGGTGGTGGCAGCAACACTGGTACTCCCATCCTCAGCCCGACTCACATCAGAATGACATATTTTTCCCTAAGTCCCAATAAGAATACAGTTGTGTCATAGTATCTTTGATTGTTCACTCTCTATCTCCAGATCAATCACTGCGGCTAAGAAAATTTCATGATTTGATAGCCTTTAATCCTGTATCTGGATTCTCCACACTGGGGTACCGGGTAGAATGACCATCACCTAAACAAAATGGAGACAGAGTGGGGGAGGGAGTTTTCCAAGTCATAAATCAAGGTGCATTACTAAAATTGGTTGAAAGATGTCAACAAATGTCCAAGATGTATAGTTAAGCGTACTTTTAAAATATTTAGAAATATTTCTTAATATATTTCTATCTCAGAAGTTATCAATGTAGATGAATATCTTAAAATCTCCAAGAAGTTCCCAAACAAAGAAGTGGTTTCAACTCATGATTTCCCAAAGGTATTTAGCATAAAACAAATCATTCAAGCAAAATTAATTAACATCTCTGAGCCATTCTGCAGAACATATTTTGAAGGATGCCACTGAAGACCCAGCTTCTGACATTTAGAACTAACCTAATACAGAAGCCATGCAAATAACTTTTGGTTTCATGTTTTCTACATCATCAATTTACTCTGATTCATATAATCTGCCATCAAAAAATAAAATTTCTCAGCATCAAAAAATAAAATAGCCAGCAAATAATGTTTTTAATTATACAAGTCATTAAATGCTTCCAAGATGTGCCTGTACAACTATAAAAATATCCTGTGGAAAACAGAATCACAAACTTGAATGTAATTTATAAGGAGTTTGTATTGGCTTTTGCAAAATTTGATCACAATTTAGTGGTATAAAATTACAAATACTTATTATGTGTTATGATTTTATAGGTTAGGTAGGCAGTTCTTCTGGACTGGGTCAAATCAGCTAGTGCTGGATAGTCTGGATGGTCTCATCCTCTTGTCAGATATTTGGTGGATTGGATCATTTGTAATGGCTTATCTCTGCTTCATGTGGTCTCTTTTGCCCAAATAAGAAAGCCAAGTCTTCTTTATTTATTTTTTTTTATAATTTATTTTTTATTTTCAGCATAACAGTATTCATTATTTTTCACCACACCCAGTGCTCCATGCAATTCGTGCCCTTTATAATACCCACCACCTAGTACCCCAACCTCCCACCCCCCACCCCTTCAAAACCCTCAGATTGTTTTTCAGAGTCCATAGTCTCTCATGGTTCACCTCCCCTTCCAATTTCCCCCAACTCCCTTCTCCTCTCTAACTCCCCATGTCCTCCATGCTATTTGTTATGCTCCACAAATAAGTGAAACCATATGATAATTGACTCTCTCTGCTTGACTTATTTCACTCAGCATAATAATCTCTTCCAGTCCCGTCCATGTTGCTACAAAAGTTGGGTATTGGTCCTTTCTTTTTTTTTTTTTTTTTTATAAACATATATTTTTATCCCCAGGGGTACAGGTCTGTGAATCACCAGGTTTACACACTTCACAAGTCTTCTTAATAGAGCAGTTTCATGTTTCAGAAGATCAATAAGTGAGGGCAAACATCAAAATGCAAGTACTTTTCAAACTTTTGCTGTCATCATCTTCATCATCTTTGTTAACATCACAATTGCTAAAGCAAGTGACAAGACCAAATCAACCTCTTGATGAAAGAAACTGTAGTGGTGCATTGCAAATGTCATTCAGAGCATACCTACAAAGACAGGATGAATCAGTGGCCATTTTTATAATCTACCAAAGAGCTCTTAAAATCTGCTTTATATATGCCTAGACTTAGTTTATCAAATGGGTTCACTGCTTAAATGAACTGCAAATATCAAGCTGTATTTTGAAAAAAGAAAGAAAGAAAGAAAGAAACAAACAAACAAAACAAACAAAAAAACCCCACAAAAAACACCTTAGATTGTCTTAAATATTTAGGGACTATTTTGGAAGCTGGATAGCCATCCTGGAATAATCTCCATTGACAATTAAGGGAGGATTATATGCTTAAATGAGTGGACCTGTATAACAAGATCCTAACATGTACATGTAGGGGAATGGCGGTGGTTTTGGCGGGGGGTTGGGGGGTTGTTTGTTTACTTTTTAGAAAGATTCCCTAAAAACAGACTCTGAGATGCAGAGTTGCATGCAGGAGGTTCAGTGAAGAGTATGTGTGGAAAACACTTGTAAGTGAGGAAAGCAGGAATGAACAGAAGGACAGGTTGAATGGTAAAGATGTTGCAAAATAAGCTTAATTCATTCCACAGGGATCTCAGAGAGAAGATGGCTTTTCTGAGATGTCCAGAAGAAGGCGAAGGTCTGGTGGTTTATAGCACCTCCTGCCCTCAGGTGAACATTATTGGATGAGAGCATCCTCTGGGAAAAAAGACAAGCTAGAGCAAGGTGGATTCCTTTAGCCCTGATTAATTTCTGGAGAGAGACTTAGCAGTGAACCAGCAGCAGCCAACTTAAAAAGGCTCTATATCAACACTTGGTGATTATTTTTGTAGTTTCAAATCATAAGAGTTTTGACTAGTTGATCTTAAGGCCTCTCTTGAAACCATAAAATTTTGACTTTTTATTTTTTGTAAAATGAATTTTAAAATAGTGTCAGAATCATTGATAAAAGAAAAAACCTATAGTGAATTTGCTGGAATGTATGTAAAGTGTCTTTTTTGAAAAATCTTACAAAAGAATGTGGGTGTTCAGTATTGAGTTTAAAGTAGAGTATGTCATCTGTTTAGTTCTATTCAATTGAATTTAAAGAGAATATCCAGTTAAACACAGCTCACTTGTATCTTGGGTACATTTGATTGATATGTAAATTAATCTATAAAATAATAATTAAAAAATGCATGTAACATCATATATACCACAATTATATTATGTGAGTAGGAAATGAGAAAAAATATTCATGAAAAAATTAACATTTGGATAATTTATAAATAATCCAGTAAGATTCTCTATTGCCAAATGACTGTAACTTTCAAAAGACCAAAACATAGTCAAATGTGGAGTTAAGGAAATATGACTCTAAAGACATTATTGATTGCAAGTGTGCCTGGTGACAAAACAAAAATACAGGATCCTCAAGGGAAATCTGCAAATTAGAGAGCTGTGTATGCACTCTGAAATACTGAACACACAGAGTTTGTGACCCTGTATGCAATCACATGTAAACAGTCAAGCCATCTGTGAAATATTGAGGGGAAATTTCCATTCAAAGAAATACTGGATATTTTGTAATACTTTTGAAAGTTAAAAATCCTTGAAATATCTCTTTTAGAAATACTTATTTGTAATACTCAGTTTATTTTTTACAAGAAATGGTATATCGATTCCTTGGTAAGTTGGTGGTTTTATTTTGTTACATGTTTTAAAAACTGTGTGTCATAAACTCTTCTAGGAAAAATTGCTTTTAAACATAACCCTAGTGTCTGCTTCAGGGTTAAACGTGTTCTAAGCCCCCCAGTGTTTCATTGGAGAATTCATCCCCCAATGTGACTTTCAACCCAGAAGTGGCTCAACATAACTACTGTCAAATAAATCAGATATCCCACTTTTTGACTTGAAACATATGTACATCATTCAATTCCAAACTAAAAATACTTACAAAGGGGGCGCCTGGGTGACTCAGTGGGTTAAGCCTCTGCCTTCGGCTCAGGTCATGATCTCAGGGTCCTGGAATCCAGCCCCGCATCAGGCTCTCTGCTCAGCAGGGAGCCTGTTACCCGCCGCACCCCCCCCCCCCCCGCCTGCCTCTCTGCCTACTTGTGATCTTTCTCTCTGTCAAATAAGTAAATAAAATCTTAAGAAAAAAAAAAGCCATCTGCCTTTAAAAAAAAATACAAAGGTACTAATTCTTTTGCTTTATTTATTTATTTTTAAGATTTTATCTTTCATAACCTACTCAAACATCTTTTTTTTTGTTTTTTAATTTCACAGAGAGAGAGAGAGAGATCACAAGGAAGCAGAGAGGCAGGCAGAGAGAAGGGGAAGCAGGCTCACTGCTGAGCAGAGAGCCCGATGCGGGGCTCGATCCCAGGACCCTGAGATCATGACCTGAGCCGAAGGCAGATGCTTTAACCCACTGAGCCATCCAGGTGCCCCTACTCAAACATCTTTTACCTACCTAAATTGTTGTACGCAGATCAAACCTTCACTGCATTTGTAAGTTATAATACTGGTAAAAAAAAAACTTCTCTGATTTCTGTCTGTGTCCAGTAAGATGTAAGTGCAATAAATATCATTTTATCTATCCAATTGTCACTTGAGTGGTGTTAAGGATTTGGCATTAGTTCTTGGCACCCAGAACTAATAGTTTTAAAATGTATTTGATGCCACGACCAATATAATAAATCAAAGTTAAGGATTAAAATAAGCCACAAAACACTGCTAAGCTTCAACAGCCTCTTAATTATTCACTTCAAAATGGATTTAGTGTTGAGAAACATCTCAACTGCAGGCAACCCCAATTCCAGAGGAACTGTCGCACAATTAATCTTATAGAAATAATTTTGAACATTTCTAAAACACTTGATACTTAATAGTATCAAGTTTGTTCTTAATATGAAATTTCACTTAAATGTTAGAGCAAAGAACACTCTAAATTATTCATACATCTTAAAAATGTTTCTCAGTAAACCTATTTCATTAAAGCTATGACATGAATTTGGGAAATTTTAAATCCTGTAAATTAAGACTCACGACAGGGCAAAAGGAGGTTCATGAAGACGAAGACCACCAGAGGTTCCTCTTGTCCCTCACACACTCTTTTCACTCTGTTCACTCTGTTCCTTCTAGAAAAAGAAGCCTCCCTCTTTAGATAAATGCAAAGGAACTTTAATATGATTATGACCTTCTTTATTTTCTCACCTATTTCTTGGATTTGGAAAAATAAATTAATCTATAAAATACTAATCAGAGAATGCATATAACATCATATTCTACCACAATTATGCAAGTATGAAATGAGAGAAAATGTTCATGAAAAATTAACATTTGGATAATTGATAAATAATCTAGTAAGGTCCTATGTTGTCAAGTGACTGTAACCTTCAAAACACCAAAAGTCACAAGGCACACTGAATAAACTCAGCATTATTTATAAATAATTTAAAGAAATAAAAATGAATGCACAATAATATGCTCAAATTTATGAGTAACAAAAAGGTGTAGTCAAATATCAATTTATCCATGAGATTGGCAAATACTAAAAGATCAATAAAGTATATAGTGGAATATATGCTAGAAAATGGGTACACATATACTATTGATGCTAATGGGAACAATTTTGTGAGAAACAATTTGACAGTACGTATCAGAAATTATAACAATAAATTCCTCGTTGGCAATTCTATTTCTAAAGATCTCCTTTTCAAATACATACATACTCAAGGTAATTTTGATATGTTTTAAGATGCTTATTGCAGAATTATTTATTATAGCAAAACTGGGAAATACTAGAAGTATTGGACTAGAAGTATGGACTCTATCCATACTAGAAGTATGGACATTCTACAGATTTGAATTAAACTCTCAGTTCTAACTCTTACTAGCTTTGTAACACTTGGAAATGGGCTAACCTTTTTAAAAACTAATTTATATATCTAGGTATAATAACAATACCTACCAAATAAGATTGAATTTTAATTAAAAGAGATAATACAAATAAAACAGAATATTTAAATAATCAATATCTATAAATAGGGGATTTACTAGAGTAGGTATACCCATCTGTACAATGGAATAGTATACAAGTGAAAAATGATGGAATACTGTAATTAAAATTTTGTTTTCTGTCATGGAATGTTTTGGTAAGTTAAACCATCAAACAAAAAGTGCCAATTAGCAGCACACCACTTTCATAATGCATATATATATATATATATATATAATCATGTATATTATTTATATACATGTATATATTTATACACACACATACACACACACACACACACACACACACACACACACATACACACAGTACCCTTCTAGTTAATGTTTGAATTGTTCTATAGCACCCTCTCAGTAAAATCATACAGGCTATTATTGGCCCCCAAATTTTCCAGAAAAGAAATTGTTCCCACTATAGATGAGATTCAGAGTCTGGACAGTTGCTATCAAGCCTATATCCAAGCCTTTCCTTGATTCAGTGTTTCCATTGAGATAAAAAGTATGTCAAAACAATGGCTATTTGAGCATTCCACATTAACCTGTTCACCAAGGGGCTTGACAAAACATATACTTCAGCCACATGAAAACTCTGAGCATATTTTTATTGTTTTCTATTCAGATTTTTCCCATTTAAATTATGCAATATAGTTATTATTTTAATTTATTTTCAAAATATTTGAAGAGGAAATAAAATGTTACTTGTGTAATTCAAGGTGAGGTACTTTTGCTTAAAGTATTATAAGTAGTCAAAAATTTTTAATTGAAATACCTAAAATATAGCATAATTTTTCTTGCTATTTTTTGATGGAGGAATATGACTGGGTTCAGAATAAAACCTGGATCTAATGAAGTAAATGTTCATTGACAAATGACAGAGAAATGAAAGATTGTAGATGATAGATAGATAGATGATAGATAGATGGATGATAGATAGATAGACGATAGATAAATAGATAGAGGTGTGTTTAAATACATATATGTGTAAGTCAGTATGTTCAGTCCAGGGATAAGAGAGTAGGATGGTTTAGCCAGAATTTACAATGGGGGAACAGAGAGGGGAACAGAGGGAGGAACAGACGATTAGACTGGAGATGGAAGTTTCAGAGAAAGAATTGAAAAATTAAAAACTAAAGAGAAGAATAAATTCTAGTGCTCAGAATGATCCCTATGTTTATAAGCCAAGCCATGGGGTGGATAATACAAAAAAGATAAAGAGTGTGGGAAATCATATAAGCTGATGTTTATGATGTAGGTTTGAAATACCTATGTCCCATGCAGGTGAAGATGTTCGATACGAAGTTGGATGGATGAGCCTGGGACCCAGAGGAAAGATTTATGTTGAAGTTAAATATTTGGGAATCATTAATGTTAAAGGGATCATACACTCCCCAAGAGCATGTGAGAAGAAAAAGGAAGAAGACTGAAGATAAAACCCAAAGATTACAATTTCTACTTTCTTTCTTACATGGGTTCTTACATAATCAATCTTTTCCTACCCTCTGAAAAATGCCAGAATTCTCATACACTTGGGGTGGGAGTCTCTTAAACTCTGGGTTTCTACTCTTCATTGAGTTGACAGTATACACTTTATCCAAGGATCACATAATTTAGGAAAACAAAGAATCACAAATATTTTTCACTGTATCTTCACCTATTCAGTTGTGATTGCTTGCAACTGGGCAATTGGAAAACCTCTAAGAATCTGATATTTTATTATTTTAACAAAAAAACTATATACAACACAAAACAAACAAAAAACATGTATACAAATATGTATCCAAATTTTGAACAGCTTGTTTATAATTTAATGATAAAAAATTAAAATTAACTGTGTAATAATAATGAGTCCAAATTTCTAATTGTTTTTCTGGGAATTTTAAAATCTCACCTGGACATGGAGACAAAATAAAAATCCTTCTTGTGGATTATCGTGCTAACTGAATTGATGCCTATAAAGATAATGATGAGTCACAATGAACTGATGTAAAACACTGGATTCATCCCTATCCTCAGAACCACTTCCCGTCAGGTTCTGCTGAACTCCATCAGGGCCAACTTCACTATAACCCAAACACTCTAGATGCTGTATATGAAACTGCTTATTCAATGCTATGTGGGCACCAAGTAATCTGCATCAGTGTTCATTATAAGTCAATGAGCACCTATCTGTTTTCTAGACTGGAATCCGTAGTAACAGTAGTAGTTGATTCTGCAAATAACAAAACATTTTTTTCTGCATTACGTAGCAGAAAAGGTATGTTCTTCTTGAATTGAACGTGATGCCAAATTGAGAAAAGAGAGCAAAAACTGTTGTATTTTTGCTCTCTTCTTTAAATGGTTAAATTATGAGTAATGTGCTTGAGTTCATGATGTATTTTAGTTCACTTATTCTTTTTTATAAAAAAAAAATTTATTTTTGACTATTTATACTATCTAATTCTTTGCTAGTTACATCACTACTAATTGAACTGTTAACTTTCCAAGAATGTTATTCTCTAGGAATGTAGACACAGTCACACATTTTGATAGCAAACATGAAATAGAAACAATAAAATGCAGTCATTAAACTGAGAAGTCTTTCATTTATTATCAGAAGGTTTTTATTAAGCACATATTTGTATTTTTCTTTTGCTGATTTTTAAGCAGGAAACTACCATAGCTAGACTGGTCTTCATTGATCTGTGCTTACAAATAGATATTTCCTAAAGCATGGCATGGATATGATTAATTTGTAACTAAAGCAGTAATTTGGAACAATATCATCACTAAGTATTTAGTCATCAATATAGGTTGAACAGTTCACCTGAAAGTTTTGTCTTAATGACTAAAATGTCTATTTGACCAGTTCAATTTGACCATTTATAAGATAATCAATTATTTTTAATTATTGATCTATAAGTGACATATCCAGGAAATCACATAAGCCTAGTCTCAGGCTCTTTAGAATAAAATTCAAATGTACTTTTAGTCAATTATGCTTCTGATTCAATAAGTACTAGTGTAAATTTGGGTCACATGAATAAAAAATAAAAGTCTTAGTCCTTTAGTTTGACTGTTAAGGTTGAAAGTACAACTGAAAGATTTTCTTTTTCCCTTTAAATGCTTACAAAAGAATTTGAATAGAAACCCTAAGGACACAAATTCACATTGTTCTGGTTTGGCATGGTAACTAAAAGTTACTTCAAAATCTAAAAATGCATTTGTCCATCTCTACCTTAAGTTTGTAGCAGAAGTTTTTATAGATCACCATTTTTTAAATTAAATTCTAAGCATATTTGACAATAACTGATGAAAAATAAGGGGGAGAATTTTATGTTTCTGTTTAATTAATTAACTTAAAATTTTATTTATTTTAGCACAAAGGTAGTACATACCAAATAATATTTTTCAGAAATGGAATGTTATTTAAAAAAAAAAAAAAGAAAAAGAAACAAGGGCAATAAAAATTCATCAAGGGGCTCCTGGGTGGCTCAGTTGGTTAAGTGTCTACCTTCAGCTCAGGTCATGATCTCAGGGTCCTGGGATGTGAGCCCCTCACTGGACTTCCTACTCAGCCAGGAGTCTGCTTTCCCTCTCCCATTCCCCCTGCTTGTGTTCACTCTCTCTCTCTGTCAAATAAATAAATGAAATCTTTTTAAAAATCCATCAAAGTGCTTTTCTTAATAAAAAGACAATTCTCTAAGAATATTCTTCTAAAGTAGCCAATTAAAATTCAAGCCAGTATTTTAAAAAGAGATGCTTTTTCTCTGCTATGATGAGGAAGGGAAGCAGTTCTAGATAGATATGCATACGCTAAAATATTATTTAAAGTTTAAAAGTTTATTTCTGGGACCCCTGGCCAGACTTAACAAAAAAAAAAAAAAAAAAAAAAAGAGAGAGAGAGAAAGGACCAAAATAAATAAACTCATGAATGAAAGAGGAGAAATCATAACCAACACCAAAGAAATGCAAACAACTATAAGAACATACTATGAGCAACTCCACACCAACAAATATGACAATCTGAAAGAAATGGATGCATTCCTAGAGACATATAAACTACCACAACTGAACCAGGATGAAATAGAAAACCCAAACAGACCCATAACCAGTAAGGAAAATGAACAGTCATTAAAAATCTCCAAACAAACAAGAGCCCAAGGCCAGATGGCTTCCCAAGGGAATTCTACCAAACATTTAAAGAGGAATTAATTCCTATTCTCCTGAAACTGTTCCAAAAATAGAAATGGAAGGAAAACTTCCAAACTCATTTTATGAGGTCAGCATCACTCTGATTCCAAAACCAGACAAGGATCCCATCAAAAAAGAGAATTACAGACCAATATCCTTGGTGAACACAGATGCGAAAATTCTCACCAAAATACTAGCCAATAGGATCCAATACTACATTAAAAGGATTATTCATCACGACCAAGTGGGATTTTTTCCAGGGCTACAAGTTTGGTTCAACATCCACCAATCAATCAATGTGATACAACACATTAATAAAAGAAAGAACAAAACCATATGATACTCTCAATAGACGCCAAAAAAGCATTTGACAAAGTACAGCATCTCTTCCTGATCAAAACTCTTCAAAGCGTAGGGATAGAGGGTACATACCTTAATATTATCAAAGCCATCTATGAAATACCCACTGCAAATATCATTCTCAATGGAGAAAAACTGAAAGCTTTTCTGCTAAGGTCAGGAACACGGCAGGGATATCCATTATCACCACTGCTATTCAACATAGTACTAGAAGTACTAGAAGTCCTAGCCTGAGCAATCAGACAACAAAAAGAAATTAAAGGCATCCAAATCAGTAAAGAAGAAGTCAAACTATCACTCTTCGCAGATGATATGATACTATATGTGGAAAACCCGAAAGACTCCACTCCAAAACTGCTAGAACTTGTACAGGAATTTAGTAAAGTGTCAGGATATAAAATCAATGCACAGAAATCAGTTGCATTTCTCTACACCAACAACAAGACAGAAGAAATAGAAATTAAGGAGTCAATCTAATTTACAATTGCACTCAAAACTATAAGATACCTAGGAATAAACCTAACCAAAGAGGCACAGAATCTATACTCAGAAAACTATAAAGTACTCATGAATGAAATTGAGGAAGACACAAAGAAATGGAAAAATGTTTCATGCCCCTGGATTGGAAGAACAAATATTGTGAAAATGTCTATGCTACCCAAAGCAATCCTACCAAAGTACCATCCATCTTTTTCAAACAAATGGAACAAATAATCCTAAGATTTATATGGAACCAGAAAAGACCTCAAAAAGCCAAAGGAATATTGAAAAAGAAAGCCAAAGTTGGTGGGATCACAATTCCAGACTTCAAGCTCTATTACAAAGCTATCATCATCAAGACAGTATGGTACTGGCACAGAAACAGACACATAGTTCAGTGGAACAGAATAGAGAGACCAGAAATAGACCCTCAACTTTATGGTCAACTAATTTTCAACAAAGCAAAAAAGAATGTCCAATGGAAAAAAGACAGCCTCTTCAATAAATGGTGTTGGGAAAATTGGACAGCCACATGCAGAAAAATGAAATTGGACCATTTCCTTACACCACACACGAAAATAGACTCAAAATGGATGAAGGACCTCAATGTGAGAAAGGAATCCATCAAAATCCTTGAGGAGAACACAAGCAGCAACCTCTTCAACCTCAGCCGCAGCAACTTATTCCTAGGAACATCGCCAAAGGCAAGGGAAGCAAAGGCAAAAATGAACTATTGGGATTTCATCAAGATCAAAAGCTTTTGCACAGCAAAGGAAACAGTTAACAAAACCAAAAGACAACTGACAGAATGAGAGAAGATATTTGCAAACAATATATCAGATAAAGGACTAGTGTCCAGAATCTATAAAGAACTTAGCAAACTCAACACCCAAAGAACAAATAATTCAATCAAGAAATGGGCAGAGGACATGAACAGACATTTCTGCAAAAAAGACATCCAGATGGCCAACAGACACATGAAAAAGTGCTCCACATCACTCGGCATCAGGGAAATACAAATCAAAACCACAATGAGATATCACCTCACACCAGTCAGAATGGCTAAAATTAACAAGTCAGGAAATGACAGATGCTGGCGAGGATGTGGAGAAAGGGGAACCCTCCTACACTGTTGGTGGGAATGCAAGCTGGTGCAACCACTCTGGAAAACAGCATGGAGGTTCCTCAAAATGTTGAAAATGGGACTACCCTATGACCCAGCAATTGCACTACTGGGTATTTACCCTAAAGATACAAACGTAGTGATCCAAAGGGGCATGTGCACCCGAATATTTATAGCAGCAATGTCTACAATAGCCAAACTATGGAAAGAACCTAGATGTCCATCAACAGATGAATGGATAAAGAAGATGTGGTATAGGAGCACCTGGGTGGCTCAGTGGGTTAAGCCTCTGCCTTCGGCTCAGGTCATGATCCCTGGGTCCTGGGATCGAGTCTCGCACTGGGCTCTCTGCTCGGCAGGGAGCCTGCTTCCTCCTCTCTCTCTCTCTTTCTCTCTGCCTACTTGTGATCTCTCTCTATCAAATAAATAAATAAAATCTTAAAAGAAAAAAGAAGATGGGGTATATATACACAATGGAATATTATGCAGCCATCAAAAGAAATGAAATCTTGCCATTTGTGACGACGTGGATGAAACTAGAGGGTATCATGCTTAACGAAATAAGTCAATCAGAGAAAAAACAACTATCATATGCTCTCCCTGATATGAGGAAGTGGAGATGCAAAATAGGGGGTTTGGGGGGTAGGAAAAGAATAAATGAAACAAGATGGGATTGGGAGGGAGACAAACCATAAGTGACTCTTAATCTCCCAAAACAAACTGAGGGTTGCTGGGGGAAGGGGGGTCGGGGAGAGGAGGGTAGGTTTATGGACATTTGGAGGGTATACACTATATGTTTATAAAAAAAATTAAATTAAATATAAATAAATAAATAAATAAATAAATAAATAAATAAATAAATTTATTTTGGGGGGGAGGTAAGGTTATTGGTGTTCTTTATGTATTTCCTCTTTGTTTTTGTATTTTCTGAATTTTTTTGCAATGAACATGTATTGATATATAATCAGATAAGGGAACTATTAAGTACAAACAAAAATTGGATGAAAGAAAATTCACATCTTCATAACAATAACTTGCATTCTTTTTTTTTGAATTTGCTTGATGTTTTTCTTTGAAATTTCCCTGTGACAACTGATAGGATAGGTATTATTAATCTCCCTTAATTTTTGAAATACAGGCAGAGTAGTGCATCACATTAAAGGTATACTTGGGGTAGAACAGAAGTATTCAGTGTTTGTCACTCCCTAAACACTGAGTTGAGAATTATAGTAACTGCTACTTTCCCTTATTGTGTTCTGTTTCTTCAGTGATATCATCTGTCTTTTAGTACATTTTTTTCTTTTTCTTCTTGGCCATTTGTAGAAATTTTAGTTATAAAAAACAAATTGAGATTATGAGACTTCATTAAATTCTAGGCACATCAAATCCATTCAATTGAAAAATTCAGGGGATATAATTTGATATGTTTTTACTCTCTTCCTCTGTTTATAGCTTTCTCTAAGGGTTACAGTATTAAGGCCAGACAATTCACTTTAAAATATTGCCAATTACTTTTGAGAAGATGAGAATTACTGGGACCTGAGAATTTTTTATAACATTTAAGAGAAAACTTTCAATTCTGTTGTGAAATAAGAGTAGCAGTGATCAATATTTTTTCAGTAACTTATCATTTTTATTTGATATACAGAAAAGAATTAGAACCTAGTAACTACAATATCTCAAGTATTATCAGATATAAGATTCTAATACCATCATAATTGGCAAATCCTCCTGGTCTACTATCAGTGTTACAGACTTTCATGGTTTTTAAATTTATTATCTTCAAGACTCAAAGTTTCATGAGATAAATAGACATAATGATAAGGAACATTTCAGTCTGAATCAAGATCACATTTTTAGACTCTTCTTTACTTACTCAACCTTATTGATACAACTACATAGCTTGCAATCAATAATTCCACTGCTTTCTACTAGTGGCTGGACTAACAGTCTAACTACAGTCCTGCATCTTGGCTTTGTGACTGGTAAGGGGAGAGAAGGAAGAAAACACACAAAACTTTAATTAGTGTCTTTAATGTACCCAGTGTTTTATACTCACTATCTTGATTAAATCTTAATTTAAAACTATGAGGTAGGTATTGAAATTCTAATTTTTCAGATGAGGAAACTGATGTTCAGAGAGGCTAATTAGCTTGTCCTAAGTTTTGTTTACAAATGGTGGGTCTAGAATATGAACCAGTTCATTTGTCTTTGAAGCTGGTGACGTTTTCAATATATCTGTGTTTCTCACTACGGGGGATACCCCAGTATTTGCATCACAAATGCTAGAGAAACATGTTAATTTACAAATTCCAATTAACCAGCCTAAACCATTGAAGCAGTCTCAGGATATTGCCTCAGAAAATTCCAGTTGTCCCAGACATGGACCCTCAACTTTATGGTAAAATAATCTTCAACAAAGCAGGAAAAAATATCCAGTAGAAAAAAGACAGTCTTTTCAATAAATGGTGCTGGGAAAATTGGCCAGCTATGTATTGGAGAATGAAACTCGACCATTCTCTTATACCGTAAACAAAGATAAACTCAAACTGGACGAAAGACCTCAACGTGAGACAGGAATCCATCAAAATCCTAGAAGATTGGTGAGTGCTGTGAAGTGTGTAAACCTGGTGATTCACAGACCTGTACCCCTGGGGATAAAAATATATGTTTATAAAAAATAAAAAATTATATTTAAATGCTTATCAAAACAATTCAGTCAGCAATGAGAGAGAGAGAGAATAAAATAGTAACACACACACACACACACACACACACACACACAAAAATCCTAGAAGAGAACATAGGCAATAACCTCTTCAACACTGGCCACAGCAACTTCTTTTAAGACACATCTCCAAAGGCAAAGGAAACAAAAGCAAAAAGGAACTTTTGGGACTTCATCAAGATAAAAAGCTTCTGTACAGCAAAAGAAACATTCAACCAAACAAAGAGGCAACCCACGGAATGGGAGAAGATATTTGACAAAGGGCTGATATCCAAGATCTATACTCAAACTCAACACCCCAAAAACATATAATCATGTTAAAAAATGGGCAGAAGACATGAATAGATACTTCTCCAAAGAAGACATACAAATGTCTAGCAGACACATGAAAAAATGTTCATCATCATTAGCCATCAGGGAAATTCAAATCAAAACCACATTGAGATACCACGTTACATCAGTTATGATGACAAAAATTAACAAGGCAGGAAACAACAAATGTTGGAGAGGATGTGGAGAAAGGGGAACCCTCTTACACTGTTGGTGGGAAAGCAAGTTGGTGCAGCCACTTTGGAAAACAGAGTGGAGAGTTATCCTAAGACCCCATCAATTGCACTACTGGGTATTTACCCCAAAGATACAGATGTATTGAAAAGATGAGCCATATGTACCCCAATGTTCATAGCAGCAATGTCCACAATAGCTAAACTGTGGAAAGAGCAGAGATGCCCTTCAAAAGATGAATGGATAAAGAAGATGTGGTCCATATATACAATGGAATATCACTCAGCTATCAGAAAAGATGAATACCCAATTTTTTCATCAACATGGATGAGCCTGGAGGAGATTATGCTGAGTGAAATAAGTCAAGCAGAGAAAGTCAATTATCATATGGTTTCACTTACTTGTGGAACATAAGGCGTAAAATGGAGGACATTAGGAGAAGGAAAGGAAAAGTAAATTGTGGGAAATAGGAGGGGGAGACGAACCATGAGAGGCTGTGGACTCTGAGAAAAAATCTGAGGGTTTTAGAGGGGAGTGGTGTGGGGAGATGGGTGAGCCTGGTGGTGAGTATTAAGGAAAGCATGTATTGCAGGGAGCACTGGGTGTTGTACATAAACAATGAATCTTGGAACACTGCATCAAAAACTAATAATGTATTTTATGGTGACATAACACAATAAAAAAAAAATTCCAGTTGAAAAAAATCACCCAATTGATACTTACATATCCTTGACACATGAGATAACCTCTGAGTCATGGAGCACCCCTTTCTTTAAGCCCTAATGCAAATGTATTTATCAGTAGACAATTAGATGTTCCTGGGATTTTTTATTTTCACAGTTTTTGGTTGCTTCTTAATGACTAATGTTGGAGATCAAGAATCTGTTAGTAGTATGCAGCCATCAAAAGAAATGAAATCTTGCCATTTGCGATGATGTGGATGGAACTAGAGGGTATTAAGCTTAGCGAAATAAGTCAATCAGAGAAAGAAAACTATCATATGATCTCCCTAATATGAGGTAAAGGAGATGCAACATGGGGGATTTGGGGGTAGGAAAATAAATGAAACAAGATGGGATTGGGAGGGAGACAAACCATAAGAGATTCTTAATCTCACAAAACAAACTGAGGGCTGCCTGGGGTACGGGGGTAGGGAGAGGGTGGTAGGGTATGGACATTGGGGAGGGTATGTGCTCTGGTGAGTGCTGTGAAGTGTGTAAACCTGGCGATTCACAGACCTGTACTCCTGGGGCCAATAATACATTATATGCTAACTAAAAAATTAAAAAAAGAATTAAAAAAAGAATTTGTTAGTAGGGACATTGGATGTCTCTACTTTTCCACAATCATTGGATGAAGATATGGACAACATGCTGATCAAACTAATTGCTGGCACTATGCTAAGAGAGATAATCAACATATTGAATGAGAATTGGTTACAAAATTAAAATGGTTTTGACAAGAGGTACAATTAGACAAAGAAAGCATTAGAAAATGTAGGAGGAAAAAAAGTAGGAGAGACAAATTTGATCTACTGCAAAGAGGGCCCCAAAACAGACTACAAAAGAGCAAAAGAAAGAAGATGAAGTTTAGCCTAGAGCTATATGGGAAAGATGACTCTTCTTAATAACACAGGGGAAAAAGCCCTCAAAATTAAAAAAAAATAATGAAATTCTAGGCTTTACTGATAAATTTAATAAAGTAAAGGAAGGTACAGTTTTCCCTCCCTTTAATTTTGTGTTATTTAGACTGCTCCTGGAGATGGGCAGAGGATTCCGAACACCACAGTTGGAAAAACTGAATAATCACATCAACAAAATGCTCTGTAGACTGAGAAGATCTACAAAAGGGGAATAAATAAATTTGAGAATAAATAAATTTATTCCCAAAGGGGAATAAATGTGATGCCACATCACATGAGGGACAGATGAAGACAAAGGGTATGTTTGACCTGAGAAAGAGAAGTTAGTAGATATATGATAGCTATCTTTTTAAATTTAAAAAAAATCTACCCCATCCTAAAGGGACAGATTTATTCTGTGTGGCTATAGAGTCTGAACTATGAACAAGGAGTAGAAGCATTGAAGATAAAAGGTCAACATAGAGAAGGACTTTTTAAATGAGAGTGATTAGTAAAAACAGGAACTAGCCATCTCAATACACATGTATTTGTTCAGGGTACTGTAGAGAGAGTCAAGCACTATATCTGATCACTTTTGCTCCATCATGGCCCAAAACTCGCCTGTCTTGATTGCCATTTTATAAGAGCACTTGGCATGAAGTCATCTCTTAATAAATATTTTCAGTGAATCAATGAGCAAGATTCTATGACTCTGAATTGTCAAATGTCTATTCCACATCTACTCATAAGAGAATATTTACCTTTTTTATATAAAATATACCACTGCCTCAGTCAATACAGATCAACAGGTTGTTTCAGTCAACAATGAGCTCCAAAATATTGTGGTACCTCATGGTAAATGTGCATTAGACTTACCTAGTATTTAACTGATTTGGAAGGACATAATACTGACTAAGCTACATATTACTTTAGATTTATTTCTTTCCAGTAGATGCTCTATTTTTATTAAATTTTCTACAACATTGGTATGGAAGGTTTTAGGATTTAGATTCAAGTTATAGTACTTATTAAGTACTCATTGAAGGTGACATTTCTCCTTTGCCTCCTTGGAAGGAAGTGCTTTGATTGGTATTCTCCTCAAATTAAATCTTTTTTGCTGTTAAGTATTACAAGTTTCTCAGTTTCTGCTATTTATATGCTCTGTTTAACTTTCCTTAGGCATATGGTATTATAAATATACACAAGATCCCTGGGAATGCTGTATTCCAGTGATTTATCTTCTGTAATATGGTTGTGGTTGGAAAGTAATAATGGTAACTACATAGCAAATTATAAATCTTCTGTAAACATCAGTACATCTTAAATCATAAGACATTCCTGAATATAATACATACTGAAAACAGGTAAATTATCCAGTAGTAATTTGATATTCACTGGTTAAAATGACAACAAAAAAACTTTTTCCAATTATTTTATCACATAGAGTTTGTCACATTCGTTAGAACAGTCTGGGGAAATCTGAGTAAAGGCATTTTCCCTTCTATTTAAAAATTAGAAAAATTAAGGAACTGAACGCTTCATCTTTAGACATACCTCATGGTTAACATTAACAACATATTTTTACTATACATAAAAAAATAGTAGGTGGTATATAATTCAGTCCTTCTTTCAACAAGAACATCAAATGTTCATAGAACATTTATTTTAATAGTTTGTGAACCAAGAATGTGTATACTTTAGTTCGCTCAATTTTAAATACCCTTGTTGCTGACTACATTGGCTTGCCACTGGGACTTTACTTTTGTGTTGGATCTCATGTATGATAGGAACTCAGACCAGTGATGTGTAGTCTCCAGGTTTCAAGATCTCCAAGCATTTTTGTTTTCTCATTCACAACTTTATAGTTGGCTTTTGCTTTGTTAAGAAGACCTCACCCTTGCGCGCACGTGCGTGCACGCGCGCAACCTCACCTGCACACAGCCCTGCTGCCCAGATAAGTGACTGGGGTATCAGATTCAGAGCATTGTTTTCTGCATTCATGGCAGCATGTGGGAGAGATATGTGGGAGAACCAAGCAATAGTAGAAAGACACAAAAGGGAAAAGAGAATTTCTTCAAAGCGGGAAGGATTTACTTTGTGGGGCTAAAAAATAATGACATGAAGGTGAGTTAGGGGGTTGTCACAATGGCTTATGCAAATAGTGTGGTAAGAAATTGACCTAAGATAGTAGCAATGAATAGGAGAAAATTAACTTAACAATTACATAGGTGGTATATTGATCTACTACCCTCTCCCTCCATCTCAAATTTCTTTTCTTTAATTATTATCTCCTAGAGTCTAATATTTTGAACCATTCCTTACACATTTCTTTCAACTAATTACAGTACTATGTTTGTCTTTTAAGTACTGATATTTTCCATGGATTATTTCTCAGTCTAAATTATTCACTTATGTATTAATTCATTCATTATCCCCAGTTAGAGAGTACACATAATCTATCCTCTGAAATATAGAAAGTTGCAATATTCACTCTTCACCCTGACAACAAGCATCCGGTCTCATAGGTAATAAAATCAGGCAAAAAGTAAGGTACTTGGTAAACATGAATTTGTTCCCCAAATACATATCTGCTCCTGCTTCTCCATGTGTTCCCAAACACCAAGATTTACATATTATTTTTCTTTTTTTAGCTTAAATGTTAATATCGTGTCTGACTCATGTGAGAAACTAAATAAATTTTTGCTGAATTCTTCACAATTTAAATATTTTATTTTAACTAAATTAATTTTAACTCCTCATTGCAAATAATCTGTGAGTTGCTTAAGGACTAGTAAAGCTAAATGTCATTTGTCTTTATTAACTGTTCGTGTTTACTGGGCCACTTTAGTCAATATAATCAAGACAGAAAAGCAAGATGCCCATTGGATACTTTTCTATGAAAATCTCTGATGCTAATATTTTGTATTTTCAAAAAAAAAAAGGTCATGATTGTTATAATTACTTGTGAAGTTATTTACAGATTTCATGACTACATCATCTTAGGGTTGAATATTTTCTTAAATATTGACTTGACTCTCAGGAGCCAGTGTTTGAGACTATTACATGGACATTTGGCTTCTTGCCCAGTGGCTTCATATTAGTGTGTACTTGATGAGTGCAAATGAAAGCAGGAGCATGGATTATTGATGGCTGGTTGATTTATTTCTTATTCCTGTCCCTTCTCTTTAGTAGTTTAAATATGGATCATAATGATCAAATGCTGTGATAGACAAATGGTACCCCAAATAAAGCAGTTTGAAAAGGAACAATTTCTCTTAGCACCTATCATGTCAGAGACACTGTACTGGGCATTGCAGAGCTTTTTTTTTCTTTCTTTTTTTTTTTTTTATAAAAAAAAGATAGGAAAACCCCAAATACTCCATTATATTCTGTATGTGTTGCATGTTAATATTATCCAGAGAAACAACTTTAAATATTTCTGAGGTCTTAGCAAAAGATCTTATAGCCCCAACCATGGAATACATTTTTGCTCTGAAGCTTTTTAATTTGAAAATCTCTGAGAGACTAATAATGAGACTATTTTGTATAAAACCCAGCAAATGCTGGATCTTTCGTATTTAAATTTCTTCTTTTAGCTTACCTTTATTCTCCCATATTTTACTATAAGCAGCAAGAACCAGCTAGTGGCAACTTCAGTACTCTGCCAGAAAATCTTAACTAGATCATCCCATCCATTAGGATTATTTTCACTTTCCTTATAGCCACAGGGCACAGTATTGGGAACTTTTGCTACTATACAACAAAGATTCTCTTTCCTTCAGTCACTCATAGTATTTTCCTCACATTTTTTTTTTCCAGTCCTTACTGGCAGCTTCTTTGGGGGGGAGCAAACTTTTACTAAGTCTTTTCATGACCTTTTAAAATTTTTCTTACACTTTCTTCAAGGTTCTTCCAGCTTTTTTGTACCTGCATCCTGATCACAAAGCTGTATGTTTTAGGCTGTGTTATCTCAGTACCCTACTCCTGACAGAAAAGTCTCATTACTATGACTGTATAACAAGTTGCCCCAAAGCTTAGTGGTATTTAGCAGCCCTGTGTTATGGTCCAGGTTCTCTGCGTCAGGATTTCAGACAGGATTTTTCCCTTCATCAGCTCCACTAATTTTCAGCGAGGGCTGCTCAAAGACTAGACCTGAAATCATAGGAAGACTCACCTGTCAGGTGATCATGGGAAGACTCAAACAGACTCTAGCAGAAGGCTAGAAAAGCTGGGTTGCTCAGGCACGTCTTGTTCCCTGTTAGTACACCAGCTTGATGACTTTTGGGGAAGCCACACCACTTAAACGTGGGCTTGGGACTCCCACGGCACGTTTTGGAAGAGAGGTAGGCAAAAAACTGTGCCATCTTCCCAACCTAGACTAAGAAGTCATAGAGCATGACTTCTGCCACATTCTATTTATTAGAATTAAGTCCCTGACTTGTGACCACATTTACAGAAAAGAGAATTAGACTCTATATCTTGTGGCAGAAATGTCAAAGAATTTGGAAAAATGCATAAAACCAAGACATATGGGTATAATACAGAAAAAAATTAAGAAGAATATTTTAATATGTTGAGAGAGAATGCAGCATTACAGGACACACAGCATGGAAAAACATGGCCCATAATGTGGATCAATGACATCACAACTTGGCTGCATGCTGTATGCCATTTGAGACGTCTTCAGAGAGATGGTCGGAAATCCTGGCGGTGTTGTGCAATGTCTCTCGTATCAATCTTACTACTTCTCATTCCCCAGAGCTTAACCTATTTTCCCCTTCACCTGTGGTGACTCTTGGGCATGTCACAAATCCACCCTGCCTTAGGACAGAAGTTCCTTTGACTTTGGTGTGTGAACATCTATCTCTCCTACCTGTTTCACTCCTCTGTGATGAGTCATTGAGACTGAGTCCCTGATCCTTGAGTCTCAGTTCTTAGACACGGACCCCTGCTTTTATTTCTATTGCATCATTTTCTGGAAAATTTTTAATCTGAATTATATTACCTATAGGCATGCTAATCCCTCAAATCAGACATCTAAGGAGGGAGAGTAGTTTCAGTGGATAGCACAGGAGGAAAGGCAGTTAATGCTTATTAAGTTCATTCTCCAAAGAAGACACTGTTAGATACTATACATGGGAGAGGTCCCTTAATCTAGGCTGGGAAATGATTCCATTTCTTGCGCATGGCTGGGTAGGAGTGGGATACCAAAGAGGCAGGCCAGATTAATAGAAAAGACTACCGTCCCTGCAAGGGTTGTGTCAAAACGAGAGTTAGTAGAGAGTCTTGGTTACAAAGATAATAAGATGGGGAGATGTTTGAACTATGGGTGTGTGTGTGTGTGTTTGCAGTTTACTAAACTTTGAATCCCACAAACTTTGCTGGTCTCCTATTCATATCCCCAATGTTCAGTTCTAGGTTTCAATAAATATTGTGGAACTGGAAAAAAGAGTTTTGGGCACCTGGGTGCTGGTTTAGAGAAAAAGAGGGAAAAGGATATATGTAGGGGAGCCAAACACAAGACAATGCTAACGTCTAAATCTTAATTGCTGTGAGACTTGGGCCCCTAGTTTTAGGATTGCTTCAGGAAGTCAGGAGAACCATGGCTGTAGTTCCAGGATTGTAGTTCAGATGAGCAAGCAGGGAGAGGAATCCATGAAAGCAGAGTCCTTGTCCTTTTTTTGTCATTCTGCTTAAAAACTAACTTCTCTCAAAAGACTTGGATCCTGTTTCTTACGGATGGAACCAAACACAAACAGAGCAGGATGTTACTCTTTCCAACTTCCTGCTGAGATTCCTTTACCTATCAGTTGCATTCCTCTATCCCACTGTTGATCTACCCTGAATTCAGAGATTTCAATAATTCTTAGGTAGAGAGAACTCTGGGCTCTTTCCTCAAGTTCAAAAATTGAACCACCAAGATAAGTTATAGAAAGATGTGATACTTCAGACAAAGGAGCAATCCATATCATGGCAGATATGATGGAAACGTCAAGCTGTTACAATTTCCCTTCTACAGGACACATAGCCAGATTCCATTTCTCAGCCTCCCTGTAGGAAGGTGTGCCCACGTGACCAGGTCTAGTCAGCAGAAGGTGAGCCGTGATTTGTAACAAAGCCCCTCCCAGTTTGATGTTTGTCTGACACATTGATTTAAGGAGGGTATTGAAGAAGCAGAGTCACAAATGGAGGGTGACTGGGATGCTGGATGGTCACAAGGAGGAGAGTTGTCTAAATCCTTTTTGAGAGAGTTGTAAGGGAAAACAAGCTTAGACTATGTGAGTTTCTGAAATTTGGGGGTATGTCTTTTACATCAGCTCCCATACCTTTAAGTAATAAAGTAGGTGTTCTTGAATTAGAAAAGCTAAACACACAACTTATAACCTCATTGAGCTTTTAATATAGTCTGGAAAGATAAGCATGACCATGGCAAATTGACTAACAACTAAGGGATATTAATATATAGAAATGAGCCCAATACAAGTTCTGTGGATAAATAGCACTATATGTTTAATTTCTTGAGAAGATAAAATATTAATTGCATTTTTGAAAAATTGGTAGTCCTTTTATATGAAGAAGGAAAGGAAGAGTATTGAGGATGTGGTACTGAGAAAAGCAACTAACAAGAAGGGATGTGTGGTTCAGAAGACAGTAAACAGACAAGGCTGACTCGGGCATATAGTGTGTGCAAGATATTAAAGATGAGTATGGATATAAAGGTATATTAAGAACAAATTACAGAGATACTTTAATATAAAATAGGGTATTTATAATTTATATGCAGTAGAAACACATTTTTAGATAGGATTGCCATGGTGAAGGCAAAATTTTGGAAAAGGTAAGGCATGGGATAACTGGTATCTGGAATGCCAGTGAGAAAATACTGAAATAATTGTAATATTGGCAAGAAGTGCCTAAACTAAGATGGTGGAAATGAGAATAAACATTCAGGACACTGGGGCACCTGGGTGACTGTCAGCTGAGTATCTGACTCTTGACTGAGGCTCAGGTCATGATCTCAGGGTCATGAGATCAAATCCTGCACTGGGCTCCATGCTCAGTGGGGAGTCTGCTTGAAATTCTCTCTCTCCCTCTTCCTCTGCTTCTCCTTTCCTCTTTCTCTCTCTCTCTTTCTCTCAAATAAATAAAATTATTTTTAAAAATGCAAAACACTTCCTCTTTGGGTTATATGGAGTAATTTATAAGAGGCTAAGCCCCCACCAGCAGCAATGATAAAACTGGGGGGAAAATGTGGGAAGCAACTGATTCAGGCATGAGACAAGAGACAGAACAAGGCAGTGGTTCCTGTAAAAGGGCAAACTTGTGCTCCAAGAGTGCCATGGCTCTCTGTGTAAAGCTGCTTTTTTTAATATCTTCCCCAAGCAGGTAAATCATAACCTCTTTAAATACAACTACTCTTATAGTTTACATATGAATATATTGTCTTACACTTAACTTCTCCCTTTAATCTAATTAGAGTTTATGTTCAGAAATTAGTTACTATGCAAATGAATACTGAAGTCTCTGCACATAAAAACCTAGTATTTACAAGCATGAAACAATCACATTCAATAGAAAATGCTTTAAAATAATTATTCTTGGGGCACCTGGGTGGCCAAGTCAGTTAAATGCCCATCTTCAGCTCAGGTCATGATCCTGGGGTCCTGGCATTGAGCCCCGCATCAGGTCCTTGCCCAGAAGGGAGCTTGCTTCTCCCTCTCCCTCTGCCACTCCTTCTGCTTGTGCTCTCTCTCTCTCTCTCTATCCCTCTCTCTCTCTCAAATAAATGAAATCTTTAAAAATAAATAAAATAAAACATTTGTTCTTAATTAAATCTACTGGCAAACTTAGTATATCAGACATTGCCCATACTCACATGCTTGACACAGCTGCTCCAAGAGATGCTCAGCAGTGGGAATCCTGACAGCACCTCAGCCCTTCTGCTCATTCAATAGACCTGGTAATGAGAGAGAGTAAATATCCCAAGGTCAGCAATTTTCCAGACACAGGACCTGGTAACACTTATGTCCTTTTGGGTTGGCAATTCGTGGGTATCTTCTAGTTGGCTCCTCAGAAGGACTCCAGTGGGACTGGACACCAGTTGTCCATGCTACTGAACAACTCAGACAATAACTTTGAACGACATACCCTTATACTGATTCTCACCCTTCCCTTGTTCCTAGCACTTCAGTCTTGTTCCTCTTATCACTTCCCAAAATAAATTACTTGAATGCAAGCTCTTGATTCAGTCTCTACTTGTTTGGTAGACCCAGGCTGAATCATTTAGTAAAATAATTTTTTATATTTTTTTCTTATTTTAGAGACTCTGAAGCAAGCTGTTCTCTATACTTATATTTTTGTCTTATTTCACAGAGACCATTTCCTTTATGTCACCCACCCACAAAACAATGGCAGCACAAATATACATTGTCTGTGTTCATGTGTGTCTACAGACATCACGAAAAAAATTATATGTCTTATCCTGGTACTGAAGACCCTCTATATTCAGGTCCCATTTACCTACCCAACGCCATTGATCATTTTATCCTAATACAAAGAGTTAGTGAAATTCAAACTTCTTTCCTTACTTTCTTCCCCCAAATCTAAAAATTTTTATTCTTCTAAATATTTCTATTTCCATGTCTTCATTTTTTCCAATCCTACCCATTTCTCACCACTTAACTATGTACAAAGGTTTAACATTTATTAGATACTGTATTCTATTATTTCCAGAATAACCAAAAGTCTTCACAAATAAGTATGAATTTCCAAGAGAAAAAGAATGAGGACAGAGGCAAAGCCATTCCAGGCAGAAGACTCTGCTTATGCCCACCAACACACACACACACACACACACACACACACACAAAAGAAATGTTCAAGAATGCATTCTTGTGGAAGAATCTGCCTATACAGGGGCGCCTGGGTGGCTCAGTGGGTTAAAGCCTCTGCCTTCAGCTCAGGTCATGATCCCAGGGTTCTGGGATCAAGCCCCGCATCGGGCTCTCTGCTCAGTGGGGAGCCTGCTTCCTCCTCTCTCTTTGCCTGCCTTTCTGCCTACTTGTGATCTCTGCCTATCAAATAAATAAATAAAATCTTTAAAAAAAAAAAAAGAATCTGCCTATACAAGAAAAGAAAAACAAAGAGGAAAAAAAAGGCATGCTCAGTGAATTTTAATTTTAATAAAATGTTAAGGAATAAAGGTCCGAGATAGCCTTGGTGTAATCAATTTTATAAACTTTTACCATGACCCACACTGAAGAAAACATTCTATTTTACCATCCATTATTAGGGTCAACATGTAATTTCTCATATAACCTAGGAGAATGTGACCAGGACCCCAAGAGGTAATGGGGCTGGGAGCACAGACATAAATGAGGTTTGTCCTAGGCAAATCGGAATGCATATTTACTCTAACCACCAGTACCTGTTCAAGTGTCTTCAGCTTTACAGTGAGTGATGCACACTGATATTTCTCTTCTCTTCTAATGCACATTTTTTAAAGTGTTGCTGTAACCCATTTTATTGATGTCATGCTCACTAAGGGTTAAAAAGCACTGGCTTAGAGGGAAAGAGATGTACTTGAAAGCCCCTCCATTTATTCCCCACCAAGAACTGTGGATACAGGTGAAAGAAAGAATGTGATCACTGGAGTGACCTGGCTCTATTTATATGTTCCAAAGACTGTTCTTAGAGGAGGTGAGCTTTGAAGCTGATGAAACCAGGGGTTAAGTTCGAACAGTCTTTCCCCTTTATTCCTACCCTACTCTGGGTAATTAAGCGGATCACTTAGGGAAGATAATTTATTTTGCTCAGTCTGGACAAATTAGAATTTGCTATAAATAACAATATAAACTTAAACACGACACACACCAAAAAAATATCCTAAATTCATTGGAGTTTAAATGGATAACAATTTCTCCGCAGTAGTCTATTTTCTTCACTCAATGTTAACTGAAACTGCGTATTTCTCGATCTCTTCAGATCCTTTCAAGGTGTAACATTTCTGAGTTGTGTCATACATTCTACTTTCTTCAGCTTCCAAATTCAGTTTAGGTTATGATGTATAAAGTGGCCATTTTATCCCATGTTAACTAGAGTCTGAGAATAAACAACAAGAAAATTAAATGTTTTTGAAGTTATGTTCCATTTGTTCCCCAGAGAAATGATAAAGTTTGATTTAAAGACTTTAAAACTTTATTTGGACAATCAAAGTAATTACAGCTAAAGTGCAAGACCATACATAATAATGTTCCCAGTTACGTGATTTATTTCATGGTTGTTATAAAGGAACAAGGAAAGAGACAAGTATGAGCTAGGGATACATCCTAGGAAATCTTTGCAATTATGACATTACTTGAATCTACACCTTACAGAATAAGACGTGAAAGTAATCACTCCTGGTAAATAATTCAAGAACATGCTTGATCAAAGATGATCAAATAGTATCCTCCATGTCTTCATTCATTACAGAAACTCTAAAAAGCAGCAGATCTTATCAATTTTTCACACAGTTTTGTTCCCTATAGTATTTCTTTGACTCATGATATACTGACACTGTGTAGCAACTGTAACCAATAATTTTATAAAACATAATTTATGATCTATAAAAAGCAAACACCCAAATTCAGAGTCTAAATAGCAGTCAATAATTGGCTGAGAAAGTAAATACTAAATTTTGATCATGAGGAGAAAAATGTAGCTGCAATTTTTTTAAGTTGAATAATGGGGATGGTGTTTATTAGAACTCATTACCTCACTAATACTTTTTTTAATGGATTTGAATATCATTTTAAATGTTTATCTGCATGGCTTCAAAGACTGAAAGGCCTATAAGAGCAACCTAGTTGTAAGAGCAATCAATATATCATAATTCAGAATTAAAGGTGAAAGCTTATATTTACAGTGGGTTTAGCCCCCACTAAAGGAGAGAGAGAACACAAGCAGTGGGGCGGGGGCGGGGGGGGGGGGAGGAAGAGGGAAAAGTAAGCTTCCTTGTGAGCAGGGAGCAAGATGAGTGGCTAGACCCCAGGACCCTGGGATTATGACCTTAGTAGAAGGCAGATGTTTAATGACTGAGCCACCCAGGTGCCCCCAAAAATGGTACCTCTAGATTGAGAAACATTACCAATCTTAGAGCTATGAGCTAGGAAGATATAAGATGGACAGAATGGGAAAATATGATACCTTTAAAAACTGCAGAGGAAAACAATAAGGAGCATTTATAGGCATATAAAATTTAATCTTACTATTATAGAAATTCCATATACAACGCCAAAAATCAATGTATCAAAAAGTAACAGAAATATTTCTTGTTGCACATGTCCAGAGTCCACTTACTGCGTTAGCAAGTAAAAAGCTGACGAGACCGAAATATTAGCAACTCTCCTTGGATCTTTAAGATAGAGGAGGGCACAGGGAAAAACACCACCTCCAAGACTGGGGAGACATGACAGGCAAATACAGGGAACAGCAGCTTACCAGAGAAGAGACTTAAGAGTAGAAACCACTGTGGGAACCAGCTGGGGTGGGAAGTAGGAAAACTGAAACAGTAATTTGAAAATTGCTGGAGGCTCACTGCAGGCAACTCAGAGTTAAAAACTTCAGAAGGTTTTGCTTTGAATCTCCCTGATGGCTAGTGATGATGAACATTTTTTCATGTGTCTGTTAGCCATTTGTATGTCTTCTTTGGAGAAGTGTCTATTCATGTCTTCTGCCCATTTTTTGACATGATTATCTGTTTTGTGTGTGTTGGGTTTAAGGAGTTCTTTATAGATCTTGGATATCGGCCCTTTGTCATTAGTTTCATTTGCGAATATCTTCTCCCACATTGAGATACCACCTTACACCAGTTAGAATGGCCAAAATTAACAAGACAGTAAACAACAAGTGTTGGAGAGTATGTGGAGAAAAGGGAACCCTTTTACACTGTTGGTGGGAATGCAAGTTGGTGCAGCCACTTCGGAAAAGTGTGGAGATTCCTTAAGAAATTAAAAATAGAGCTACCCTATGACCCTGCAATTGCACTACTGGGTATTTACCCCAAAGATACAGATGTAGTGAAAAGAAGAGACATCTGTACACCAATGTTCATAGCAGCAATGGCCACAGTCACCAAACTGTGGAAAGAACCAAGATGCCCTTCAACAGACAAATGGATAAAGAAGATGTGGTCCATATATACTATGCCTCCATCAGAAAGGATGAATACCCAACTTTTGTATCAACATGGATAGGACTAGAGGAGATTATGCTGAGTGAAATAAGTCAAGCAGAGAGAGTCAATTATCATATGGTTTCACTTACTTGTGGAGCATAAGGAATAAGGAATAGCATGGAATACATTGGGAGATGGAGAGAAATGAGGGGAAACTGGAGGGGGAGACAAATCATGACAGATTGTGGACTTTGAGAAATAAACCGAGGGTTTTGGAGGGCGGGAGGGTGGGGCTTCGGTGAGCCTGATGGTGGGTATTAAGGAGGGCATGTAATGCATGGAACACTGGGTGTGGTGCATAAACAATGAATTTTGGAACACTGAAATATTTAAAATTAAATTAAATTAAGAAAAAAAAAAAAACACTTCAGAAGTACCCAGTCATACCTGGACTCTCACAATACTGTGAGATTTACCTTCAGGGGCTCAAACAGGTTCCTACAATAAATGTTGGAGAAAAACCCCCTAATGTTTCCAATAGGAGGAAGGAAAGTGGAACCATTTTGAAGTGCACCAGAATACTCTGTTCTTAACCAGGACTGCCCACAGGTGAAACCAATTAATCAGAGCCTAACCTGCTGGCATATTATCAGAGCTAAACCTGGGAAGGGAAATACTCAATTTTTTTTCCCCCAGAGCACCATACTATATTTATTAAGAAAAATCTGCACATGAGTGGACCCATGCAATAGAAACACATAGTGTCCAATGGTCTGCTGGAGTACATTATTTAATAGGGAATATGCCTTCAGACAAGATGGGAAATAGTCAACTTTAACCAGTTCTAGCCTTCCACATGTAAAAAGAGATATACCCAACACCAGCCCATCCTAGCCATCTCATTCTACCTAAACTGTGGGTGGCAGGCAAGGGAGAAAAACCCAGAAAATCTTGGGTGGTTCACAGATCAAGATATAGGCTTGGCATAAGATTAAGACCTAATCATAGGACTATAGAATGCAACCCTTCCCCCGCACCTTACCATCTAACACTAAAGGACTATTTATAGCAGTTACTTTTACCCAGTGCTTCATGTTTAGCTAACAGTTTGTTCAAAATAATAATACCAAAAATGTGTTATATCACATATGTTTGTGTATGTATCATGTATTATGCTTATAGCTTACGAATGACTGTATATAAATGATAGGAAGGTCATCAATGATACAAGGGATGGGAAGGAGGAATTAAAATTGTTTTGTTATTATAAGGGATTCACGCTACATAGAAGTGCTATACTGTTACTTAAAAGTAAGCTTGGATTAGCTGTAAATATATATTGCAAACATTAGAGTAACTCCCCCCAAATTCTTAAGTACAATCAATATGCTAACAAAAAGATAAAATGGAATAATATAAAGTGTCCAATTAAAAACACAGAAAGAAGAAAAAAGTGGAAGAAAATAGGAACAAAGAATAATGCAATGAATAGAAAACAGTTACAAATATGGTAAATATTTATTCACATCTACAAATAATCGCCTTGAATGTCAACAGTCCAAATGTACCCATTAAAAGACAAATTGTCAGAGTGGATCAAAAAACACAATCCAACTAACTATGCATTGTCTATAAAAACTTGTTTTAAATATAAAGACACATTTAGATGAAAAGTAAATGAACAGAGGAAAATATACTACAGTAACATTAATAAAAAGAAAGCAGGGGAAGCTCTATTAATTGCAGACAGAGAAGACCTCAAAGCAAGGAAAATTACCAGGAATAAAGAAGGGTATTAAGTAATGATAAAGGGACCAATTCTCCAACTCTTTAACATCCATATGCTTAACAGTGTGTCAAACTATGTAAATTGAAAGCTAATAAACTTGCAAAAAGAAATCAATGAATCCACTACTATAGTTAGAGACGTCAACACCCCTGTATCAGAAATGAACAGATCCAAAAGGCAGAAAATCAGCGAGGACAAAATTGAACTCAACAACACTACCAATCAACTAGATATAATTGATATCTGTTGACTACTTCATCCAACAACAAAATAATGCACATTCTTCTCAAGTTTATCTGAGACACTTACTAAAATAAACCACATCACAGGCCAAATTTAGAAGAATAGGCATTTTACAATGTCTACTCTAAGACCATGGTGGAATTAAACTAGAAATTAGTAAAGAAAAGATAACAAGAACGCTTGAAAATGTGGAGATTAAACAACACACTTCTAAATAATACATGGACAAAAGAAGTCTTAAGAAAAATTGAAAAATATTTCAATGTAAATGGAAATGAAAATGCAGTTTATTATTTGTGGGATGCAGGGAAACAGTGCTTCGAATGAAATTTATACCATTGAATGAATATGTTAGAAAAACTGAAATATTAAAATAAACAATTTAAGTTTCTACCTTAGAAAACTAGGAGAAAAGAGCAAATTAAATCCGAAGAAAGCAGAAAAAAAGCAATACTACTAGAAATTAGCACACATTGAGGAGGGTATGTGCTATGGTGAGTGCTGTGAAATGTCTAAGCCTGATGATTCACAGACCTGTACCCCTGGGGTAAATAATACATTGCATGTTAATAAATTTTTTTTAAATATAAAAAAGAAATTAGCACAAATCAATATAACTTTAAACAGGAAATCAATGAAGAAAATCAACAAAATTGAAAGTTGAATTTTTAAGATCAATAAAATTGATAAGCCATTAACCAAACTAACAGGAAAAAAGAGAGACGGACAGAGAAGAGACAAATTCTTAATATTTTAAATGAAAGAAGGGACACTGCTACATATTCCATGAACATTAAAAGGATAATAAAGAAATATTATGAATATTTCCACAAATTGGTAACTAGACGAAATGCAAAAATTCTTTAAAAAACGTTATCTGCCAAAACTCACACAAATTTATATATTTATATTATATATATTATATATTACATATATATATATATAATATATATATAAGATTATGGCAAGTTTGCATGGGGCAAGGTTAAAAAACAAAAGCCAATCAATTTCCTTTATACCAGAAATGAAAAAGTTAAATTTGAAATTAAAACACAATATCATTTATTTGAGCACCTAAAAAAACTGAAAATAATTAGGTACATATTTAACCTAATATATGCAAGATCTATATGAAGAAAACTGTAAAATTTTGATTTAAAAAATTAAAAAGAGCTAAATAAATGGAAAATAGTCCCTGCTCATGTATAGAAAAACTCAACGTAATCAAGAGGTCAATTCTTTCCAAATTAGTCTATAGATTCAATGCAATTTAAGTCAAAATCCCAGGAAGTAATTCTGTGCATATTAGGGCAAATATAAGTATATGAAAGTCTATCCATATCATATGTCATTTAAATATTGCAAATTAAAACAACAATGAGATACTGCGACACACCTATAAGGATGGCCAAATTCTGAAACAATGAAAACACCAAATACCAGTGAGGAGGTGGACCAACTAGAACTCTCATTCAGCGCTGGTGGGAATTCAAAATGTTATAGCTACTTTGGAATACAGTTGGAAGTTTCTTACAAAATTAAGCATACTTTTACCATATGATCCAGAAGCTGGACTCCTTGGCATTTTACTAAAAGGAGGTGAAAACGTATGACCACACAGAATACTACACAGAGATATTAATAGCAGCTTCATTCAGAATTGACAACACATGGAAGAAACCAAATGATCTTCAATAGGTAAATGGGAAATAAGTTGTAGTATACGTAGACAATGGAATATTATTCAGCACTAAAGAAATTAAGCTTTCAAGCCATACAAAAAATGAGAAACCTAAAATGCATATTACCAAGTGAAAGAAGCCAATGAGAAAGGGCTACATGTTGTACAATTCCAACTATACAAAATTCTGAAAAAGACAAAAATATGGGGACAAAAATATGATTGCCAGGCACTGGCAGCGGGGGGAAGGTGGGATGAACAGATGAAATACAAAGAATTTTTAGGGCAGTGAAAAGACTCTGTGTGACACTTTAATGATGAGTACATGTCATTACATATTTTTCCAAATCCATAGAATGTACAGCACTAAGTGTGAACCCTGATGTAAACTATGGACTTTGGATGATTATGATGTATCAATGTAGGTTGAACAATTGCAACAAATGTGCAACAAATGTAGCAGAGGCTACATGGGAAATCTCTGTACTTTGAAGCCCTTGTTGCTATAAATCTTTTCTTAAAAAATAATTTATTTTATTTTATTTTATTTTATTTTATTTGGAGAGAGAGTGAGAGAGAACATGAATAATAGAAGGGAAGAGGGACAGAGAATCTTAAGCAGGCTCCATGCTAAGCATTGAGCTTGATGCTAAGTCTGATCCCAGGACCCTGAGATCACAACCAGAGCTGAAATCAGGAGTTAGACTCTTAATCACCCAAGTGCCCCCAAAAATAAAGTTTTTTTTTTTAACTTTTTATTTTTTATAAACATATATTTTTATCCCCAGGGGTACAGTTCTGTGAATCACCAGGTTTACACACTTCACAGCACTCACCAAAGCACATAGTAATAGAAGTCATTTTTTTTTTTGTAAATATGGAGATGATAAGAGAATAAAGATCTTAAAGGAAATAGTCATGTCTGGGGATTGAAATGATTGGGGCTTAGAAGAACAGGGGCAACTATTTTCATTATAAGCCTTTCAGCATTATTTGATTCTTTTAAATTAAATGCATGCATTACTTTGATTAAGCCAAAAAGCTTTGGAAGAGTATGTGAATATAACTAGAATATAGTGAGAGTGATTACATTTAAAACACTTCTTCCAGCACCATTTATTGAAGAGGCTGTCTTTTTATATGTTTATAAAAAATAAAAAATTAATAAAAAAAAATTAAAACACTTCTCATAACTCTATAGACTCTTATACCATGAAGAAGTTAAAAAAATCAGATCTAACACATTTATTTCACTCATCATACTATTATTGAAACTTTTTTTTCATTTTTCCATAATTTGGAGATAATATTTGTATCACAATGAAAGATAGCATAGCTGGTCTTAAATGTAGAATTCTTTCACAATCTAGCACAAGATAATCTTTAACAAATTTAAGAATTAATGTTTAAACAGTATTTTACATATTTCACTTTGGGGACAATAAATTATTTTGAGGCAGACTTTGTTAACTTTAAAAAATAAATATGCATTTTTACAAATCAAATAATTAACCAAGGTTTTATTCCAGAGATGAGGTAATCTTTCTAGCTAGATATACTTTGGATTTGGTCAGGTAAAAATTAATATTCACAAAACACACTAAACTAGAGAATGATCTGCTATACTAGATTTTTAAAAAATTAATACCCATGAATGATAGTCAATAAAAATACTGTTAGATATAAGAAAAAATGTTGTTAGATATAGAGAGAATTATTTTATCCTCAGAGCCTAGAGAATAATGAAAATGAAATTGTACATCCTAGCTTAAGGTGAGTGTGCACATCTTATTTGGCAGACTTGAGATGACAAAAAGCCTAATTCTATTAATATCATATTGTTCATGGCCATACAAGGAAAGATTTATGGGAAATAAGAAAGATAATAGAGAAAACTATTGAAATTTTCTGATAGCATGCAACACTGCTACAGGGTAAAGGATAAAGCCTAGATTCTTTTCCTTCACTGGCAAAAAGTCTGGGCCTCAGAATATTCATCGGCACTATGAACAAAGCTGATTTTATGAAACAAGTAAATCCAGTCTATTTTTGTTTGTTTGTTTGTTTGCTTTACTTTGGTGGATGGATTCCTCTCTAATGAAGCTTCCTTCCTACTGCTTTAACACAATAAATGTCTACGATTATTGAGGGTAAGATGTACCGGCCTTTTAGGCCCCTAAATTGAGGACCATTATTATGGTTTGTTTTAATGTTGGCTTACTGAATTTTATTTTTACCTATGCGAATTAAATTGCAAGATTTTGCATTAAGTCCAAATCAGATGAACTGAGTCTTATTGCATCTAATTCATCCAACTAAATCTAATTGAATATTACCTAAGGACCTACTATATAATGGCAAATCAGTTTAATATCTAGCAATTGTTCTTTTATTATTTTTTCATTGGGAGGGAGACAAACCATAAGTGACTCTTAATCTCACAAAACAAACTGAGGGTTTCTGGGGGGAGGGGGTTTGGGAGAAGGGGGTGGGATTATGGACATTGGGGAGGGTATGTGATTTGGTGAGTGCTGTGAAGTGTGTAAACCTGGTGTTTCACAGACCTGTACCCCTGGGGATAAAAATATATGTTTATAAAAAAAAATAGTATAGAGACATTTTTCTATTGCTGGATATATCATCTATTTACAGAAGACTTTCAGTAGGGATTTTACAAATGGGAGAGGCAAAAAAGCATAAATTAGGAGTTAATGCCTATATTTTTACTGTGAAGCCTAAAATTAATTTCTGTCAAAAACACCACACTAGTTTTGAGGTTGTAAATAATTCTGTGACCACCCGTCACACACTTTCCTCTCAGATGTATATATTTTCTACTTCATATCCATTGCTCCGATTAGCTCTTTTCTTTGAATTTTATTATAATAGACACATTGGGGTTGGCTAGTCCTTGTTCTATCCTTTCTTGTTAAGAACCCTGTCATCCAGGTCCAATGGCTTTGTATATGATTCAAATGTTTCCTTTCACAGAAACAACTTTTAACCTGCAATGCAAAACATCATCATTATGGGAGGGATGAGAACAAATGACAGCATGATACAGCTGTCTTCTGAACTGTGCTCTGATTGACCTATTTACCAATTATAGCTATCTCATGTTAACATTGTACATTGCGGGTATGCATAAAGGACAGGAGATAACTCTTATGAAAGTGGAATCCATACGAGCATGAGGGGGAGGTTACTCCTATTTCTTATAAAATTTACCAAAAGGCAAACAATAAGAAGACAAATACAAGATTGAAGGTCTGAATTAACCCATAATCATTTCAGTGGTGTTACGGTAGATTTGATGGACTAGAAAGCATTTCAACATGTATTAATAAAACTATTAATATTATAGGTATGTTAAGTTGCTGCTATAAAATGAAGGATGATTTTTTTTTCCCCCTCAGTGGTTAACTGAATAGGATTCCAGAAATATCAAAAACATTTCAGAGCAATGTTATAGGAGTCATTTGCCGCTGGCAGGTTCCATTTTAGCAAGGAAGGTTTAGTAAGGAAACTATGTCAATCCAGTGTCACATCTTTGCCATTTCACATAAGGCAAGTGCAAATGGTTGTGTGTGTGTCTGTGTGTGTGTGTGTGTGTGTCAAAATGGATTAGATGCACTTTGTACAATTAAGCTCAGTGAAGTCATCAGACGATAAGGATTAGAAACCAAACCCCCAAATTCTCCAAATTTAAAGTTATATTCATGGGAACCATATTTAATGATCTTTCCTTAGAAAGTGCTAGTAATAAATTAGTTCAGAACTTTTTACATTGTACACATATTTTGACATACACAGTCATTTTTTTATGCTTTTCAGAGGTACAGAACTGATGGAAATAGCTTGGGAAATAGATATAGACAGTGAGTCTCAATAAGAGAAATATGAGCCATTCATTATTTTATAATGAAGATATAAAATAATTCCACAAGTAAAAGTTTACTTTATAAATCTATTAGCTAAATTATTAATAATGCCAGGCAAGAACAACATCTACCATCAAGAAAAAATATACCTTTAATTTTGCCTAGAAAGGTTAGTAGTCATTGAAAAAGTAGGTCAGCGAAATAACTGGATTACTGAAAATAATCAGAACTGACAGGTGGACTACAGAAGTCTATAGGCTATAGATTTTTGGTTTGAATGTTTTTGTAAAGATGGCATTTCTTGGGAGATAGATGAAAATTAATAAGATTATGCTAATTTACAGCATAAATTAAAATGTTTTATAAGACTAATACATTGAAGACTTTTACTGGGCACTGTTAAAAAGTTAAGTAAAATTTATCATTCTAATTGTGTATTCATTTTATACTTTTCAAAATCAGTAACTCTCCAAGTCAGTCACCTTAACGCAATACACTTTGGATGAGATATTTGATAACACACAATTTCAAAATAATGGTAACATTTCAAATACTGTTCATGCGAGAAGAATAATCTAAATGATATTTAAAAAAATAGGTCTAAGCAAGTGTAAACACAATGTTTTATTTTTTTTAAATATACTTCTATGTAATTTTAATACTTCTGTGCTTTACAAATTTAACATATTTAAAAATGTATTAGGGGGCTAGAATTTTAGAGAAGAGTGATAATGGATTTACTGATGCAGGTCAAGTTTTAAATTTTGTATTATTCTGAAATGGCTTCCTCTGTTACTTGATGTGTCACTACATTCTCTGGATTTCAAATTGATGGTAAATGTCTTTGCCCCCAATTGAAGATCCCATGTCAAATATGCTGTCTGCAAGAAAATGCATCACTCTAAAGTGTATTTTAAATCTATTAATAAAGGCACTTTCCACCCTGGTAATTTGCATAGAACACAGTGAAGCAAAGAAGCATGCAATGCCTTCCAGCTAGATGCTAATAAGGCCACAGGGAGAAAAAAAAAAGTTATTTCAAATATATTCTGCATAATACCCTGGGTCTTTCTCTAAAATAGGCTGAAGATTCCTCCATTGCTTATACTGCAAAAATTTAGAACACTTTCAAATAAAATAATCTTTACCACTTTTCTGAAGGAAATTATTACATGGTGCTCTTAACTGATCTATTTTTAGGAGCCAAAAGCAGCAGGGTATGTCAGAAAGGGCTGCTTCATGAATTATGTATTTGTCCTTTTTCCACTTGGCTACATTCCTTTTATTTTATGAATCCTTGAAATCCTGAGAATGCAAGTTTTACGTTGAAATTTTCAAAATTTCCTAGCCACACGCTTAGTTCTCCAGCCACATCTTTCTACCGGTCACTTTCTCCTAAGAGATATATTCAAGACCTTTTCTTCATGAAGTATACTAAATAGAATCATTTTCTTAAGTGAAGGCTGAAGATCAATGGAATTGCTTTTGTTTGTATCATAAAGTTATTAATTATCACCGTTATTGTTTTCACTTTCCTAAAGTACTTACAGGTTCATTCAAACTGTATGATATTCTCAAGCCTTGCACTGTGTTATATAATTGATATTTTATTACCGGCTTACTGTTTTACCAGAAAATGACAACAAAGTGTTGAAATTAAGTAAAAATGGAAAGTAAACTGGTTGTACAAATCCTACCATTACCATTAGTAAAATATTGTAGCTACAAAATTATATCCCTAAAGGCACAAAATTTCTCTATAAAACTCCAAGTAACAAAAATAATTCTGCTAATATCTGAGACTAATACTCCAGAAATAAGAGAACCTTTTTTTTCTGACCCTGAGAAAATTTTATATTGCACATAAAAATATTGATTTGCCTCATTCTCACCAGAACATTTACTCAGATGTGAACAGGAGGAACTGTCTTAACTGAAAGAAGCTCTCCCTCTGCTCCCACCCCCAATCCTTTTGTCTTTATCTAATTCCATCATCTCAAATACCAGACTCCCTTTCACAGTGGTTTGCAGTTGCTTGTCATGCGTGACCTTCTGTATTTTACCTTCTCCTTTCTTTGCCCCTAGAAAAGCTGAAAAGAAAAGTAATAGTTTTCCTGCCTTTCCCAAAGCCTGTTCATGCTCAGTGCTCCAACTGCAGCAGGTCAAAGAAGGTGAAACTCTTTTTCGATAGACTGTTTTCTTAACCTAAGAAGTCCACATTGTACTTACATAATATATCAAATGTAATTTTAGCTTTTGAACCGTGATTTCAGCCAACAACTCCCCCCCCCCAGAAAACTGAAGAAGTTAGTTCTGATTTATTATGAACTATTTTTAATGATACTGTTGGGAAGTTAATGTGGTGGTAAGACTTTTTGCAAACACCTTTTTAAAGACTAAGAATTATTTCCATTGGTAATTTATTAGAAATATATGAACTAAAATAAAATGTGCTGTTTAAAATAAACATCTTGAAGAATGATTGTTCTCCTGTTAAAAACCATTTAATTTGCAACAAATAATTACTAAATTTCCAATAACATAATTGTCTGAAGGTGTTTTCCAGGAAAAATAAAATTGGTACTTACTCTTTTTTATTCAAAATGTTAAAACTAGTGATTGCTGATGATGTTAAGATATAGCAATAATTCATCAAAATGAGTATTAAGTATGAGCAAAAGTCAATAATGTGAAAGGATAAACCAGAGTGTGCAAAGAGGAAATTTACAAATTATGCACTTCTGTAATTTCAAAATTACTGTTGAAGAAAAGGAAGTTATCACTTGTTCTCATTTACCTGTTAACTAATCTTTATTCCTTTTAGAATTTCTTCAATATTTCTATAATCTAAATCTACTTATAGTTCCTTGGGTATTTATCATACATTTCTTATCTTTAAAGTTAAAATTTCAGGGGCACCTGGATGGCTCAGTGGGTTAAAGCCTCTGCCTTCAGCTCAGGTCATGATCCCAGGGTCCTGGGATAGAGCCCACATCACATCAGGTTCCCTGGTTGGCGGGGAGCCTGCTTCCCCCTCTCTCTCTCTCCGCCTGCCTCTCTGCCTACTTGTGATTTCTGTCTGTCAAAAAATAAAATAAAATCTAAAAAAAAAAAAAAGTTAAAATTTCAAAGTAGAATGAGCATTTTTTAGATTTTATAAGTAAATGATTTATAATGATACTTAACTGATGGTTTTAGAAACTTTTCATCTTCTATTTGTTCAGAAAAAAAAAAAATGTTTGTAACCTATATAAGACAATAGCATCTCTTTTGGTCCCAATGTCTCTCTTATCCTTAGAGGGTTTACATTTAATGCATATAATCATGTAATGTATATGTTATGAGATATTTACATATTATTTATAGGTCCAAAGCCAGTTACTAACCTGTCCAATGATTCATATCATACAATTTACATTTCAACATGCTTGACTTTTCTAGAACATTATTGAAGTTTTCCAAATCCACCTAAATATCAACAAAAGTATCATATGTATGAATATACTTTTCAAGTTGTTGAAATTATTTTCAAACTGATTTATAAATTATACCTTACCAATTGATTAAGGAACTCCTATTTCTAAAACAAGAAAGTACCTGTGGTTCACTAAGTTACAAGAATTCATTATATACCACTGGTATGTACCTCCTTCTCCACTCTACTTTTTAATAAATTAAATGAGTTAGAAAAAGAAAGGTGGATTTGTAAAAATGTTTCATAAAGGAAAAAAAAAAAAGCCACACTGCAGCACATTAAAAGGATTAGTCACTGTGATCTAGTGGGATTTATCCTTGGGACATAAGGATGTTTCAACAAATTAATCACTGTGATACATCATATTAATGGAAAGAAAAAAATTCATATGATTATTTCAATATACACAAAAGAAGGCACTGAAAAAACAACATCCGCTCGTGATAAAAAATTTTTAAAAAATTGGATATAAAGAAATGAACCTCAGCGTAATAAAGACCACATATGACAAGCTCATACCTAATATCATACTCAATGTGAAAGGTTGAAAGCTTTTCTTCTAAGATCAGGCGCAAGACAAGGATGCCCACTGTTATCCCTCCTATAATAAAACATAGTACTGGAAGTCTAAGCCAGAGCAATCAAGCAGGAAAAAGAAAGAAAAGGTATCAGAACTGGAAAGAAAGAACTGAAAAGGAAGAAGTAAAGTGATCTCTATTTGCAGATGACATATTACATATAATAAATCCTAACAACTCCACCAAAATATTGTTAGATCTAATCAATGAATTCAGTAAAGTTGCAGGATACAAAATTAACATACAAAAATCACTTTTTCAAGTTATAGTTTCTATTTGTCTATACTATAATGTATACTAAATGTATATACTAAATATTCCATTATGTTCCCTATTATAGAAATATAATGACAAAACTGTTACTGTGTCCAAAGATCTATTTTTCAAAGATTACATGGATTGTTATTTAAAGTCGTTCAACAAGTTTATAAGGAAAAAAAGAAACTGTCCCTAGGGTAAAGGTTACCTGCTACTATTATTTTTAATAAGAGTATATTATGTATATAATTCAAAATCTGTAAACAAAAAAAAACAAAACCAAGTAACAAGGTGAAGTTTAAATGTTGAATCCAATTTCCACTAAATTTTTGATGAAACAGCACAAAACAGATAGAGAGGAATAATGAAACCAGCAACTAGGGAATCAAGTTCTGTTTTTTTAATTAGCCGTATGTATAAATGGGAACCCAACTTCTTCCAAGGTCACCTTCTCGTTCCTTGAATGGCAACTATGATCATGAAGATAACCGTCCAACCAAAATAACGAAGGAATTATTCATACAAATCAACCAAAATCCTGACGTGCAAGGTATCCTTCAGTGTAACACTGTATACCCATCATGGTGTGATCTTGAACTGTCTTTACAGTGTGAGGCACTAGTCATGTTCTTTGCACTCCAGATCCATGGGCATTTCAGAGTTTTGTTCCCAAAGGTCTTTGGTTCATTCTGTTTCTTCATCCTCCCATTGGTCACAGGTCCCCTGAAACTTTCAGTCACAATGAAGGGCCAATTCAAATGGTATCCTTTGTGTGATCTTTTTCCAGTCTCTCTACCTTCCAAATGAATCAGTCACCTGATCATACTTAGCCTTTTATGCTAATACTGTGCTATGTGTGCCTGTCTCCTTCATGCATCTGTTGGCTTCTCAAAGGACTATTTATTCATTTTCTTTGTCCCTTTTAGCCCCTAGCACAGTGTATTGCAGTGCTCATAAATGTATAACAGTAGATTCAAATTAAAAAGGTATTGTTATCAACTATTCATATGGGCATGGGAAAATTTACCATTCTCGAATCGTGTCCAAAGATCCATTTTAAAATTAATGCTTTCTCTTCATCCTATCAGAAATAGTAATTGAATTATTGCAAACTTCTTTGGCCATGAAACAATTTCTTTGCAAACTTGATTTATAGACTGTAAGGAAACTTGGTCGATTCAATGATACGATTTTACATAAGGACAACTTAATAATGACATTGAAAAAAAATTCCACATGAAATCAGCCCCTTTCACCCCTGTGCCGGTGGCTCATGGTGTTTCTAAAACGAGAGGAAGGAAATAGTTATCTCTAATTATGTCTTGTTCAATGGTGTCATTTAAAGCATTAACCTGTTTTTAGCAAGGCTGTTTTTAGATATTCTATCTTTACTAAGCAAATGCTGCTCTTTTTGCAGTCTTTTCCCTGTGGAAACTAGTTTGGGTTATTTGCAAATCATTAACATTAGGGAAAATTAAAATATATATTAGCCTCAATTTCCAAGGATTAGAAAGAGATTATAACTTACGGATAAAGTTAGCAGATCTGTTTCTTCTAGAAGAGAGTATGTAGCATGTGCATCTCGGAACTACCGTGTTGTCAAACATGTCTATCTGAAAAATATTGCTCATCTGGAAAATATTGTCTATCTGGAAAATATTAGCATGTTCTCAATCTTTCACTAAGTCAACAGTATATTAATGCCTGAGTGGAAATACAGTAATAAAATATATTTTGTATTATTCTAGATTTCTCAACCTTGGCACTACTGGCATTTAGGGCTTGATTATTCTTTGTTGGCCAATGGCAGGGGATGGCAACCTGTGCACTACATGTTTAGAGCATCCTTGACTTCTACCTGCAAATACCACTAGCACTGTCCCCTCTCCCCCAGTGTGAATCTCTCTAGAGACAGGCAAATTTTGCCCGGTGGACAAAAGCACTCCTGGTAGAGAACCACTAATTTAATCCAAGCCTTTTCCAAAGGCTTTAATTCAAGGATTTCCATAAAATTTGTATTATCACCAAAATAAGGCTGTTGGAGAAATTTTACGGGAAAGTAACTTAACTCTTTCTACACTAATAATAATCACTAGTTCTCATGTGTATGATTAATTATGAGGCATGCACTCTCCTAAGCTCTTTTCACTAAATCATAAAGTGAACATCAGAATAATTCAAATACTTTAGTACCTATTGCTTTTGGATATTTGTCTTACACATGAAGGTAAACACTTTTTATTTTTTTCAGTTCATCTTAGACAGAAAAAGTAGGGGAATCAAGAGAGTAAAACAAGCCACAGGCTGAGAAAAAAATATTTGCAAAAGACATATCTGATAAAGAACTGCTATCCAAATATATTTTTAAAAATTTTAAACTCAATATCTAAAAAAAACAATAACCTGTTTGAAAATAACCAAAATGAGATGTGAACAGATACATCACCATATATGCAGATGGAAAATAAGTATATTCAAAGACATTGTATGTCATTAGGAATTTTCAAATTAAAACAATGAGATACCACTTGATACCTATTAAAAAAGCACAGACAACACCAAATACTTATAAGTAGGTAGAACAACTGGAAGTCTCATTCACTGCTGGTTGAAATGCTAAATGATACAGTTAATTTGGAAAACAGTTTAGTAGTTTCTCACAAAACTAAACATACTTTTACCACATAATCCAGCATTTGGGTTCCTTAGCATTTACTCAAAGGAGTTGAAAACTTATGTATACACATAGATACTTGTACTAGCTTTATTTATAATTATGCAAACTTGGAAACAACCGAGAGATCCTCTAGTAGCTGAATAAATAAACTGTGATACATCTGTACAATAGAATATTACTCAGTGCTAAGAAGAAATGAACTATCAAGCCATGAAAAGACAGGGAGAAAACTAAAATGCTTATTACTATGTGAAAGAAGCCAACTTGAAAAGCCCAAATACTATATTACTCCAACTGTATGATATCCTGTAAAAGGCAAAACAATGGAGATGGTAAAAATATCAGTGGTTCCTGGGGGCTGAAGAGAGGAAGAGCTTAGTAGGTAGAGCAAAGAGGAATTTTAGGGCAATCAAACTACCTGCACAATATAGTAATGGTAGGTACATACCACTGTACACTTGTCCAGACCACAGGAAATGCAATATCCAGAGTGAAACCTAACCCAGAACAAACTGTGGACTTTGGGTGATTATGTGTCAGTGTCAGTTCATTGATCATAATAAATGTATCACTTTGGTGTGGCGTATTGATAATGGGGAAAACTATATATGTGAGGTCAGGGAGGATATGGGAACTCTGTACTTTCTGCTCAATTTGGCTGTGAACTGACAGCTTCTCTAAAAAATAAAGTTGATCTGAAAAAAAAAATGTAGATGGGTGACAATTTAAGCATGAAATCTTCAGGAATAACTATTGTGCATCATTGCAAACTAGCCCGACTGCATAGAAGTTGTCCCAAGTCTGCTTTCCATTTATGGGGGCTCACAAGGAGCAGGTGGCAGTATCAAGGCACGCCCAGAGGACCATGCCAGGTAACTTCATACTCTTCAGAGAGTCAAGAATCAGTCATGGTGAAAAGAAAGCAGAGAACGAAGCCTATATCCCAGGAACTCTCTGGTTCCTTCCAAATAACTCTTCAAAACATCACCTTTTTTTCATTATTTTTTTTTCCACTTATTTCTTGCAAATACAGAAAGTGCAATAAGGAGGAAGAACTTTTATCGCTGGGAAAATGGTGATAGGTGGAGTTGAAATCTGGAGTGCTGTTAAATTTTTAACTCAATCTCCTAATTATAGCCCTTCTGACACTTTGTTTCTGAGCTCCATCGATGTATGGTGGAAATGACCTCGATACATTTAGTTATAACTAGATCTCAGGGATTTTTTTTTTCTTCTTCTTCTTCCTTTAGTCACTTAAGTAAAGCATTTCTCAACCCTGTCTTTCCTGTAAAAGGTGAGATCCCCTTCTTGAATCTGAATGACTCCCTTGGGGTTTGAGGGTCATTTACCTTTGGTTAGTACAGCAGATGGAATGTTGCATGCTTGGCTCAGGGCTCCTGGCTCGGTGCCCTGGGCTGTGAGGACAGTTGCTAAACTCAGAGGGTGGCTTCAGTACCAAGCCTAGACCATCTTTCCTGAGGCTTGAGGCTACTTGAGAAAGCTACGTTTTACTGTTATTAAAATGCAGCTACAGAATCCCAGACCTGGTGTGAACTCAAGCAAAATTTAAGGGGCCGGAGGGTCTGAGGGCCTAGGGGCTTGGAAGTAAGCTCTAATTGGTCATATAAAATAAAGATATTACTTTTTTTTTTTTTAGTACAATCTGGTTAAGTATGAATAAACTTGCAAATCTCTAAGAGAATCTCTATTCCCATCTTCCCAAATTCCATCTTCCCCCATTTCATCTCTTAAAGGTCTTTTAAACCAAATATATATTTAAATAGAGATATTTTATTTAGGTAGCTAATGTGTAGTATATTGACTGTATTGGATGACAATTTGAAATAACTAGGATGGCTGGATTATTTAATATTTTAATTATTTTTTTCTTCACTCAGTTTTTTTCTTTCTTTCCTTTATTCCCATTCAGCATGTAGTCAGTTCTGTGCTCAGTGACTCAGGAGAGGGATGAAGTAGAAAAGAGAAAACAAAAATAGGCTGCCAATACTTCATTCTTTTTTTTTTAATTTAATTAATTCACTCATTTACTCCTTCAATCTATGGAACTCCTGAGAGAATTCTAAGATGGCAGCATCTTCTCTCTCTAAAATATGTTAGAAGAGTCATGTCAACTCATAACATACCCTCACACTTATTTAATTATACAATCAACAGATTTGTGTGTGGGTACGTTCCTATTATGTGCCAGAGCATTCTGGATGCTGGATGCTAAAGGAAAAACAGCAAGGAGAAAAAAAATCCCCTTTAAATGGGGAGGGAGAGACCTGACAGTAAAAATAAAAACAAATAGACACATGATAAAATATGAATACTGAATAAGGGATTGATAATTTTCTTGATAAATTTTCTTTTTTCTTTGATAAATTTTCTTTACCAAAACTAAACCACAGGGAGGAGAAAAGTTGGGACATAAACATAGGAAGACAGAGAAACCTAAAAAGAAAAAGTTTTTCCCCTGAGAATGATCTCTCTTAAGATTAAGATTAAAAGGCAATGAATTTAAATTAAAAAAAAATTTTTTTAAAGCAATTGATGAAAGAGCTTTTTTACATTGTACCACAGTTTATTTTCAAATTAAATTTAATGTATTTGAAGAGCTTTTTTAAAAATTTGAGTATCGTTAACATACGTCGTTCCGTTAGTTTCAAGTGTGTAACAGTGACTTGACAACTCCATACATTATTCTGTGCTGACCCTAAATGTAGCCACCATCTGTCACCATATAATGCTATTACAATATCATTGACTATGTTCTTCATGCTGTGCCTTTTATTCCCATGACTTACTCATTCTTCAACTGGAAGCCTGTATCTCCCACTGTTCTTCACCCATTTTTCCCATCCTCCCATCATTAAGAGAGCTGGGCTTGATGGCAGAAGGCATCTGATCTCCTATTTCCTGTAGGAGTACATCAAAAAGAGAAAATGGCTTCATACTGCTTCTAGGCAGAGGCCAAACCCTCTCTCCAAACTCCTGCTGATGAACCATGCATGTAAGCCAAACTGATGTGTGTCGCAGCAGCTCCCAGCGTGGCCTGATGACCAACAAACAACTGGGCCATCCCCAACTCTGTAACACTAAGTAAGACCTCAAAACTGTAGTACAATCCTAATTAGGTGGATCTCAATAAATATTGAGATTTTAAAGCTGAGGTATTGAGTTCCCCCAACAATCTAAGGGAATTTGGGACTGGAGTCAGAAATTAGTTTATAAAAGTAAAGTTCTATGTCAGTGCTCTTGATTTCACAGACTGAGATTCGTATCATTATACCAATTCTGTGCCTGGATAATCTGTCTTGACTCTTTTCTATCTCTTAATGCCACATTAAAGAAGTTGTCACCACTTCTGTGTACTTATTTAAGTATTTCTCACGGCTATTGCTGCCTATCTTAGTTATTTTTCCTAGGTTCATCTCTGTGAATTCCTATACTAACTCCTTGTCCAATGTACTGTATCCAGTCTTAATGTCCTTCAATCAATATAATAACCAGAACATTTTATTTAAAATCCATATCTCACAATGTTACTCCCCTGTTTCATATTCTCTGTGATTTCTATTTGCCACAGAATCAAGAACATGAATCAAGAGCCCTCCATGGACTCTATTCTCCAGTCTTCTCTAGCCTTACCTCCCTCTTCATCTTTCATTGTGATTTCTCTTCCAAAACATTGAATGAACGCCTATTTCTCCTAGCTTCAGTTCCTTTGTTCATGTGGTTGTCTCTGTTCAGAATTATCACCCTCCCCAACTCATCCACCCACTTTGCCTGTTTAACTCCTACTTATCTTTTTCAACATTCAATTCAGGCATTCCTTCCATCAGGAAAGTCTCTGATCTCACTTTAGCCTACCTCCTGCACTACCACTATAATTTATGTAATAATTACACATAACTCCATTTTATGTTCTATGAACATCTAATTATGTATTTGTCTGTGCCCACAAACTGTGAGCTCTCTGAAGACAGGAACCAAGCTCACCTATCTGAGTCTCCATTGCTCAGAATGATGCCTGGCCAATAATAGGCATTCAATTCATGTTTGTCCAACTGAATAAAATGATCTACACAGAAATCTGGCAACACTTCAGAAATCTTTCATCAGGAATCTAATTTTAGAGAATCCAGATGTTTTCAGACAAGCAAATTAATGTGCCAGTAATTCTTCAGGGACCATCAATGTATATACTTTGTCTGAGGAGTTTAAGGACTTATCAGATGCTGCCTCACGGATGGGAACATCTAGAGCTGCTCCAGAGGCAAGACAATTTAATCATGTGGATATGGCCTTCAGATCCATATTTGGTTGTGCTATCATGATTACTCTAGTAATCATGATCATAATAATAGCAAGAGTCCCTTACATTTCTACAGCATCTCATGGTGTGCAAAGAATTTCCTTACACAAGATAGCCCCAAGAGATAAATAGGATAGGCAATATTACCACCACTTTATAGAAAAGTAACTAAGGTTCAAAGAGATTAAGTGTGTAGCCTAAGACCTCACAACTATTAAATTTCTGAGCCAGGGTTGAACTGGCTTGTTAATCTTTCATTCATGTGAACTTCTGAAATTCAAGTCAATAATCATGTCTTCCAGAGAAATTAGGAATTTCCAATGGAATTAACTTTTTCTAATTTTAAAACTAGAAGCAGGATAAGCCTACAGAAAAATAGATAAATAGGTAAAGATTTCTGTTACATACTGCTGCTTTGAAGTTCTCCAAATAAGTCAGTTAAACTTAAGTCAAGTTCTAGTAAATAACTGAGTAATATATGATATGGCTACTGGGACATGTGATGACAAAATAATAGCTAGCTGTTTTCAAACATGAACATAGGATTTGCGCAGCTAAAATAGGATGGAAAAATTAAAATCTTTAGGGGGCTTCTCAATCTCATTTTTTGTGTGACTCATTGAATGACTCATCATTCCACACAATAAACTTAAAGCAACTAATCTGGTAAATCTGTTCTGTGTCCTTGTCTTAATTTTTGTCTTAGTTGTCAAATATTATAAAGGTAGCATTAATATCTTATTCAGTCTCATTAATTTATTCAACAAACATAAATGCCAATCATGCGCCAAGATTCTGAGATACTTTGGCATTACCGATATAAGACCTAACTAGCCTCAGCTCTTATGTAGAACATGTAATCCATTGGGGAAAACGGGAAATAGTACAAGCACTGTTCTTTCAGGTTACAGAAGTGTGTCATATCATAGGTATTGCCCAAAGACAGAAATAATCAATTCAACTTGAAGAAGAATTCCAGTAACACAGCAGGAGGATCCATGTCACTCTTGAGCTTCAATTCTACATGTCACCAAGCACATGGCATAAAGTAGATGGTCAAAAAATATCTGCTCATTGGTTAATGGCATAGCCTGGTTCAAGTTATTTATCAATTCATTATATTCCCTCTCTTAGAGACATTGACCTTATAGCTTCATTTGAGTTTGTAAAATTAAGTTTATCTATTATAGAAACTTCAAGGATCTAAAAAGGGTGGGTATGATGCTCTAGGCAAGACATCCCTCCACTTAAATCCCAGATTTGGGAATAACTTTCATGCCTGTGAAAACAATAGTAAGCCTTGTCTCACAAATTCTTCAAAGTGAATGAATGTTTAGTCTCTTTTCAGGAGACTGAGTGCCTCCTACACAGAGAGGCTTGTTTCTTGCCTGATTTAGGTCTTCTCTCTACTCTATGTTCTAAGATTAAAAATGCAGTAAATAGAGCTTCTTCCCACCTATCCGTTTCTAAGTCAGATGAGTCAATATGAAACAACAGAATATTGATGATTACCTAAAATACTCTGTGGTCTCTTAGAGTTGACCACAGAATTAAATTCTTTAGGCCTCCTCAATTTGCTTCTTTAGGTGAAGTTCAATAAATCAAATTAACTGTCACCTATTGTATTTTCCCCCTTTACTGATGATCTCTGAACATCTACTTTAAAGCAAATCTTTTTAGTAATACTTTTTAAAGGAAATTAGGAGAAAGAAAATAATTCTAATTTTAAGACTTCGTGTTTCACAAAATGAAGTCAAAAGTGACAACATATATTTCTGGTTCCAGAAAATTCAAATCGAAATATTTATGTTTAAGAAGATGTGGTCCATATACACAATGGGATATTACTCAGCCATCAGAAAGTAATACCCAACTTTTGCATCAACATGATGGGACTGGATGAGATTATGCTGAGTGAAATAAGTCAAACAGAGAGAATCAATTATCATATGGTTTCACTTATTTGTGAAACATAAGGAATAGCATGGAAGACATTAGGAGAAGGGAAAAATGAAGGGGGAGAAATCAGAGTGGAAGACGAACCATAAGAGACTATGGACTCTGGGAAACAGAGAGTTTTAGAAGGAAGGGGGTGGAGGGATGGGTAAACCTGGTGGTGGGTATTAAGATGGGCATGTATAGCGTGGAGCACTGGGTGTTATCCACAAACAAGGAATCATGGAGCACTGCATCAAAAACTAATGATGTACTGTATGATAGCTAACATAACACAATTAAAAATATATATATTTGTGTTTAAAGTCTTCAACAAATCCCCAGCACAGCTATAGTCCTCTGGAACAAATGTGAAATGCTTTCTGCCCTTTGGGTATATTTCTTTTGCACAATACCTATGTTATAAAGAATTTCCTAGTGGCACTGTCTCTAGTACCACACACTAGCTGCCTAGAATAAATAAGTCTGCAAACCCAGCTCACATATAAACACTATGATGAATGCCCAAAGGTTAAAATTAAATAAAGCCCTTTTACATCACTTTCCTTTATCCTCTCTATCACTTCTTATCCCACCTCCCAACCCAAGTTTCACAACCTGAGAAGCAGAACTCAAAAGACTGAAATATTGTGATATTTTTGAAGGAAGAATAGATAGAATCCAAAAGGATGAAAACTTTTATCTGATTTTGGCAAACATAGTCATGTTTAACTTTTAAGTCTGATGATTCCTGCAGAAATATTTTTCCAAAAATAGGGGAAATTATTGTAAAATAATTAGTATAGTACTTATATAGAAAAAGCTTCCTGGATGCCTGGGTGGCTCAGTCTGTTAAATGTCCAAATCCTGTTTTTCAGCTCAGGTCTTGATCTCGGGGTCATGAGATTGAGCCCCTCATCTGGCTCCATGTGTGGATCCTGCTTCAGATTCTCTCTTCCTCTCCCTCTGCCCCTCCCATCCACTCACTATCAATCTCTCTGTATAAAAAAAAAAAAAAAATCTTCATAAGCTTCATAAAACACTTTCTTCACTCAAAAGTCTATGTGAAAATCTAAAATGCAAACTTGTTGACTATTACTCTAAGCTAGTGAGATTCAGAGCAAAGTAACACTCTTTTCAATTTTTATCTAGGTCAGGTGAAAGCTGAGATGATTTGCTTCAAAGCAAAATGCAAGGCAGTAAGGTGACAGCGAGGATGTTCTTTATTTTCTTCTTTTTTATCTGAATAAACATTCACTTGGTATTATTATTCTGATGAGTAAATTCAGAAACAGTTCAACTGTGCTTTCACCAATTGAAATAGGAATGTTTAGTTATCACATATTAACTTCAAATAAATTGTCCAGAATAAATATGAGTCTAACCTTAATGATTTAGAGGATCAGTCATCAAAAGTAATACATAACGTATAACATAGTAGAAATAGTAGTGAATGGCAAATCAGAAAGATCAAGATTTTAGTCCTATTTTGCCACTTTCTAGTTGCATGACCTAAGAAAATAAGTAAATATCCATTTAAGCACAGAACAAAACAAGCATATAAGCTTTAACTTCCTTGAAAATCTCATTCGTTTTTCATGAGATGTCAATGTGGTAACGTATGAAAAAGAGGTAAAGTGGTATACACTTTACAAATAATAGAAAGCAAATCCAAATTAATTTATGACACTTAAGACTGACAAAATCAAAATGGGACAGAGAAATGGGACTCAGGAAGAATGATTAAAACTTACTGAACCCTTACTATATGCCAGATACTAAGGGCTTTACATCGACTAAACGGTCATTTCTCAGGACAACCTTGATTGTCATTTGCAGATGAAGAAACTGATGTTCACAGTTCTTCTGTTCTTCCTACTCTTCTGCTTCTACCCTTCGGTACAGGTGATGGATCTCCAGTCACTCACATGTTAACACCAAAATCTTCCAACAAAATAATTTTCAGCTGAATGAGGTAATAATTTCTAAATTATTCCTAGAATAATTTCTAGCTAAATTTCAGGTGACAAAATGTTCAATTTTATTTATGAATTGTATCCCATACTACTTCTATATATCTATTTCTCCCTCTACATCACCATCCCCATATCCATGTGTATTATAGGTTAAGTGACTTTTCAATTTCGTTCAAACTAAAAATTAATTCATATACACAATAGACTATTGTGACACCTAGAAATGTTATTTTTTTTCTAGAATTTTTCCCTAAATTACTGTTTCTGTCACTTAGGAAACAAGACAAATAAGAAGTATAATATCTTTTCATCAGGAATACATGTTATTAGATAGCTTATATCATCAGATCTCGCCCCTTGTTGAAAAATGTACAAATTGTTTGTAGTAAAAACGAAATATCCCATTGGTTTTAGTTAATACATTATTGTTCTTGTCTTTAAAATTCTGATTATAAAAGTACTTCTCTGTACTGATTTTAAAGTATCTAATTTTGTGCTATTTAAATAAAAGCCAGTCATTTAAAAATTTTGAAATAAGTCATGTTCTTTAATATCTATGCTTTGAATAGTGGAAGGATAATTGAAGTAACCATTTAATATGTTTTATTTTTTTATATTTTATTTATTTGTTTGACAGAGAGAGCACAAGCAAGGGAGCAAGAGTCAGAGGAAGGAGAAGCAGGCTCCCTGCTGAGCAAGGAGACCCACGAGGGGCTCCATCCCAGGGCTCTGGAATCATGATCTGAGCCGAAGACAGGCACTTAACCGACTGAGCCAACCAGGTGCCCCAACTCTTTTTTTTTTTTTTTTTAAGATTTTATTTATTTATTTGATAGACAGAGATGACAGGTAGGCAGAGAGGCAGGCAGAGAAACAGGCAGAGAGACAGGAGGAAGCAGGCTTTCTACGGAGCAGAAAGCCCAATGCGGGGCTCGATCCCACGACCCTGGGATCACGACCTGAGCGGAAGGCAGAGGCCTTAACCCACTGAGCCACCCAGGCGCCCTGCCCCAACTCTTAAGAATATGTTTTAAATACTATCTTAGTTTGAATAAGTAAGGTCTTCAATTTTTACTCATATGTTTCAGTTACAAGGAGTTCAAAATTAAAGTGAACATGTAGGTTTGAATAAATAAACTTTAGCATATTATTTACAAAGTGTTAAATCTCTATATAGTCTAATTTTAAAATATGCTCAGTATTTTTATGATCTTAAAAATATATTCAATATTTATAGTATTTATATAATATCAATACTATAGCATCAACTTGCTGAGAATCTTACACAAAATGTTCATTCAATTAACCTATGTGAATTCAATAGCAACTTGAATAAGCCATTGTGCTAAGTGCCATAAGGAATATACAAAAACTTTAGAAGGCCCCTGCCCTCCTGAGTTTATAATGTAAGGAGAAAATATTAAGAACATGAAAGGCTTCAGAACTGCACTAAAATTATACAATTAAGTATAAGCCTTAAAGGAGTTGTCCATAAATAGAATATAAAGATGAGAATCTGGGATGGAGTAACTTTTCAGATACCTGTAAAATTTATGTCATCTAATTCTACAGAGTCTCCAGCAGAAATAAATTATAAATTCTAATATTTTCCATCTGAATTCATCCATTCATAAACATTTTTTAAAAATCTATTACATGCTAAGCTTTTTTAATGCACTGTGGGGAATACAAAGATAATTAAGCTAACCAGGTACTTGAGAAGGAAAAGAAATGTACAGAAGCAAATATCACACAAGTCAGAAGGTGTCAATTGGAATTCAGGGAAGAGAGAAATCCACTTTTAATTGAAGTAAAAGAAAGAAATTTCCAAGGGCATTTGGCCGAAAACGAGTTGTGATGGAAAAGATGTTCTTGAGAGCATGCAGGCAAGGCTACACCAGGAAGGGAGAATATGAGCAAAGATATCGAGGAAGAAAACAAACTTATTTAGGGGATGTGAAAGAGGGGAGATTAGGATCATTATTAATCAAGCAACTAAGGAGCACAGAATTTTGTCCTTTGCTAACCAACCCCTGATTCTCACAAAAAATAGGAGATAAGTATTCATAGGAGGCAATAGGAGGCAATGACTAAAGAATAATCTTTATTTCTATAAAGCTGTTATTGCAAACCCTAATGCAATGCCTTAGTAAACTAACTTGACCTGGATAGAGGATCTCTTCCCCTAGGCAAAAGGCAGGCTGAACACAAGGGCCAAAGTATGCAAAATGGCGGACTCTTACCCATTCCTCAGTAAGATCATGCTCAGGACATGGGTCCTTCAATGACAGAGAGAAAAGGAATATACAGAATGCAACTGTGGAGTAAAGAATTATGAGAGTTTAGCAATCAGAGGGAGAGTGTGACCCAGGGTTTACGCCAGTCTGTCTTGGGCCTTCTCAGACCAGGGATGTTCTAGAGAAGAAGCACAAAACCTGGCCTTTTGGTTATTTAGGCACATTGGAGTCCAGAGAGCAAAGGCAAAGATGAAGAGAAAGAGAGCTGGTTCTCCAGCAAAGATTACTGTCTCAACAGACTTTTTCAAATTACTAAGGCTCTATTCCTAGAAATAAAATTCAGTGCATATCCTTTACCTCAACCAATTCATTTATTAAGCAAATATTTATTAAAAAATTCACTATTCAGCAGACATAGGTCCTTGGGACACATAAGCGAAGAAAACAAGGATCCTTAGAACCATCATAATGAATTTAAAATTTCTATTTGCAGTGTAGGCACACAAACATAAGCTCCTCTCTCTCTCTCTCTCTCTACCACTGAACTAATCCATGATCTCCCATGCCCTAAACTTTCTGATCCAAGAAAATTATTTAGTTCTCCAGCTTCAATGGAACTACTCAGAGAGATCATTCTGCAGTTAGAGAGAAATTGAGACTTCAATCTGATTCCAGCCTGGGAAAACTAAATTAACCAGCAGGGATGGGCCAGCCATTTGCTCCAACAGAAGAGTAAAGAGAAATCACTACTTTTGTGGTTTGGGCTTGAACTCCAAGAGACTGTCAGCACAAAGTATGCACGAGTGTTTCCCAAGGACAAAATATAGTCTGTTCCAGAAAGAGAGTTGACCCTACAGCCATTTTTCTTTCTTCCTGTTCGATTGCATGAAGAATAACAAGATTCTAAAGAAGGAAGTCTGTTAGGACAGATCACTGAAAAACAATCAAGGGTTAAATGAGAAAAATGCATCCCGTGTCACAGGAGGTAACTTTGATAGTTCTAAATGAAAAAAAAAAAAAAAAAAAAGTTCTTTTTTAAATCTTTATAAAACCGCCCGGAGAGAAAAGATCAGCTTTAAGTACCTGCGAGACACAGGTGGACTCACCATTCTATGGTAGTACTGAATTTACCTTCCTCTCTGCCTCTCCTGTCCCCAGATCTTGAGTTGATCCCAATGGGACTCCGGAAACCATGGTTAGCCAGATAAGGCTGGCATGGAAGTGTAAGTTACTTCCATATCTCTAGCTCCTGCTTCCTGCCTAAAGAAACCTCCATGTGGCACAAAAGAGAATTTCTAATTTTAAGTAAACTTGGAAATGTTGAAGATTAAATGGCACTGGACACAATTAATATTGAGCTTTTATTTAAATTGACCATAAGACCTATTTCCTAGATATGATCAGAGCAGTAATAGGCTTGCCTTAAGTTTTCATTTAAGGGCAAAGACCTCTGAATAAATAATCACTGGAAAGTGTGTGTGGAAGGAATATAAAATTGTTCGCTTTTACTTCCCACAAGTCCTGCTTGGTTCAGCCTACAAGGTTACACCTTAATCTCAGATGGCATTGCAGAATTAACTAGACTTATGATAAAATCAAGGCTTCTAGATTTCCCACTGTCCACTAGCCCTTGCTAGTCTTTGTTGAGGCTCTTACTCTGCTCACTCTTGGATGTTGGCTAACCCTGCTGAATCAGCTGCACTTGAAGTAATTCATTACCTTCTCTCTCAGCATGAGAAGTACACATTAATCATTTCAGGAGGAGCTTCGTGGTCTCTGTCTATTCAGCTAACAATCTAAGAACAAGTAGGGGACGTCTCATTAGTAAAAGACCTCTTGGATCTTGAAGTTTATGGGAATTCCCAAGACAATGGTGTGACTCCCATTCGGTGACTGGATGGTATGGTCCGCTCTAGCTCTCTGCAACAGCATCATTTTTCTCCCTATTTTGGCTCCCATTCATATTCTTCACTGGGACAATTACGACATCTAGAGCTTCTTCACACATCACTGGAACAGTGAGAGACAGACAAAATCTATTTTTCTCTCTCTCTCTCTAGATAGCTAGTTAGCTACCTATCTCACTGGTGTAGAAGAGTCTTTTAGGCTACAGATCATAACATCTTCGCTAGAAGAATATGCATGAACAAGAGAGTAGAAAGATTAAAACTTTGTTTAATATGTACTATGAATTGGAGACAGATAAGAAAAGATTCAGATTAAGTATTCCTTAATGTCTTCTCCATGAGAAGTAATATAATAGGAGACAGAAAAATTAAGTCACTGGTAAAGAAACAAGAGCATGGCTGGGAAGGCTACAGCTCAGGCAAAACTAGCAGGACCTGGACTGCTATTAAATATGGGGGAAAGAAGAATTAGATGACTCAGAGTTTCTCACCTAAGTAATTGGGAGAAGGATCATGCCATTAGTAGAAACAAAAACCAGGAGGACAAGCAGACTTAAGCACTGTTTTGCAGTGTGGAGTAGGAGGTATCAGAAGGGTAGCCAGCAGGCATTGGAAATCAGGCTCTGAGCTTGAGAGTGAGGTCAGAACTAGCAATCCACATTTGGCAGTTATACCTAGTGCAGTGTCATTTGAAGCTGTGGGAGCAGATGTGATTACTACGGGAAGAAGGAGTTGAAAGATAAAGCTAAAGTCAGATCATTTGGGAGCGCTTATCTATATTAAGGGAAATAGAAGGAGTAAAAATGAGTAAAAAAAAAATTTAAAAATAAAAAAACACAGAGAGAGTATAGAGTCATTTTTATGGAAGATATACTAGAATGCTCCTTCAGAGGCCTTTTCCTCAGACTTATACAAGCTGGACTGCATTGTGCAAACCAATTTTTAACAGACATGTTAAATACCAAGTACATACCAATGAAATATCCTGTTCTTGTTAAACAATAAAATGTGTCTATATAAATTTACTACACATTTTTAATGACAAACAATAGGGATTTTTTCCAATAGTTTTAAGCCAGTATGTTATTTCTTCCCACTTTTCTTAGGAATATGATGCAAGCTCATTTCATCATCATCATTACCAGAAAATATGGTAAAGTGGGAAAAAATGGAGGAACTTAATTTACTATTTCTAGTTAGTGGTACTATGTGGTGAAATAACAGTTCTCCCATCTCTGAAAGTTATCCTAGGATCCGACAGGGGAGTGGTCAGGAAAGTAAAATGACTCATATGATCTAAAGAAATGTTAAGTAACTTTACGCTCTTCTGTTTATATTTATGGGAAATAAGTAAAACCATGTTAATTGAGAACAGGAGGTAAAACTACATTTAGAATGGTCACCATCACTACATCCCAGTCACTGAGTAAAATGAAAAAATATATCACAGAAATGAAACACATCACAGAAATTGAAAGAGAACATAAATATCAATAAGATAGATAAAAATACTGCATTGAGGGCCACAAAGTCAAGTGTGAGGAAATAAATGATTGCCTTTTTTTTTAACTTAAAAATTACTAAAAATACTCAAAAATGATATTCTCTTGATTTGGGGGTATAAGTCAGAATAAGACAGGATTAAGCAGTGAGTGGGGATAGAGGAAATGGAAGCAGAACGTCTGGACTTTTACGAGGTGCGATACTGCAGTAAAGGAAAGACCTGGAGATTTTAACTTAATGAGGTGATAGGGTTGAGAAAAGGTTTTTCTTTCTTTTCTCTTCTCTTCTCTTCTTTTCTTTTCCTTTCTTTCTTTCATTCTCCTTCTTTCTTTCCTTCTTTCCTTCCCTTCCTTCCTTCCTTCCTATCACAGAGGTTTTTGAAATGTTTGTTGAATGAATGTCTTACTGAATGGATGGCCTGAGTTACCATGATGGAGACAGTAATGTTCACAGAGAATTACATGCACTTCCCTATTTCTCCCAGCCTCCCTTGAGGTTAGGTTTAGTTCATAGGACTAGTTCTAGACAATAAACTCTAAGGAGAGTTTATACACATAATTTCTCCTTAGAGTTTATTATGTGTGTCAGCTGGGGAGTGGATTCTCCATGATCCCCTTTCTATAGCCAGGATAATTTTGAAGTCTTGCACTGATATGGATGGAAAGGTCCTGGATCCCCAAGTGCTGGATATATTATTTAACTATTAGAGCAAAACAAATTACTCCAAGCAAACATTTATTATCTCACAGTTCCTATGGGTTAGGACCCAGGCGTAGCTTAGCTGGATGCCTCTTTCTCAAGTTCTCACATGAGATTGTTGCTAGGCTATTCCCTAGGGTTGTAGTTTACTCTGAAGGCTCAACTGTAGCGGAGGAGGATCTACTTCCAATGGCCTTCATATTTGCTGACATGCCTCAGTCCTTTGCCACGGGCCTCTACACAGCCTCACTTACAAGACATGTTAGTGTCTTCCCCTAGAGGTAAGTGTTTCAGGAGAAAGTGAGAGATGGTGCCCAAAGTTAAAACTATGTTTTTTTTTTTAATAACCTAATTTTAGAAGTGATACTGTAAACTTCTGCAGTTTTTCATTCTTTGAAATGAGTCAATAATTTCAGCCCACACTGAAGAATAGGAGATAACTCAAGGAGATAGGGGATAAATACAAGGAGGCAAAAATCACTGGAGGCCATTTTAAGGCTGCCTACTACCCCAGATGAAAGAAAATACCCAATTCTATGGTCTGAATGTTTGTGTCCTCCAAAAATTCAGATGTTGAAATCCTAACCTCCAAGGTGATGGCATTAAGTGGTGGGCCTCTGGGAGGTGATTTGGACACTGGGGTGAAGTCCCCATGAATGGTTATTACTCTTATAAAATATACCTAAAAGAGGTTCCCCACTCCTTTTGACCAGTGAAGTTACAGAAAAAAACAATGGACCAACAATGAAGAAGGGGGTTCACCAGACACCAAATCTGCTGGTACCATCTTAGACTTCCCAGGCCCTAAAACTGTTAAGAAATAAATTTCTCTATTTCTCACCCAATTTGCAGTATTTTGCTACAGTAGCCTAAAGGACTAACACAACCACCAACATGCAACTTTTCATGAGTAAGAAAAAAATGTTTGTTTTATGCTATTAAGATTCTTTTAGAACACAGAAGGACAGTGAGAGGGAGAAGACTCCCAACCGAGCAGAGAGCCCAACAGACCTTGATCCCAGGACCCTGAGGTCATGACCTAAGCTGAAGGCAGACGCTTAAATGACTGAGCCACCCAGGTGTCCCTGCTATTGATTCTTGAGGTTATTTGCTACATTAGTATAGCTTCATCTGTCATGACCAATAAAAGCTCTAATGGAAGATAGAATTCAATTGAACCATACAAAAGCAAATCATGAAAGTAGATGGCGATGATAGGGCATAATAATGCATCAAAGTTGTATTCAAATATTATATTCCTAAGAAACTTTTAAAAATAATTTGGTATAGTACTTTATATAGAATCTTTAGTGTGATAGAATCTTTTTCCGTGGTGAATATCTATGGCTGCCTGTATGTATGACTGTTAAAACATGTCTAGAGACTTTACAAACAGATGGTTCTTTGGATCTTTCTACAGACTGTCAGCATGATAGTTCAAGTAACAGCTTTCTGTGATCTTCTCTACCTCCACTTCCTCCTTTTAGTTACCAAAATTGATTTTAATTTTTTTCTCACACCTCAAGTTTTGATAATCTAAAGTAGGTCACTCTGTAGCATCTAAAAAACTCAAAGTAGCTCTGTTCAGAGAGGGTGTGAAGTCAGACACTTTTAAAGCATTCAAAGTGAAAGCCAGCACTGGGAACAGAAACATAAAATGTGTTCAAGTAGTTTTCTAACAAAGAAAGATACAACCCAGTTCCTTTAATATGGTTTAATATGATAATAATTTTCAATGGGATTCCATACAGTTTAGACTATACATTGGGTTTGGTCACTATAAGGAGCATTGTCCTCTTGTGGTTAGCTGTTTTCTTATATCTTTCACATTTCTGGGTGTTGGAACTCATGAGTTCAAGACTCAAAAGTCATGTAAAAGAGAGATACTGGGCCAGATAGCATTCCCCCAATATCCACCTTCATCTGGAACCTGTAAACTTGACCTTATTTGGAAATAAAATCCTTGCAGATGTAGTCAAGTTAAGACGAGATCATGCTGGATTAGATCATGAGTCCTAAAGATATGAATGCTGTCCTTGTAAGAAGCAGGAAATTTGGAAACAGATATGCATAAATACAGAGAGAAAGCACCATGTGAAGACAGAGGTAGAGACTGGAGTGAAACACCTACAAGCCAAGAAATGCAGAAGAAAGCCAGCTACTTCCAGAAGCTAGAAGACGCATAGGACAGATTCTGCCACAAAGCTCCAAAAGGAACCAACCCTGATGATGCATTGATTTCAGACTTCTAGACTGAAGAACTATGAAAGAATAAATTTCTGTTGTAATAAGCTACCATATTTGTGGTACGTTGTAATGGCAGCCCTAAGAAACTAATACGAGAGAGGAGGAAGAGATTTATGCCTAGGAAGTTTGGCTACTTGGCCTTACCACAAGCATAAACTCGGTCTGAACCATACTCTAGCCAAGCCTCAGATTCAGCCCCAGTGTCAGGATCATCTCTAACTCCAACCCTATTCCAGCTTGGCCCCAGCCCTAAGGGCTAGCACTATATAGTTTCAGAAGCTTCCCTCCCTGATTCAGACAGAAAAAAAAAAAAGCTCCAGGCCTGGTCCTTCTTCTCCAAAAGTTCTCTGAGCATTTAAAAGAAAATTAGTTGTTCTATGGAAAGCCCACCAGTTCAAGAGCTTTAAAATAGTCATAAAAAAAAAAAAAAGTTTTTCCTTCATTCAAAAGGCCTATAATATCTTTCTTTCCTTCCTTTTCCTATTTCTTGTCTTTACTTTTAGTATTTCCCATCCTTTCCTTTCAAAGAAAACCTTTATTTCATCTTTGATTTTAAAGTAAATCAAGAGATTACAACTCTTAGAAGAAAATACAGGAATAAATTTTTGTGACCTTGGGTTATGCAATGGTTTCTTAGCTATGACAAACACGCACACAAACACACGCGCATGGGTGCACACACACACACAACTGATGAAAGAAAAGAATAAATTGAGCTTCATCACTGAAGTTTGACTTTAAACTATACCATCAAGAAAGTGAAAAAGTGGGGCGCCTGAGTGGCGCAGTGGGTTAAAGCCTCTGCCTTCGGCTCAGGTCATGATTCCATGGTTCTGGGATCGAGCCCCACATCGGGCTCTCTGCTCAGCAGGGAGCCTGCTACCCTTCCTCTCTCTCTCTCTACCTGCCTCTCTGCCTGCTTGTGATCTCTGTCTCTCAAATAAATAAAATCTTTAAAAAAAAAAAAAAAAAAAAAAAAAAGAAAGTGAAAAAGTAACTCACAGAATGGAAGAAAATATTTGTAAATCATATACCTGTTAAGAAACTTGTATCCAGAACATATAAAGTATTTTTACAACTAAAAAATAAAAGAAGCAGAAAGTCAACTAAAATTGGGCGAAGGATCTGAATATGTATTTTTCCAAAGAAAATAAGCAAATGTGTAAGAAACACATAAAAAGTTGTTGAACATCATTAGATAGACATTAAGGAAATAAAAATCAAAATCTTAGTGAGATACCACTTCACACACAATAGGATGACTATAATTTAAAAAAAAACACAGACAATAATGATGTTGACAAGGATGTGAAGAAAGAGGAACTCTCATACATTGCTGGTGGGAATGTAAACTAGTGCAGCCATTTTGGAAAAGTTTGGCAATTCCTCAAAATATTAACTATAGAATGGCCATATGACCTGACAAATCACCTCATGGGTATATATCTATGAGAAATGAAAAAAATATGTCCACACAAAACATACACATGATTCTTCATACCAACATTACTCATGACAGTCAAAAAGTAAAACCACCAAATGTATATGAACTGATGAATGGACATGTAAGTGATGTGGTAAATTCATACAACTGAAAGTTATGAGGCCATAAAAAGGAATAGGAATGAGGTACCGATGTAGGTTATAACATGAATGGGCCTTTAAAAATATCATCCCACAAAACGCTGCATATTTTATGATTCCATTTATATGAAATGTCCCAAATGGGCAAATCTCAAGTCTAGAAAGAGTATGATTTGAGGAAATGGGGGGTGAATATCAGTGAGCACAGGGTTTCTTTCTTTTTTTTTTTTTTAAGATTTTATTTATTTATTTGAGAGAGCATGAAATAGAGAGCACAAGCACGGAGAGTGGGAGAGGAAGAAGCAGACTCCCCTCTGAGCAGGAAGCCGAATGTGGGACTTGATCCCAGGACCCTGGGATCACAACCTAAGCCAAAGGCAGATGCTTAACCAGCTGCACCACCCAGGTGCCCAAGGCACAAGAGTTTCTTTTGGAGATAATGAAAGTATTCCAAAATTGAATTGTGATGATGGTCATAAAATTCTATGAATATAACTAAAAAAACCACTGAATTGTTAAAAAATAATCAAGAGACTATAGTTGAAGATCTGTATTATTTAAAATTTAAACACTACAGAGCAAAATACATTGTGAATAACATTTGAATTAAAAGTTTTGTGCAGCTCATGATATTTTAATATCACATCAAAAAGAAATTATCTAAAGGTCTCATAGTAAGCACTCTTTAGAATTACGGCAAATAATCTTAAAGTACGTTTCATGGAGTAAAAGTAAGTATTTTTGAAGTGAAAATATTTTTTACAAGAATTAACTTTGTTTAATTTAAATGTCAAGATTAAACTTTTCTTTGCACTTATCTCTTTGGTACGACCTAACTACCAGCTTATAGTCTCTGCACACTAGGCTTCCCAGACGCCAGGCACATGTGTGTGAGCGTTCATCCCAGCTCTACTTTTCCTGTCATTCTTACTTTACTTTTGCCTTGAGGTAGTAAGTGTAGGGCAGAGAATAAACTTTGCTTCCTCTGGTTTAGAAATGCTTGAAAAGCAGCAGTCTTGTGGCAATGAGTTAAAAAGACTGCATTCAGAATGATGCTATACTTTTACAGGGGCTTCTGTGGTTTTATGTTTAAAATAGGAATCTGGGAACCAGAGCCCTTTCTAGTGCTCTCACATTAAAAAAAAAAAAAAAAAGAAAAGAAAAAGAAAAAAAAAGTGATGCTATATAACTTTATTTTAGGTATTAGTTTGCTCCATTTACCTAAATGTAAGCACTTTGCATTCTTGAGTTCTTGGGGTTTTTTTTTTGTTTGTTTGTTTGTTTTGTTTTGTTTTTTTTAAATATGCCCCTCTGACTTGAAGAGCACTTTAGCTAATGATACATGAATTTTCTTGGTAAGAGTAAATATGGTTGAGAGGAATCATGTTTTTAAAAAATCATGGACAGTCTCCCTGCCTTGTGTGAGTTTAAGTGTATGCACAATTTAATGATACCCACAGAGAACAGCATTTGTCCTACACTTTTGCTGAACACTATATACCACATGATAGAGTTACCATCCTGTTGTGAATGGGGATAGTGAGGCTTCACGTGCCATGAAAAGAGAACAGGAAAAACCAAAGTATTCTTTAATAGAAATAAAGAGGGAGGTTACGAGCTCTCTGATTCCATAAAAACATATAAACAAATCATTTTTCTTTCCCTAAGAATATGTGAAACATTTCCTCCTCAGTTCTTCTGAAGGGCTATTGTGGAATTTTCCTTTTGAGGCTTAAGTGCCTAAATTTTCCAGGAAGAGAATCTCTTTGAAGTCTGTCTGAAGCAGTGTCAAAACATATGGGAAAAAACCTAAAACATTCAAAACTCTCTTTAGAAAAATATAGAAAATACCTCTTTAAAATAATAGGTTGAAGGCCAGTAAGATGCTCACACTTTATATAAATCTTGGTATTGTTTTGTTTTGTTTTGATTTGGGGGAGTCGGCAGGGGCACTGACAACCTGTGTTACTTTTCTTCTTAACTAGAACCAAAGTAGTGATCTTATTTAGCGGCAGTTTAGAGATGAGTATTTTCAGATCTATGCTGTGTGTGTTCCTTACTATATTTTTTTCATTCTGAAGACAGATGACTTCAAGAAGTGTTTAATTTTTATACACATATAAAAATTCTATATTTGATTTACACATTATTTTATGCAACATACCTCCAAATATTCTAGAAAATTAAGAGAAAAAAGTAATAGTTGTTTAAATCAATTAGAGCCTATATGAGGTCTACTAATACATGAATGATAGTCTGACTTGGTGAAGGGAAGCATCTGGGAATTAATAATTGTAAGCTCTGCTTTTATGTAGGTTTGGAAAAATCACATTCTGATTTATTCCTACGAAATCTCTTGTTAATTACTTGGGATAGATCATTCTAAAATCCCGATGTGCTGATCTGAGAAGATTACTGAGCAAAAAATACAGAAGACTAAAGAACTGAGTATTTCCATCTCCAAATTCTACTGGCATCTGAAATTCAAAATACCCCAACTTGCTAAATTGTATATGCTTCTCATTCCCAATCCCCAATCTGTCTATTCTCGACTTTATCTCAGTGAATGCTGCCATTTTTCTCTGAAGCAGCAAGTCTAGAAACTTTGAATCATCATTAATCCTTCTTTTTGTCTCATCTGCCCTACTTTCCCAATCATTCAGCAAGTTCTACATCTTCTACTTCTGTGCATGTTTTATATGCATATCCATCTACACATTCCTACGGCCATAAATTATGTCTTCCTCAGACTATTTCCAATCTCTCTTCCCAATCAAAGCTGGCATTTGTATTCTTTCCAAACATAAGTCGGAGGGTTCTGCTTAAAAAATAATGGTTAAAACAAATTGTTTAATTAAAAAAAAAATGCCTTCAGTACCGTTTTCATTGTACCAGTCTGGCTTCAAATTCCTTCACGTTCCATCATGTTCTCTAATTTTGCATTCACACCCGAAAATTCAGTCCACGTTGAACCTACCTTGCACTTGCATACCAACGTGTAATTGTCCATGGTGTCCTCAGATCCTGGGAGTTGACAAGGTTGTCAAAATTGATAAGATGCTTTCATATGTGGAAGCCCTAGCTTCCAGTGTGATGATATTTGGAGACGGGAGATAACAGACTATTTGGAATTTGGTATTTGATATTTAGAATATCAGTATTGGTTATTTAGAATTCATATGCTGAAGATTTAGCCCCCAGTGTGGTGATATTTGCAGATGGGGGCCTTTGGGGCATGATTAGGTTTAGATTAGGTCATGAGAGTGGGACCCTTACAATGGAATTAGTGGCATCAGAAGAAAGAGAGGTTGAGAGAGAAAAAAGCCAAGTGAGGACCGAGCAAGAAGTTCAATGTCTGCAAGCCACTAAGGGAGTTCCATTAGGAACCAAATCGGCTAGCACCTTCATTTTGTACTTCCCAGGCTTGTTTAAGCCACTCAACTCATCTACTTTGTTATGACAGCTTGAGTAGACTAAGACATACACATACACACATATTCATAAAATTATGTATATTTCTATCAATTTATAACTATAGTTAATATTTTTATTACAACTTGATCTTTTTAAAAAAAAAAACAAAGCAAATACCATCAGTAGTATTTTTTGGTTTTCTGCTGAAAAAAAAAAATCAAAGCTCTCAGAAGCTAGATGACAGAGCTAGCTGAGGACAGGATTAGGACTCACAATCATAACCGAATTGAATCCTAATGGAAAAGTCACAACTTCTCACACAAACTTCCAAGATTTCTAAAACTCTATCCTTTAATTAAAAATGATATTTCACCTGAAAGGAGTGAAAATCTGACCTATGTACTATGGGCCATAAACTAAAAGGCTTAATTAGGGACAGAAGTGGTCTTTTCAACAGTGGTTGAAAAGTGGTCTTTTCTTCTTTATCTCCATCCCAAGACCTAGCAAGATGTAAATACTCAAAAACGTTTATTGACCAGGTTTTCAATTATCAGAAAATCCCATTTCCTAGCTTCCCTCAGTCCCATATTAATTTAAACTTCCTCCAGGTGGTTGCATCGAATTAGGCAAAGGCTCAGAAGTCAGACAGTCCTGAGCTCTGAGTCCTAAGCTCTAAGAATACCACCACCTACAGCGATGTGACCGCGGGTGTTACGCAAGTGTTCTGTCAACCATAAAGGACATTTGGCGTGCAATCATAAAAGCACCTCGTTTTTACCTCCCCTGGTCCCATCAAGTTTCTTCTGTGGGCTAGGATATTTCTTGCCTCTTGGAAGAAATTTAGAGCAAGTTTTATGACTTTTCACATTACTCTCAGGTCAGTAATAGAATGCCCTACCCTGTGTAAAAGTGAAAGTTTCCAACCTTGTAGGAAGAAAAAGCGTCTCCCTTTCCTCCTCCCCCCCGGCTGGGTTTCAGCCAGGCAGTCTGCAAGGGGACAGGTGACATGTCCTTCTTAGCACTTCTCCTCCCTCCCACTCACTGGGCTGCCACTAGCTCCTGGCTGAGTGAAGGAGAGGGGCAGATTCTCACGGTCTGTGCAGGGGGTCTGGGCATTCTCTGAGTTTGAGTAGCTCGAGGCTCCCCTGGACAGCTGCCACAATCAGTGAGGAACTGTCACACACAATCCCCTTCACAGGTAAGGCCTGTAGTTCCTTCAGCTGTCCCTTAAGACTACTTTAGCCCCTAGGCTTTCATCAGTACACTAAAAATGCCTTTTGTCCACCTAGGCAGGAATCAGAGAAAAGCATCACTCTCTGAATTTTTAAATTTTTTAAATTTTTTTTGGTGGGGGGAGGAATGGCTATAACTTTGTCACAATGGTAAAAATGTAACGGAGGCTTGGTTACAGCTACTGATTCTTTGACGGCATAAAAACATTGCAGGAAGGTGGCACTGAAAATGCTGTAAGGAAATGATAATGGAGGTGTGGCATCTGAATACACCAGTTCAAATTAAGACATAGCTTCCTTGGGCTAAGGCCTTTTAGTACATTGGCTTGTTAACAACAAATCCCCATTTACCTTCTGCCTTTAAGGATTGACATCACAATTCCTTTTTTTTTTTTTTTTTTTAGATTTTATTTATTTATTTGACAGAGATCACAAGTAGGTAGGGAGGAGGAAGCAGGCTCCCCGCTGAGCAGAGAGCCCAATCCCAGGCTCCATCCCAGGACCCTGAGATCATGACCTGAGCTGAAGGCAGAGGCTTTAACTCACTGAGCCACCCAGGCACCCCGGCATCACAATTTTTTGGACATTGAGATTTTACTATGCAAAATGTGTTATAAAAAGACTTATAAGAAGAACAAATCTGGAAAGGTCAAAGGGCATGCTGTATTGTTGATACACTACCTTTGTACCTTGGGTTTAATTACCCCCCCCACAATGAATGATTATAATAACAAAACTACAGTATTGCTCTAAAACGATTGCTTCTAGGTAAGAATATCCTTGCTTAAAACAACCGTGAGAAAGCAAAAGTATTTACAAGCTTTTTATTGACAATACTGAATATTTCTTAGATACAGGGTTGGGTACAATAACGTGTTTTAAAGATTTATCTACTTATTTTAGACCCAGCAGGCGAGCACTGCAGGGAGGGTCGGGTGGGGGGAGAGGGAAACTGAAGCAGACAGCATGGATTGTGGGTGTCCTTTTGGGCTCGGTCTCACCACCCTGAGTTCACAACCTCAGTGAAAGCAAGAGTTGGACGCTTAACTGACTGCGCCACTGAGGAGTCCCCAAAATAATGTATTTTAAAGAATTGAGCCTAAGAAGCGTTCTTAAAAACTAAGTGTAAAAATAAAGAGCCAATGCACGATGCAGCAGCACCGAAGTGATCGTTCTCAGAGGACAAAGACTTCTGACCAGGGTTCTCTGATCACCTTTTCTTATCAATCTGGCCTTAAAGTCAGTCCTGAAGTTCAATGTGAGGTTTGCCATACTTCCTTATCACTTGGGACATGTAAAATCAGAATAAAACAAGTTTACAAATGTTTGTACTAAAAATTAAAAAAAAAAAAAAGAAAATTAGAGCTAGAAATAGATGCTACATGGTAAAAGCAAAGAACACAAAATCTTTAATCCAGACTCTGAGGGTCCGTCTCCGCCAAGCACATTGAAACCCCCGCTACTGTTGCCACATTGTCTGTTGGTGTGTTTTGGTTCTTAACACACTGCACACTGCATTTCTCTCCTTTGGGTTCATCTTCCCCACTGGGTTATAGACCGACAAGTGTGTGGCAGCACACAGGTGTGTCAGTCCAATGTTAACTATTTTATAAAGACACAAGTTATTTCTAAAAATATATAAATATATATAAATATAAATATATAAAATATATAATAAACACAGGCAATTTAATTAAATAACTAAAGTGAATGATAAGCCTTTACATTGTCATTTAATGTATTTTTGTGAATTTTTTAGAATTTGTTAATTCGACAAAAATTAACATTCTAATACTACTTTGCTTACTTCATATTTAAGGGTTCAAATTTTCACAGATTTCTTTTATAATAGGCTTAAAAAATATAAAATACTTAAAAATCAAGGGACACCTGGGTGGCTCAGAGTCAGTTAAGCATCTGCCTTCAGCTCAGGCTGTAATCTCAGGGTCTTGGGATAGAATCCCCCATGGGCTCCTTGCTCAACATGAAGCCTGCTTTCCCCTCTGCCTGCTGCTCCCCCTGCTTGTGCTCTTTCTCTGACAAACAAACAAATAAATAAAATCTTTTAAAAAAGAATATTTTAAAATCAATTTTCTGCCACTATAATGACCTACATTTTCCCTAAGTACTTTTTATTAAATCTATGTATTTCACAAAGTTATTTTCCAACAATAACAACTTTTTGATTAAAGGTGGAAAGTCATCAGATTCAGAGGACAGACATGATAATCCAAATGAAAAAAATTAAACTCACTAAATAAGCCACATAATGAAGATAGATAAAATTTGGATTTATGTGCCTAGTAAATATTCTCTTCCTTAGACAAAACATCTTATTTTCTTAATTAATGGGACCCAAGATTATATCCACATTACAGAGAAAATGATGAGAAGATTTTCTGAAAGTTGGAAAGTGCAAAATAAGAAACAAAATTATTTTCTGAGCTTAGTTATTTATAACACTGTTGGAATGAACTCAAGAAGTTAGATACAGGTCACTTAATTTGTATCTGAAGTCAAAATGCCTCATTCAATTGCAGAATGGTTATTTTACAAGCCTGCTAGGAAACTGTCAACACTGTAATATGGGACAAATAAAATAAAGGAAATGGAATGGACAATGTTTAGTTAATAGCACAGTAAGTTCAAGTTTCTCATGTAAACTTTTAAAGGGTTTTAGATTTGCTATACAAATTCAGTACTTAATATATGACCTAAAGTTTCAAATTTTAGATTTCTTTTTAAAAATTATTATTTATATAAAATGTAATATTTTCCCCAAACTTCATACAGATGTCCCAAATCTTCTACAATTTACTCCCAGTATGCCATAGAAGTATTACTATTTTCTATATAGCATATGGAAAAAAAGTTCATGAATCCCTAGACAAATGTTTCTCAATGGTAGGAATGTAGCTTATTATTTAATCCATGCCTAAACCATCTACAACTCCTGAAATATACTAAATAGTCAATAAATATTTGATAAGCAAGTGTAATGAATAAATGAATGAAAAAACATAACATTTTATTTCTATGAAAAAGGTATTTCCAGTAAACATCAGCTTTGGACAGGTAGGGTTCCTTATTTTTTTTAACTATTTATTATGAAAATTTTTAAACATATAGTAAAGTAGAAAAAATGGTAACATAAATACCTGTATGTTCAATACCTAGATTCAGCATTTGATAATAACTGGTGAGATATTTTACTTATGTGTGTGTATATTTAATTAACTAATTAAAGCAAATTACATGAAATTTTGACACTATCTCTCCTGCCTCACCAAGCACCAAATATTTCCAGCTAAGTCACTGATAGGTGAAATGAACATCAGAATTAGAACAAAAGAGTTTTGTTTTCTTCACTTTTACCATATGTCATCATAGATATGTCTAATTATTTGACTTTTTCTCAGTACAAACAGCTGTACATTGTTTTATTCTAATTTTATATGTTTCAAATGACAGAGAAATATGACAAGCTTAGCCTGAGCTTTAGAATTTTAGGCACATATCCCACAAAAATAAGGGCTTTGTCTTATATAATGACAATATCATATTCAAATTTGACAAAATAGTAGTGACTATAATTATTTAATGTATAATACATATTAAAATATGCCAGTTATCCCAAATGTGAATTTTATAGATGACTATTCAAATTGAGATCCAATCAATGGCCTCAAACTACATTTTATTAAGTTCCCAAAGTCTTTTTATTTTTTATTTCAGCTTTAAAAGAGATGGAATTGACATATAAAATTGTAAGATATTTAATGGTGATATTGGATAACGGTAAGATATCATGGTGTTTTTATATATGTATACATTATGAAGGAATTCCTCCCACTGAGTTAATTAGCATGTTACCTCACATATTTATCTTTTTTGTGTGTAAAAACATTTAAGGGTCAGAAAATTGATTTTAAAATATTTTATATTCTCTACTTTTAAACCTACTATAAGAGAAATCCATGACAATTCAAACTCTTAAATGTGAGATAAGCAAAACAGAATTAGAACATAAATTTTTGTCAAATTAACAAATTCTAAAAAATTCACAAAATAAAAATATCATTTCATTCACCTACTCTCTTGGAAAAGTTCAATTATACAGTATAGTGTTAGCACTATAGTCATTGTGTTTTCCATTAGAATATCAGAACTTAATCATTTTATAATTTTAAGTTGTATCCTTTCACCAACCTCTCTCTATTTTCCCCACTCTCTAGTCCCTGGAAAGTATCTTTCTATTCTGTCATTTGGTAAGTATGATTTTTTTTTTTCTCTCTTAGATTCTACATATTAAGTGATACCATAGAGTATTTGGCTTTCTCTATCTAACTCAATTTGCTAAGCATCATGCCCTTAAGGTCCACTCATGTTGTTGTGTAGGTGTCAGGAATTCCTTCTTTCTCATGATTGAATAATATTGCACTGTATATATATTATTTGGTACTTTTGTAGTTTGTATTCAGATTTTTGTATTATATATGTAACACATATGAAACATAACGTCATAATATAATATGATTATAGACAAGATACACACACACACACACACACACACACACACACATACCACATCTTCTTTATCCATTTATCATTGACCAATGCTTAGGTTGTTTTCATATTTTAGATACTGTGAATAATGCTGTAATAAGCATGGGTGCAATTATCTCTTTGATATCTTATTTTATTTTTCATATACACCCCAAAGTGGGATTGCTGTTATATGGTAGTTCTATATTGAATTTTTTGAGGAATATCCACATTGTTTTTCATAGTTTCATTAATTTCCAGTCCCACTAAGAATGCACACGGATTACCTTTTCTTCACATACCCACCAAAACTTATGTCTCATCTTTTTGATGACAGCCATTCCAAGAGGTGTGAGGTCATACCTCATTGTGCTTTCAATTTGCATTTCCATTATGATTAGTGCTGTTGAGCATCTTTTCATGGACCTATTGGCCTTTTGCATGTCTTCTTTGGAAAAATGTCTATTCAGTTCCTCTGCTCATTTTTTATTTGGCTTGAGTGATTTTTGTTATCGCTGCTATTATTGTTTTGCTTTGTTTGCTATTGAGTTGTAGGAGTTATTTATATATTTTAGATATTAACCCCTCATGAGATAAATGATTTGAAAATATTTTCTCCCCTTCTCTCTTAGGTTGCCTTTTTATTGGATTGATGTTTTCCTTTCCTTTACAGAAGCCTTTTAGCTTAATACGGTCCCACATATTCATTTTTACTTTTGTTGTCTTTGCTTTTGGTGCCAAAACAAAAGATAAATAAGTACATCATTTTCAGGACTAATGCCAAATAGCTTACCCCTATGTTTCTTATAGGAGTTTTATGTCTTCAGGTCATATGTTCAAGTCTTTAGTCAATTGTGAGTTGGCATTTTTGGATGGTATAAAAAAGAGGTCCAGTTTCATTGTTCTACATGTGGCCATCCAGTATCTGCAACACCATTTATTCGAGAGATGGTCTTTCCCCATTGTACATTCATGGATTCCTTGTAGTAAAGTAATTGGTCATACATGTTGGGTTTATTTGTATGCTCTCTATTCTTGATTTCAGTATCTCTGTTATATCAATAACATACTGGCTTAATTAGTAGAGAATTGTATAATGGTTTGAAATCAGAAAGTGTGATGCTTCCCACCATGTTCTTTCTCAAGATTGCTTTGGCTATTTGAGGTGCCTTAGGGCTCCAGATAAATTCTAGGATTTCTTTCCTTTTTTTTTTTCTGTGAAAAGAGAGTAGGCATTCTTGTCTTTTCCTGATATTAGAGAAAAACTTTCTACTTTTGCCATTAAGTATGATGTTAGCTGTGGGCTTGTCATATATGGGCTTCAATCATGTTGAGTTACATTCCCTCTATAACCACTTTGTTGATAACTTTTTATCATAAATGAATGTTAAATTTTGTTAAATGCATATTCTGAATCTATTGAGATGATCATATAATCTTTATTCTCATTTTGTTAACATGATGTAGCACATTGATAAATTTGTCCATGTTGAACCACCCTTGCATTCCTGGAACAAATCCCACTTGATTATGGTGTATGGTCCTTTTAATATATTGTTGAGTTAATTTGCTAATGTTTTGTTAAGCATCCTTTCATCAATGTTCATCAGAGCTATTAGGCCATAACTGTCTTTTCTTGTAGTGTCTTTGTCTGGTTTGGTCACAGGATAATGCTGGCCTTATAAAATGATTTTGAAGGGGTTCCTTCTTATTCTATTTCTTGGAAAGTATTAATTCTTCTTCTAATGTTATTAATTCTTCTTCTAATTCTTCTAGTTCACAAGTGAACTCATCTGGTCCTGTACCCTTTTTGCTGTGAGGTTTTCATTACTGATTCAGTCTCATTATTAGTAATCAGACTGCTCAAATTTTCTATTTCTTCATGGCTTGGTCTTAGAAGACTGTATTCTAGTAATTTATCCATTTCTTCTTGGTTGTCCAATTTGTTGTTGCACAATTGTTCATAGTAGTCTCTTATGATGCTTTGTGTTTGTGTGGTATCAATTATGTCTTCTTTTTAACATTTTTAAGATGGCCAGTCTAGTGGTGATGAACTCCTTCAACTTTTGGTTATCTGCAAAAACCTTCATCTCTTCTTCAGTCCTCAACAACTTTGCTAGGTAGAATATTCTTGATTGGCAGTTTTTTTTCATTCAGCACTTTGACTATAATAGGGCAAAACCTTCTGGCTTACCAAGTTTCTGCTGAAAAATTTGCTGATAGATATAGGAGTTCACTTCCTTTAAATTATAAGTTGTTTTTCTCTTGCTGTTTTTAAGTATCTTTCCTTTAACTTTTAACAATTTAATTACAATGTGTCTCAATGTGGGCCTGTTGGATTTATTTATCTTAACTGGAACTATCTTAAAAGAACTATCTGTTTCTTTCTTCAATTTAAGAAATTTTTCAACCATTATTTCTTTGCATAAGTTTTCTGCCCTTTTCGCTCTCTCTTCTCCTTCTGCAAATCCTATCATGTGCACACTGGTCTGCTTGGTGGTATAAATCCTTTAAGCTATTGTCATTTTTCTTCATTTATTTATTTTTCATGTTATTGAATGTGGTTCAATTCCACTACCTGCTAATGTGGTTAAATTCCACTACCTGCTAATCCTTTCTTCTGCTTGATCCAGTCTTTCACTACCATCTGCTTCTGAATTTTTATCTTATCCTTTTGTTTAGAACATATTCCTCTGTTTCTTTATTTTCCTTGACACTCTGTTGGTTTCTGTGAATTAGGTAAAACAGTTACCTCTTCCACTTTTGACAGAGTGGTCCCCTGTAGAAAATAAATATTATCTTCAACCCAGACCGAACTCTTGGTTATGTTTCAAAGCTTTGTGAATATCCATGATGGCTTCTTTGTTTTCAGTGGTTTCCAGTAGTTGAGGGTGTGCCAAGACCTGTCAGTGTCTCAGAAGAGAGACTCTCAGTTAACATCTAGACACAGTCTGATTAATAGCCAAACCCTCAGGCAGCTGCTTTTAGAATATGCAAATAGATCTCTTTTAGGGAAGGACTGGGAGCAGGGTGTTTCTGTTTCCTCTGTGCTGAATCCTGGGGGAATAACCACAGCAAGGTTGTGAAATCTTTAAGAAATATTTCTTTGTTCTAGTTTTGTGGGTCTCAAGGGTACAAGCTCCATTAGCTTTCAAAATGAGGTGTTTTGGAGGACTGCCCATCAAGGGAAAGTCTTATAAGTTAAGGTTTAGATGTTGGGTCCAAACACTTTGCTCCTCCAAGAGAAGCCAGGAGTTGGAAGTTCATTCCTTATTTTATGTCACTGTGCCCAGGGGTGGGGTTCATGGTGAAATCATGTCTCAGTCTTTCCCATCTTTTTCAATATGGACATTTTCTTATTCACCCAACGTGTAGGAGACACTCAGCTTCTGATTTATCTCAGAGAGAATTATTCCATGTGTTGTTGTAGCTTTAGGATGTCCAGGGGAGTAGATGTATTCAGGAGCCTTCTATGTCACAATATTGGAGTGGAGTCAAAAACCCCAAAGAGGTGACATCTTAAGGGTATTGGACCTATTAAAAACAATAACATTTATAGCATATTTATTTCTGAGAATCCTGTTAGTTTTCTAAAGTCAATTACTAATATTTCTGGTCTTTCTGTCACTCTTAAAGATGTTGGTTATTGGGGCACCCAGGTGGCTCAGTGGCTAAGCCTCTGCCTTCAGCTCAGGTCATGATCTCAGGGTCCAGGGATCGAGCCCCACATTGGGCTCTCTGCTCAGCAGGGAGCTTGCTTCCCCTTCTCTCTCTGCCTGCCTCTCTGCCTACTTGTGCTCTCTGTCTGTCAAATAAATAAATAAAATCTTAAAAAAAAAAGATGTTGGTTATTATTTCAAATCACATTGAGCTTTCATTTCCTATCTTTCCACTAAATAAAGAAATAAACCTAGAACATTAACAATATTTTCTCAAACATAACTCAAAGAACATTGAAATATGTATTTGGAATGCAAATAATTTTACTGCACTACTACTGAGCCATCAGATTTGAAAAGTACTGTCCTACAATGCACATAATAGCATATAAAAGTACTATATTTAGACAAACTATCATATAACAAAGCATAATAAACTCAGATCCTTCAAGTAGATGAATTAAATCCAATATAAAAAAGAAAAACAAGATTATAATTTGCCAAATAAATAATACACTTGATGTTAAAGCGCCAAATATACAAAGCATAGTTTAAACCACTAGACTGAGGATATGGATTTACCTGATGTTTTTAGCACAACAAATTTTTTTATGATTTGCTAGTAAATGATATTTGACTTATGGGACCTTATTCTCTACCTACAAAGTAAAGAAGTTTTGAAGGTTAAGTCAAAAATGGAAGTTATAGTAACTGTAAATGAAGTGCTTGCAATGAAAAGAGGAACCAGTAAGTGATAAGAGGTTAAGTCAAAAGAAAGCTACCAAGTGAGTTTATGCTGTGAATTTTTCAAGTTAGATTTATAATGAGATGGATAAGAGTAGATAAACCAGAATGCAAATTTCTTTTGTCCTGTCTAAAATCCATCACTGGTTTAAGAACTATCAATACCAAGTATGAAGAACTTTTGTCTTTTCTTTTTCTTTTTAATACTACAGATACTTTAGTCAGAAAAGCTTTTTGAAGGAATTAACTGAGTTACTCCTGATCGAGGACTCTTTTTGAATAAAATAATGCTAGAGACCCAAAATGTCAGCCATCTAGCTGCTTCTAAGATAAAGCATTCTTAGTGATTTGGCATAACTCACCAGAAACAGGAGACTTGAACCTGCAAGGAAAACAAGAAAAGGGCATTGTTGACCTGTATAAGAAAGTGCACGTATTCATATTCAAATGACACGGTAGATTAAACAGATGTCACTGAATCACGGATTTTGTAGAATGTCAATCTATTTTGGTGGAAATGAGGTCAGAGTTTCAGAATAGATTCTGAGTTTTATGAGCATAATCATGCTTCAGGTTTCTGAGCCTGCATCTGGGATAAACCTTCAGGATATTTCTGCATTATCATTATATACCTCATCAGTATGATCCAGTCTCAAATTAAGTACATACATCAAAAGCAAAATATTTTCTTAAGCAAAACAAAACAAAACATCAAGTCTCCCTTGAATTTGAGATATGGCATTCTGAATTGCAAAGTGTTCTGACTGAACATGCCCATTAGTATTTTAAAATAAATTCAATCTCTTTTGTATTATCTTGAGAATGATTCTGTTCATTCACTGAGACCACAGCACCTACCATAGTCCCTGACACTGTTAAGCTCTCATGAAATGTCTTTGGAGTGAAAGAGTGAATAAATAAATCAATTCATATTAAATATATATTTTCCCTAACTAGATAAAAATTATTCAGTGACCAACTTTCTTTTCCTGTGTGTTGATTTAATTATTTTACCCATATTTAGAATAGTTTAAAAGCTATATAGCACTGTTATAAGCAAAAATATGCATCTGGGAAACATAATGTAAGTGTATAACCAAATAAAAAAGCATGGAATTCTTTAAAAAATTATTTACCTAAAAATATAGTCAATAACAAAAACTGGCTATAAGTAATGAAAATGACAGATATTTTTAACTTTAAGTTTTGTCTTTGGTTTAGTGATTTAAATTACTGATTAATTTGGTTTGGTGTTTTAAATTACTGATATTTATTCTCTGCTTCTAAGAGAGGGAATCCATAGAAAAGATCATATATAGGAAGCCATAAACAGATTAAATGAAATAATTATTATCATAAATGTAATATTTTCATTTTTTTCTATTTTGATTCATTATGTATCTTTTTTTAACCCTGGATTTCTGAAATAAAGTATCCCTCTTTAGTGCATATATATATATATGTGTGTGTGTGTGTGTGTGTGTGTGTGTCTACTATATATTTAGTTGTAAATATAAGTATGTATGTATGTATCAGACATGTATATATACATATGTTTACATCCCTATATATGTGTGTCACCGTTTTCCAAAGTATATTACAGAAAGATAACTTCTGTCTAAGACCTCAGAGTGGGTCCTTTCGAAACAGGATGACAATACCTAAGCTTATGAAAAGGTAATATTCTTATTAAATGCTCAAAAATGTAAATAAAATTTAGCAGTTCCATACACATAATAAAAAATCAGTATATTGGCTTAGGCTGGGAACAACTCTGTATAACTTGCCATTAATAGATTATGCTAGAGTGTTACAACATTCCAAAAATTTTAAATGACTCTAATTTATCACCACTGCAGCTGTTTCACCTGGGCCTTATAATGGGATTAGAATCTGACTTGGAATTTGTTTTGTTTTGTTCTGTTTTTTGGTAGGAGTCAACTGTAAGTAAAATCACAGCAACCTCTGACTGTTGAGATATATTTTTAATGGGGTAAACATGAGATATTTAACAAAAAAAGAGGATGGAACAGTTGTGGGGGTAGGCCAGTACCAAAGAATTCTTAGCAGGAATAAAATGCCTTGGCTATGTGCAAATAAATTCACCAGCAACAGGCTTCTGTTTAAACCAAGAAAATATTCTGTGTGGGATTTTTTTTTTTAAAGCATACAATTTTTGCAGAGAGTAATACAATGCAGAAAAATATGAATTAATTCATCTTTGCCACATATGGCTATCTGTAAAGAATGAAAAAAAAAAAGGGTAAAGGCTTGAAAACAATGAAAGCTTGGTAAACTAAGATACGATAGGAATTAGTTTATATTAAACTAATATGCCTCCAAATCTTTCCTGTAAGTTATTTGTCAGCACCCCGTCCCTTTTCCAGAATATGCACTTTGAAATGAAAAACAAGCAGTGCCTGGGTGGCTCAGCTGGTTTGGTCATGATCCTGGGACGCTAGGATCCAGCCCTATGTCCAGGTCCCGCTCTTTGCTCAGCGGGGAGCCTGCTTCTCTCTCTCCCTCTGCCTGAGGCTCCCCCACTTGTGTGTGTGCACACATTCTCTCTCCCTCTCTCTGTCATATGAATAAATAATATCTTTTAAAAAATAATAATAAAATTAAAAACAAGAGGTATATACTGTATTGGGGGCATACAGCTACAAAAAATTTCTGAAAGAGAATACACTTTCTTAAGAGAATAACTCACACTTGAGTGATTCAGGGATTCCCCATTACTCAAAATAAGGTGCCAGAGGAAGTATAACCAAGAGGATATGATGGAAGACTTTATATTCCACCAATGGGAGTTCTAGACGAACCAACTTAGCAGCTTGGACAAGTTATCTACCTTCTCAGTGCTTAGTGTCCTTATCTGCTAAATGAGGATACTAATAATCCTACTGCAGGCTTGTAAGGATGAAATGAGATAATTACCACCATGAGCCGAGCATAGTGCTTGTCATAGAATAAGTAACCAGTAAGTGCTCTTTTTTCTATGGCGGAAGGCTGAAGAGAAGTGATGGGTTTTCTTACTGAATACCTTATAACCACTTCTCTAACTAGCTGGGCACCATAGGCAAATCTATTATCTTCTCTTTTTCTTCATTTTGGAAGAATTTTATACAAACTAGAGTTATTGAGATAATCAAATGAAATGATATATCTAAAACTGAATTAGAAAATTTCAAGTACTCTACTACATTATTATCTAGTACATTATCTATTGCATTATTATCTCACAGTCAATGCCCACTGCCCTGCAATTTAAGTTACCTGGGATTAAATTTAAGGAATAGAAATTGAAAAATAGGAAGTGACTCTTTAAAGATGAATATGAGAAAGACTCTAGGTAAATGCTGAGTTATAGATGTCTTATTTCTCAAAAGATCTTTCTAAATAACTACTTTTGTTTGAAATGAAATTTATTTGGAATGCATAGATATAGTCCCTATATATCCTGACTTATGCTTTTCTTGAGGTTACAGAAAATATGTTAGATTCCATATAACTAACAGGCTGATATTTTCTTTCTCAGATCAATTTACGCAGCTTTCCTGTTTTCTAAGGTAATGAGGAGAAGAGCATGAATTATTTCACATCTGCAGGTAACATTAAGTTGCTGAATTATTTTCAATCTCCTTCTCACCAAGCCCCTTATCAGACTTGCACACAAGTAAAAAATGAGCTTAAATTTAGATTTGTTCTCTTTCATTCTCTTTTCACATGAGGATGTTAAGATGCAACGTAAGAATCAAGTGAGAGAGTAAAATACTAGTGTTCAAATATTTCTGAAACGGAGCAATTAGCCCCTAAATAATTTAGAATGTGCTATCTTTATTTATTGTTTTAATTTATTGCACTTTATTTTGTGTTTACATTATAAAAGGTTTAAAAATGATAAAGACCTAACCTCAGTATAAAGGAGAGAGTATACTTAGATAATACATATTGTTTTCTCAAGTGTTCAAGTAAAAGCTATTGATGCTTGAATCAGCCATATTTCTGCATTATAGATATTTATATAGCTCAGTGCTGTGTTCTTTATAAGAAAAGGAATTAAAACTTCAAAAGAAGCTTGATCTGGGAGCTTGTAATTCAAGCTTCTTGGGACAAAAAGTTTGCACTCTGTGCCCATTTTTTACTTTAAATGAAAATACATATTTTCCCAACATGCCATTTCAGTTCCACAAAAAGAAGCAGTCAGGACACTTTATGGTGAAGTATTTAAAAAGGACCTTGAACATTAGCCAAAAAAACGCCTTTAAACTCTCTTAAAACAACTCAGATCTAGGACTTTATTTGCTCATTAGGCTTGTAAGGGGCTCAGGCAGACTTTTATAAAGAAAGAAAAATTCCTTTCTAGGTTATGACTCTAATAGCTTTGTGAATTATTTTAAAACAAAAGCAAGAGCAAGAGGGATTCATGGTTTTGAAAATAGTGCTGGAAAGACAGGTAGCATACTTTGAAAGAGAGAATTCGGTAAAAATATGGAAAGAAATTAAATTGACATAAATAAAACATACTGAATAGAAAAAAAAAAAAGTGCTTTTCTCAGACAGTGAATCAAAAGTAAATCCCCCAGAGACTCTTTGTCTGACCAGAACTACACAAGAGCTGCATGTAGATCTGGAGGGCCAGAAGTGGGACAGGGCCAGTTAGTTCTTGGCAGCAACCGTCAGCACTGACTATTCCTTGAAGTCAGCATGCTGTTCCAGGTAACGAATACAAAAAGATTCCATGGTTGCCCTGAGATGAAGAAAAAATCCCCATGGGCTGAGTCCAGTACCATGGCTTTGCTCACTCTTGATTCAATGCTTCAACTCAATACATTCAAGTTCTTTCTATGTTAAAGCTAACTTAAATGTTATTGATTGAAAACTTTACTATTTTCCCTACAGAGCATTAGCCCCTGCCTAAAAAGTCTTCCTTCAATTTGCTTGTATCTCTATATAGTGTACGTCATTAAACTGTCAAGGCCTTTATGGCCTGGGCCTGTGTTTTCATCATTTTCATATCACAGAGAACCTAATATATTAATGTGCATAGAATAAATACACATTTTGGTCTGATTCCACTAAATAAATTCAACTCAAATTCAGATAGGATAGAATGTCACATAACGAAATATTTAAATGAAGTCCGTTGAGGATGAGGACTTCTGTGCCTTATTCAGTCCTGTATGCCCAGTTCTTAAAGTTATGTCTGGCCTATAGGAGGAAATCTGTAAGGGGTTTGTTTTGGTTTGGTTTGGTTTTGAGTGAATGCCATTAAATGTGTGTATAATATTTATCTAAGTTTTCCTGTGTGCAGTCAGAACTTGGTTCTAAAAGAAGATGCTGTAGGAATGGAATATGGTGCTTGTTCCCAAGAAGTTTAATAGTCTTAGAGTTGATACACATGACAAACAGCAGAAATACTATGGTGAAGGAAAATAACAAATACTGGGAATCAAATCCTGAGGTATTTACCATGAAAAGAAAGAGAGTCAGGTAGAGATAATAATACATGATTTTCTGAAGGGAGTCCCAACATGTCCTAACTCCACACACCAGAGCTTAAAGAAAATGAAAGAGAATTAAAGGAAAGAAAAAGAATGAGATCAGGAAGACAAAAGAATGTAAATATGATCAAACCTACAGAATGAGAACCTAGAGTACCACTGCGATGTAGATGGTTTGAATAAATTAGGAACTAAAAAGAACATGTGTGATTGGGTAATTCTTTGTTCACATTGTTGAAGAGACAGTAGGATTAAGCATGCTATTGGGTAATTGAAAGTTTTTGGAGAAGCTGAAAGCAATATTCAAAGAATTATTATTTCAGGGATTTTATCTAAATCCTAAAATACTCTCTAAAATAATCAAAAACGGCCCCCATGCACGAGAGTCTAGTAAATTTGTAACCAGTGGTAAAATTAATGGAAAAATATGGCAAATCCAAACAAGTGGGAGCAGTAAGGGCTCAGATATTTTTTAAAAAATGAAGGATTGGGTCATCTCTCCAGACAAAGAATACTGACAACTTGAGAATTTTTTTGAAGGCAAATAGATCATGAAGTCAGTGAAGAAAAAAAATATAAATATCACCTTTCATTAGTTGCAGAAATAAAGACTTTATTTATTTATTGCAGAGATAAAGATTTTATTTAGTTATCTGATAGACAGAGATCACAAGTAGGCAGAGAGGCAGGCAGAAAGAGAGGGGGGGAAGCAGGTTCCCTGCTGAGCAGAGAGCCAGATACAGGGCTCCATCCCAGGACCCTGGGATCATGACCTGAGCGGAAGTCAGAGGCTTTAACCCACTGAGCCACTCAGGCGCCCCTACCCAATATCTTTCTGAAGAAATCATTTCTTGATTTAAAACAACATAATTATAAGCTAAAGTTACCTGAAAGCATCAAATCAATGTAAAGAAACAAATTTTTAGATGGAAATAGCTTTCCAGGACTAAGTAGAATTTTATCATAAAAATCCATAATGTGAATTTAAAAATAGAAAGTCCCAAAATCTCCAGAGGAAGAGAGAGAACAGAGAAAAGTCACCTTTAAAGGGACAAGAACCAGACTGACATTAGTCTTCTCACTATGAGAAGCACTACAAGAATGCAAAAAAACACTAACACCACTACCAATAAAACAGTCTTCAAGTTACTCAAGGTAAATGATCATGAGTATAGAATTCTATTCCTGGGCAAAGAATCAATCAGTTTCTGAGGGCAATAGGAAGACATTTTAAAGCAATCAGCGTTCCATAAACTTACCTCCCACACATTATTTCTTAGGAAATCACTTAAAAATGTATTCAAGAAAATTAAGCTAAAATGTAGAAGGAAAAATACTGGGAATATAAGAATAGGAGAGAGCACTTAGGCAAGAAGTTAGTGAGCCTTAAGATTTTAAGGAAGAAGAATTGAGTAAATTTTAGGGGGAAAAAAAAAAGAAAAGAATCAAGGTTCTAGATAACTTTAGAGGTACACTGAAAAAAGTATAAAGTCTTCTATCAACCAACAGGAAGAAAGCAATGAAAACCCCTGGAAGTAAAGGAAATTTAAAATCCTATGTAAGAAACTAAAATATGGAATTAATTTAAAGAAGAAAAGAGAATTCCTTTGCATTGAGCATTAGGCAGAATCTCAATTGCAGAGGGATGATGACATTAGACAGAGAAGGTGTTGTGTTCCTAGCATACTACCTGACTTTGCACTGAACAAAATTTATCTAGACATACTATTATGGAAATACACATCTAGTCACAGTAATCTAAACACTATTTTTATTTTTAGCATGTAACTTCTAGAGTCAGCACAGAACCAAGAGATTGGAAACTTAAGTGTAGTTTCAGAACAGAATGAAAGTTTTAAGTTCTTAAAAATGTGGAAAAAATTATAGATGCTGGAAAATGGAAGTAAAATGTAGAGAGGTATAATGAGCTGAATGGTGGTCTCCCAAATGGTATGTCCACGTCATATTTCCTGGAAGCTCTGAACATTATCTTATATAGGAAAAAAATGTGTTTAAATTAAGGGTTTGGGGGAGGGGAAGCATATCCTAGATTATGTGAACAGGTCTGAAAGTGCCATCACACATATCCTTATAAAAGGGAGACAAAGAAAGTTAAGAGACAGAAGAGAAGAGGCAATGTGACTATGTAGGCAAAGACAGTACTGATGCACCACAGCTAGGGGACACTTAGAGCTGCCAGAAGGCAAGAAATGGATTCTCCAGTGGAGCTCTCAGAGGGAGTTCATCCTTGTTGATACTTTAATTCTGAGTTCTGGCCTCCAAAACTGTGAAAGGGAAAAACTTTCTGTTGTTTCAAGGCACCAAGTTTGTAGCTAGTTTGTTACAATAAGAGAAAACAAAGGTAGGTGGAGAAACGTACTTTGATGTAAATCAGACCTAAATGTCATATGTTTAATCAAGAAAAGAAGATTTGACACACACACACATATATACACACATGTACACAATCAAACAACATTGAAAGTGAGAAGTGTACCTGGGTGGCTCAGTGGATTAACCATCTGCCTTCATATCAGGTCATGATCCCGAAGTTCCAAGCCTTCAGCTCAGGTCATGATCCCAGGGTCCTGGGATCAAGTCCCGCATCAGGCTCCTTGCTCAGTGGGGAGCCTGCTTCTCCCTCTGCCTCTGCCTGCCACTCTCTATGCTTGTGTACTCTCTGACACATAAATAAATAAAATCTTAAAAAAAAAAAAAAGAAAAGAAAGAAAGAACAAGTGCTGGCAGGAGTATGGAAAAAAGGTAACCCTTGTGTACTGCTGGTGGAAATGAAAATTGGTACAACTACTACAGAAAGCAGTATGGAGGTTCCTCAAAAAAATTAAAAATGAAAATATGCTCCAGTAATTCCACTTCTGGGTATATGTCCAAGGAAAATGAAAACACTAACTTGAAAAGATATATGCAACCCATGTTCATTGCAGCATTATTTACAATAGCCAAGAGATGGGCACAAACTGTGTCCTTCAATGGATGAATGGATAAATAAACTGTGGTATAAATATATATACAGTAGAATGCTATTCAGCCATAAAGAAAGAATAAAATCTAGCAATTTGTGGTAACATGAATGGACTTTGGAGAAATTATGCTAAATAAAAGAAGTCAGACATAGAAAGACAAATACATATGATCTCTCATATGTGGAATCTAAATAAATCAACAAATTTTAAAAGCCAAGGTCAAAGATACAGTGAACTGACTGGTGATTGTTAGACATGGAGCATGGGGGAGGGGGAAAAATGGATAAGCCCTTTGGTTTTGTTTAAATAAACTGCAGTTTTGAAAAGGGAAAAAAATTAATATACTTAAATATGTAGGTTAATGTGGCCTAATATACAGTCTTTAAGATAATTAAGGAAAAGCAAGTTACAGAAAATCCATATAATATGATTTCATTCATTATTAAATATCAAATTAGAAAATGTATACATGTGTATAAATGTAAATTAATATATGTAAAATATATATTTAAGTTAATAGAAAAAATATTCTGTAAAAACATCCCCCAAACGATCAAGTTTGTGTTGTAGTATGCCATGACACAGGGTGGCATAGTCAGGATGAAATAATGGGTGATTTCCAAGACTTTTCCCAAATTTAGTACTTCTTAGATATGAAAATGCATTTCTTTTTTTTTTTAAGGTTTTATTTATTTATTTATTTGAGACTGAGAACAAGCTGTGGGGAGGGAGAGGGACAAGCAGACTCCACACTGATTGTGAAGTCCAACACAGAGCTCTATTTCATGACCCTACGATCACGACCTGAACTGAAATCAAGAATCAAATGTGCTTAACCCCCCGAGCTACCCAGGCATTCTTCATTTTTTGTATTTGTGGGAAAAAAAATATGTAAAGATAAGAACTAAAAATCAAGAAATAAAAATTAAGAAGACAGATAAACTTTGTAACAACTTGACCTTCGTCTAATCTGGTAAGAGGACCCCTTTACAAGTTCACCTCCAATGATGACATGACATCTGCTACCATTTGTTGAGCACTAACTCCAATCCAAGCAGAAATATGTATAATATTAGTTAATTCCCACAAAACACTATATAAATGGATTACAACCCTCACTTTACAGATGAGAAAACTGAGTTTTAGAAACGTAAAGTAAATTATCTAGAAGCATACATACACCATGTAAGTGGAAGAAAAAGTATTAAGGCCCAGACTGGCTGCAATACCCTTTCTTTTTTCACTGTGCTGTGTTGCAAAACATAGTACTCACCTTGTGGGGGAGGGCATGTATATGAAGCAGACTTCACTTCAGAAAATCTGAAGCTTTTCATTAGCTACAAAAATGTAGATAGGACCAACAGTTACTGATATTGCTAACATATGAGCACTAAGAAAATATATAGAGGTAAGGAAATAAATCAAAAAGAGGTTAAGAATTTATATTTTGCTAAAAATCAATATGTATATTCCCATATTCAAGAAGCGAAGCTCAAAAAAAAAAATAAAATAAAAAATAAAAAGAAGCGAAGCTCAAAATTGTTTTATTTTTGTCTGACCATTTACTTATAATCTTGGGGGAACTTTTACAGTCTTACTAATAATAAGACAAGAAAATTTCATATTTAACACATTATATATTCAAAAATATTATTTACTGTTATTCTTATTGTCATTGACTAAAAAGCAACAAATAGGGAAAATATACAGAGAATGAGTTTTTTTAAGAACCTGGAGTCTGTCAAAAGTCTAGAGACAGTAAAAAATAAAACCAGATCAGTAAATAGTATGTAGTAAGAGCTTACTGTGCATAAGGACAGGGCACAAACTGGGAACTTTCAAACCCAAAACCGATACAAAGCTCAGAGGCATATGCTACCGGATGTCTTACGAAATGAAAATGAGTAAGTTGTTTAGCCTTTACAGTAATTGGTTATTACAATGGGGTTTTTAGATGGCAGGGGATTGCTTATAAGTGATTATCTTATACCATTTAGGAAAATGACTCAAGTTTCTTTTATGATGATCAGAGGCATTTGCAAGAACTAATCTAAGTTAAATTTTGCTTATGTTCATGAAATAAGCTCGATTTAGTTTTGCTTATGTGGCTTAAATGGTCTTATCTGCTAAGGGAATTCTCAAGTCTGGCTCCATTTTGTATTTAATTTTAATAATACTATTAGTTATCATGGGGCTCAGTATTATTTTTTTTTATTCTACTTCCTACCTGTCCATAGTCAAGCAGCCTATCCTTCGCAAAGTTCCTGGAGTTAGCACAATTAATAGATAATCTAAAAAAAATTTCTTTTTTTTTTTTAATGTTTTAAAAGACAGGCCAGTAACTAGAACATTAATGTGGTTGTCTTTCATACCTATGTGAACCTCAGTAATAAACCATTTTTTTCTTGCTTCCATTTCTTTTTTTTTTTTTTTTTTTTTTTTTGACAGAGAGAGATCACAAATTGGCAGAGAGGCAGGGGGGGTGCGGGGGGGAAGCAGGCTCCCTTCTGAGCAGAGAGCCCAATGTGGGGCTTGATTCCAGGACCCTGAGATCATGACATGAGCTGAAGGCAGAGGCTTAACCCACTGAAACACCCAAGCGCCCCCTTGTTTCCATTCCTTGTATCTCAAGTCCTAAACCCACAAGAGGAAAATGAGTTTTAAGACTTTCGGTATATAGTATACATAAAGCGATGTGTGATTATTCCTGGATTTGCAAAAACCTCCGAATTAAGACTCTCCACTCATCTTGAGTTTGGGATGCTTTTCTATAATGTCATAGTTCTGCCTATCATAAAAACTTCAGCAAACATAGGATAGACAGTAGGGTAAAATTCTCACTGATCATTTACCTAAGTATAGAAAACATAATATACACGTTTATCTATCCCGCATACCTTCTATTACTTAGAGAAGGTGTGCACTAGGCCAATTATCTCTATGTGATTCATGTGGCCAGTGCTTACTGACTGATAAGTGCAGGGCATTTAGGGATACTGCAGTTATTAAAAAAAAATTTTAGAACAGCAAATCAATAACCACAAATTTCAAAATGTCACTGCAGAATTAAGTGCAACATAGTACTGTTTAAAAGGTCACATTTGTAATTCTCCATATACACCTACATTTCATTTTATTACCAAAATTAGAATAATGTGAAAAATGCTATTTTTGATTTGATTTATATTAGCAATGGTAGCTAACCCTCTGCCAAATACACAGAATGCACTGACAATGTGGTTAATTAAATTTTCAGCATAATCAGATCCTTTTGGATCTCTTCAAAATTGCCGACCCAAGAAGCACTTAATTTTCTTGAAGGGGGTCAGGGAGGACTAAAACGTGCATTAGTAACTGAGACTTACTGACAGAAGTAGATGGGGTTGTGTAGAGGAAGCATTTGTGGCTTAGCATTTTCAACTAAGCCAGGAAAGAAACCCCTTTGATTTAACCTCAAACAGAAGATTTTTGATTTTTAATTACGATAATGACATTATTTAAATTAGCTTCAAATATATGAACACATATGCACTCCGTAAAACTTCCAGGAACTACAGACACAAATGCTGATAACCTTCTCCAGGACTTGAACTGCCTTTTTGCTTCTCGTTCAGAGAAAGATGATCTTGCATAAGTAGAGTAATAGCCTGAGCAGACTGCTCAATTGAGAGCACATTTCTAGGAAATAGTCAAACATGGGTACATGTTCCTGGAGCAGATATATATTTATACACTGAATGAGTTTCAGAAATGCCAAGTTTTAGGCAGCAAAAGACATCTACTTTGTATTCAGAGAAAGGGGAGGACATTTAAAATAAAATAGATTTAGGAACTAATGTAATGCAGAATTTGAACATGTGCAGATTTTGTTATAGACCAGGTCCCCACTTCGTGGTGTATTTAATTAAAGAAGGGGAAACGTGAAAGCCTGGGAAGTTAAAAATTCCCTGAAAGTATAAATGCTTCTTTACTGCTTCTCTGAATCCATGAATGGTTTTACATAAGAACATTTAACATTTTTAGGAGGACTTACACATTACTTCTATCTAGAAAGTTTCTAGATTCTAAGTTAATACCATCCCACCCATTTAAAAAATATTTTTAAGAAGAATTTGACCAAGAGCAAGCTGATGTCTAAACATTGTGACAGATCAAAGAATCCATTCAATCCTCATAAAGTAGTGTGACTCAGTTACCTGCCTTAAGTAAGCTCCTATGTTACCCCCTGCAAGGAGCTCCTCAGGCGAGTGAGGCTATAGGTGAAAAAGTAAATTGTTTCACAAGGTAAAAGGAAGTTAAATGTGAAGGTGACCATAAAACAAGTATGTTAACTCCTTGAGTCTTATCAACAAACAGGAACGTTTATTCATTCATTCAGAAGATCTGTCAAGGCACTGCACTACCTACATTTAGAAAGTACCAGTTCCTTGCAGTGATGTTCAAGGCACTTCAGAATTGTCACCCAAAGCTAACTGTAGAGTTTTATGCCTCATCGCTACTCTCTTTAGATCCACCCACTTCTCAACTTCTGGATGTGGTAGGGGCCAGTATGTCAGTACATACACCTGTGAGATTCTTTTCCCATTCTCGGGCCTCTTCCTGAAATGCTACTCCCTCCCTGGCATGCCTGCCACCTACTCTGCACTATAAGAGGCCAAGATCGTATTTTACCACTTGATGAAACTTTCCTTGAAACGTGGGCGACATTAGTCACTTAGTTCTTCGTGTGTTATTTAATATAGCACTCATTACCTTTTCCTATATTTATATTTTTTTCTAACATTTTCTGTAGAGGGCAAGGATATTACAATATTCATCTTTGAATCCTTCAAATTTGGCTATTTATCCAAGCATTCTGTAGTCTATCATTAAATTATACAGGAAAAAAATCAAAGTATGTTTGAAAAACATTCTATTAAACAAAATTACACAGGTTTATTTACTACGGGACTATAAATATGCTAATTTATATTAGTTTATACCTAATATGCTTGGTACCATAATAAGCTGAATATCATAGCTATGTGGTTATGGAATCCTATTCAGAAGAAATTTTTCCTATAGAACATATTTTTGTAGTTGCCTTTTTATTTAGCACATGGTAGATATTCCAAAAATGTTTGTTAAATAAGTAAACAATTATTTTTATATATAAGCTATTTACTTTATCAGAGAGCTCAGATTTCTCTGTGGAAATACTACTACTCAATGGTTAACCTAGTAACTTGGAAAATTACTATTTCTCCCTTCTCCAGGAAGTGGGACATATGGCAAATCATATAACTTGTCTACATTCCTGTTTCCCTACGTTTGAAGCAGGTAATAATCACCTTAATGTTGTTTGGGAATAGTTTAGAAGCACTCTATTCTGTTGAAGTACAACTTGCAGTGAAGACATATGATTATTGACTGAAGCCATTATAAAAAAAATAACAGCTTTCTTTGGTATGGATAAAAAGACCTGGTCTGTGTCATTTTGTCTGAGATATAGTCAGTATTTTTGGCCATAATGAATAAGCCTTTCATTTTGGTTTAGTGGCAGTTCTTATATAGAGCAAACCATTTCCTTGGGGGGAAAAAAAAGTCTCCTTACACTAAACTGTCTACCATAACTAATTCTTTCAAAGTCACTGGAAAAAATAGACATATTTTCTGACTTTGGTTTCTGGCTCAAGATCTCTCTAAGTTCCCTGAATATATTTAATTAAAACCTTCATATAAAAATCACATGAAACAGATTTTTGAAGCCCTATAATCTGGGCTATTTGTAGGAGCCGTCACCTTGCTATAGACAGACTTTTCTCCGTGGAAAAATCCTCTTAACCAATTGCCAGCTAAGGGTCCCTTAGAACTATGTTGTGCTTAGTGTTTCTCTAGGCCCAGTTTTGCCTTACCTCTTGTCTCACTGTTGATTTTTCTTATACTTTTAAGCTACTCATTAACCCCATAATTAAAATATCTTGTAAATAAGGAAAACTAAACCATTTTATTGAATCTTTTTGTATTTTTCACTCTACTGCAAATTAAATGCCTGCTTCTTTCTGTTGTTGATGTTTATAGAAACGTAGTATTTTAGTCACTCCTTAAATGCATCTTTCTAACTTTTCCAAGTATGATGATATCACACAAAGGCAGCTTGTGGACAAGAATATCTGACCCAATTCCCCACCTGGAGGCTAAACTTCTAATTTGTTGATGAACTGTCCTGGCCTTTGTTCTTTGCATTTCCTGGCAAATGATATCCATGGAGAATAAATGTTGCAGCAAAATAATATAATTTTATTATGTTTCATGAACTTGAGGGGAGGGTATGTGAAACCAACATATTTCATCCATAGTTATTTAGCAAAAATTATTGAATTCAGAGCCGCTGATTCATTTGATCATGATTTACTGAGGGCCTACCCTGTGCCTGGCACTACTCTAGGCACTTAAGATACAACAGTGAACCAAACTAATCCAATCTCTCCCTGAGGAAAATTAAACCCTGCTTTTTCAGTTCAGCAAAGTAAGCTTTTTCTTTTTTCTCCTCTAGACATAAGTATCCCTTTCCAACTTTTTAGTTACTTTTCTCCTGTGAAGTTTCTCAATTTTCTGTTTGCTTTGAATAAATTCAACTCTGGAATGAGAAAAATAATAATTCTACATTCCATGCAATTTAGCAAAGACTCAGGTGATAACTTATGGGGGGAAATAAAATGAGTTCACTTCACTTACAATGGCTTAACATTAATATGTGTATATAGTAAACTCATATGCCCAACCAGGATCACTAAAATAAATATAGCTTCTACCCAGTCTCCCAGCTATGCATTTCTTCCATAAAAGATGACCCTTTGTGACATTTTCATTCAAAACTATTTTGGATGCTTGTTTTAACTGATTTCTCATGTATAAAAATACACAGGAGATTGGGAGTTCATAGGGTATAATTTTGTCTCAGATAAATCCCTCTAGTACTGGCTCTGAACCTTGCTTCCTTAGGATAGAAAGTGTGTAAAAGGAGATCTTAACAACTTGTGGATTTAGATTCAGAACTGAAGAGCTGGAAGAAACAGTAGGGATTCTTTGTCTCCCATCTCAGTTCTCTTTCCACACACATCCAAGCTGTATCCTCTTTATTCCCAAGTGTTCTCTATCAACATAGAAAATAAGGTCAATAAAACGAACAATTCTGACTCCCTCTGTGACTCTCTGCAGCAGCATTATTACAATAAACCACTGGATCACTTCCATTAGTTCAAACATATTTTTTGTTTTTGAAAATATATGAAAATCTAATTCCACAGAAAGATAATAAAATTTACTTTTCCCACACCAGAGAGTGATGTTTTCAGTCTACTAATAACATAAGCTGTTTAGTTGTTTAGAGTTATATCTTGAGACCAATCGAAAGCTTTCACTTTTTTATTTTGCTTTGTTTTTGTTTAGGAATCTCTCCCCATTCTCCCAAATTCTTCTCTTTAGCCCCCCTGGAAGGTCTAATTTGCCTTCTTTCAAAATGTCTTCCCTACTACTCTTCTCCAAGCCCAAGGGTGTCTGCCTAACCAATTACCCCACTTCTCAACTACTTGACAATGGTAAATAAATGCTTTGATCTATCTGCCTTTGTATTTGCTAGGAAATATATCACACTTCCAATAGAAAGTATAATTAAAGACTTGTTCCAGTCAAAATAAAAGATTCCATAGCAGTTAGTGAAAGGAATGTAGAGGAGTCCATAAATGGCTGGCTCGTCATGGAAGGAATGAGTCTCGGTCGCATGGGTGTGTGCGCACGCACACATGTGGACGTTAACACCTCGCGAGTCATTTAAACATTACATTACAGATGAATGGGAAGGTGAGTGGGCTTTGGAGATCTATAAATGTGCCACTTACCTCTGCTGACAGCCCTGCAGCCCTGCCATTTTTCTAAGGCCTGTCTCTAAGTAAACAAAAGCAGCTGTGACAGCAGTTCCTAGATTTCAGATTGAAGATGTGCCCGAGGAAGAATGGATGGGAGGAGTGTCAAATGTTCATTACTCCTCTGTGATCAGTTCTTACACCCATCCCAGGTTGGGTTTTCCGGAAGCAGATGCTGAGTTTGGGGTGCAGATGTTTATTATGAACATCTGCGAAAGGAAGGTGGAAAAACAGGATCTGGCCAGAAGAGCAATCAAACTATATACTAACTGTAACGCGGGCTCAACAAAGCCTCTTCCAAAGCTACCCAGTGCGCCCTCCCTCTGGTGCAAGAACTGTGCTTTAGAGCGTCCATATCAGACTGGAATGGCTACGCCTTTATATTCATTCCCCTCTTCTTCCCTGGGGAGGAAAAGAGTTGACAAAGGGAGGCGCTCTGCTGATGACAGCTGTGCAGCCAGCCTTGAAGGGGAATCTGAATGGTACACTTCTGTGTCTTCCACAACATCTAAGAGAAACTGGGTATAAATCTAGACCTTACATGCTAATAACTTCAAATAAAGAATGTGTCTCCAAGCTTGTCTCCACAAGAAGATCCAGTGATCATTCCCTAATAAGGGACACTTCCCCTGCACAGCCAGCCAGATAGAATATATAACTGATTCAATGACATGATCAGAGGAACCGTGTTATCTTCTATCAATTCCTAAAGGTTGCAGTTTCTAGATGTATCCAGTAATGTTGCTGCAGGAGCACAACCGGCTGTCAACCTTAATCTAAAAGTTGTCTTGACTCTTATCTATATATGAGAGAAGCAGTCTTCCTACTATCTTCCTATTAGCTTTTATATTCATTTATGCAATAAGCCACTCGTTACTTAACTAATTCATTCATTCTTCTTTTTGCCCATTTCAAGAGTATATCCGAAGAACCTGGAACTGGAAAACCTCCTTAGAGATCAACCTCCTCCTTTAGAGATGACAGAACTAAAAATCATGTGACATTACCCAAAGTCTCACAAAAAATCACTGTCTCAATTACTACCAGAAGTTTTTGTTTTTGACTCTTAATCCATTGTTTCCAGAACTAATTCCTCCTAGAGTCTAAAACACTACTAAACTATAATACCTTAAATTGAAAATGTAATCAAATTAACTTTATTCAGCATTATCTTCCAAAAAATTTTTAACAACATGTGAACAGTTTAAACCCAAGCCATAATTTATCTTCATATCAAATTAACTGCTGTGATAGGAAAAAAATATATTTAAACATATACTGAGGCTTGTTCTATGTGTACAATATAGTAGTTAAATGCATTATTAAATCAACCCTCTTCATTTACAATGACTATATCCAAAAAATATACTGAAGAGCATTATGTCATATTTCCCTTTTTTTTTTTTAAGTGATTTATTTATTTAAAAGAGAGGCGGAGATGGGTAGAGGACAGAAAACACCTGTACACAAGCAGGAGGAGGAGCAGAGGGAAAGGAAGAGAGAATCTCTAGCAGATTCCCCGCTGAGTGTGCAGTCCTATGTGGGGCTTGATCCCAGGACCCTGAGATCATGACCTGAGCTGAAATCAAGAGTAAGATGCCTAATGGACTGAGCCATCTAGGCATCCCATCATATTTTTAGCCATCTTGACTATTATCACAAAGTGCTTGACAGTGACTTAGACAAACATGTGGGAGCTTTATACTATCCCTCAATAAATTTTGCTTTGCTGCCCACCAAAAAAAAAAAAAAAAAAGTGGACTCTATGACTTGATAGTTTCATTGCATCAAATGGTCCTAGGAAGAAAGAAAGATATGATCGACCTTTTATGTATTAATATATTCTAAGTAAACATGAAAAATATTAGTACTACTAATGATGATTACCACTTATTAAAAATTCACTATATGATAAAGTTTAAACAGATTATATATGTATATTTATTAAATAGTACATTTAATGTATATTTATATGTCTTTGTATATTAATATGGCAAATAAATATTAATATATATCTCTATACCAACTTTACAAATATTTATTATTATTCTCATTTTATATTTTGTATATGAAGGATAGGCAAAGGTCACAAAGCTAGTAGGTGACAGAGTCGGGATATCAATCCAGGGATACCTGGCCTAAAAGTCTTCATTTAGTTTTCCATTATTATGCTTTGGCATCCTTCCCCACATCTTGAAGATGATTACCTGAATCTGATATGATATATATTTTTTTAAGATTTTATTTATTTATTTGTCAGAGAGAGAGCAAGCGAGAGCCAAGCACAGGCAGACAGAATGGAAGGCAGAGTCAGAGGAAGAAGCAGGCTCCCTGCGGAGCAAGGAGCCCGATGTGGGACTCGATTCCAGGACGCTGGGATCATGACCTGAGCCGAAGGCAGCTGCTTAACCAACTGAGCCACCCAGGCATCCCCTGATATGATATTTTGTCTTAGGTACCAAATCATCCAAAATAGAGTTGTTAAAGAAACTCATGTACTTGGATATCCTGAGTACTCAGTTCATAGTCATATGGCTTTTCCTGTCATAGTAAAGATCAAATATTTTTAAAATGATAAATCCACTTGGGGAAATAGGTCTTGTAAAAAATAGCACTCCATGATTATTTCTTTAAATAAAAAGTCTTGCATTAATTTGTTAGCTTTGGTTAGAGTCGTATACAGTTTGATTCCAGGAATATAATGTAGCTTCATGAGTGGACAGTGTAAGAATTACCTGTACAGATTACATTTTGCAAGCCTAAAATATTAAGATCTCATTGTATAGACACGTTAGAAACAAGTGAACATTTCAGGAAATAGGTAAATAGCAATCAAAAAAAAAAAAAAAGAATTGAGTGTTCAGATACGGGTGAGACTGACACGGGACGAACAGAGAGACAGCCAAAAGGAAAAGAATGAATATAGAGTGAAAAAGTGAGAGAAATCATTGCATTTCACTAGTCTGGAAATGCTAAGAAGATGACTGAGGCCAAAATATGGAGGCTCTTCAATATGAGATGAAGAACTTTTGACTTTATTTTCTATAAACTAGAAGATATTAAATGTGTCTAAGTAGGACTAAAATAAAGTTATAAAGTAGGAATTTTAGTTAGGTAACAATGTGAAGGACTGCTGCAAATGGAAGAAACAGGAAATTTAAGTTGGAGTGGAAATACTAGACTGGGTATAATAAATGGTGGGAACTCTCTAAAGTGAGTTCAGGGGCAAGGGTAGAGGCTTGTGAGTCTTACAGATAGAATGACTTCTCTAAAGGTTCATCTTTTGAAATGCAAAGTACTATCACTATGGCCTTAGTGGCTCTCCAGCAAGGACACCTGGCAATATCTGGAGAAATTTTGGGTTGTCCTATCTCAGAGGCCACTCCTGGCATCTAGTGGGTAGAGGCCAGGGATGCTGCTAGACAACCTGTCCTACACAGTATAGCTCCCTCCCACCCCCCAAAACAAAGAAGGACCTGGTCCAGAATGTCAAGGGTGCTGAGGTGGAGAAACCCTGACTTAGACTGAAAGGGTTTACACTGCTGTCCTTTCGAACTGGCTCTATTTGCCATGTACTTTTTCTTCCTGAAAAGTTCATACTTCAGTAGAAACATAAAAATATCTTAATAGGTAGATAAATATTTCATAATAAATTCTAACAGAAGGAGCATGCTTTTTAAAACCTACCGATAAGGAATTACTGGAGTGATAGAAGGAAAGTGATTTTTCTGCTCCTTCTTCTTATAAGGGCCACTTCTCATACCCAAACGTCTCAGTGACATTACATAGGGAAAAGGGATTAAAAAAGAGGAAATCTCAGTTATGTCTGTTCTGTGGGAACTGATCCATCGTCTATTTCCTCAGATCAAATAAAATCAAATGCCTTTAGCAGTTCGACCCTCGGCATTACCGAAAAGCCTCGATAGTTAAGGAAAAAACAAGCATATGGATGACATTACATAGGTTCTTTGGTGCAATGTGAGGCAAAATGATGCCTTGGCTAAATGTTTATTTATTCCCCCAAAGTTAGTCTCAATCACAGATATCTTTTTGCCCTTGTAGCTGCTCTTCCCACCCTCCCACTAAGATTTCCCAGACAAAGTACAGGAAAGATATTGAGAAAGAATGATTTAGTAGACATTGGGTTCCTCACAGGTCAAGAAAGTCCTAGGACACTTCCATTTTCTGAAATCTCTGCTCTATTAATGAAGTAAAATGAAATAAAATAACAAATACCATGGCGCAGTGACCACAAGATATTTGCCTTTTAATTTAATAATTTAGCAAATTACTACTTTTTGCTAAAATAATACAACACATTCATAGGAAAATTAGATTTCTGAAAGTGTTAATTTACAGTCTATCTTAAATACTATGATCTGATAATGGGAAAATGAGACCCACAGCTAAGGTTGTACAATGAAAAATTTCTTCTTTCCAACCTGACGTTGTCTCTGGAATGTGTGTATATCACTTGGAGGTAATTTCAAAATGTCCACGGTTGAGAGTCCTTAATATTCTTCCTATCCAAACCCTCATGGGCTCCGAAAGAAAGAGGAAAGATGGAATGAGAACTGGGAAATGGCAAACGGGAAAAGAGAGAACCTGTGGTTCTACTGGAGACTCGAAATGTGTGGTGAAGGCATGAGAAAACCATGTTAAAAGAGGGGTGGGGGCGGATAACAGTCATTACCAAAGTAGGTGTGGATGGTTTCATTGTGTAAGGTTTTGGGGGAGGGAGGAGCGGGGGTGAAAATCCCAAACCAGAAAAAAAAAAAAATGAGAATTAGTATCACTCTTTTAAACTGTTTTCCTTTTCTGAATTACTATTTGATTTTCTGGATTACTATAAATGGTGACTTTAGTACTAAGATTTTTGAGCTTTCATATTTTCATCATATTTTTCTAGTTCTGAGAAGACCAACTGCCTGCTCTGGGCATTCAAAGTATAAAAATCTTCCCTCCCAGTATAATCTGTGGCTGACTGGAGGCTTCTTGTCATAGCGATATCAATTTGAAGCCTGGGTCCCTAAACCTACTGATTTTAACAGGCTATCTTGATCTGTTTTCACCAAGAACAGCTCCTGCCAAAAACTTCTGAGCCTCTGCTATTACTCTTGCCCAAGTTTTCAATGACTGATTAGTTCATTCATTCATTTACTCATTTATTCACTCACTCAAGAAACAAGTGAGCACCTACTATATGTGTCAGGCAAAAAGCTATTTCAAGATGAAGATATATGCATCCCGAAACATTTTGCAACATAAGTTACAAAAAATAAGATATCAAAATATTGCCCTTGTTAAGTGTTGGCCTGAGTAGACAGTAATATCAGTGGATTTCAATTTAACATCTTTGGATTTGGATCATTTGTAACAAATATTCAATGGGTTATAGTGAAAAGTAGTGAGATTTTCATAAGGTTAAATACATTAAACTTTAAAAAGTGTTCTTTTCTGAGATTATGTCCATTGTTCCTCTTTTGGGGCATTAAATTTATTTTTCTTGTTTAAATAATGGTAAAGAGATAATAACATTTTTTTTTCTCTTGGTTTCTTTGTTTTTAAATATTTATAGTGGACAAAATAAAAGTTGATAGTTTCTGTTGAACTGCATTTTTGTTGTTGTGGTTATATAATTGTGTGGACCGTGAAATCTCCAAGTCTGGGAACTACTGATTTATATGTTGAGGTCAGGCCCCAAGCCTTCCATAAACTCTGGGAAGTCGTCCTTTGTATCCAGTTGACGAAGTAGATATTTAATATTCCTGAGCACTGGCACACAATATCCAGTCCACAAGTGTGATTGTATATTTTTTGTTCTCCTAGGTTTCCAGAATAGAAGCACATCTTTTTGTCTTAGTAATTCACTTCCTGGAAGTTTGGATCCAATTCTTGTAGGCAAGGACTGTGTTTATACTACATTTAGCAAATACCTAAGTTAGAAAAATGAACAATGAGATTTACAATGTGGAGAATGTAATACATTTAGGATTAGCAAATTAAAGGTAAAATAGGAGATGATATTAAATTACCTCAGTTTACAGTCTCTGAGCTGCTGATGTCAATAGCTATACATTTTACCTGAGATTCAGAGAGATTTAAATAATTTGTCTGGGGTTTGATGTCTAATAACTGGAAAATTAAAAACCTGGTTATGGTGATTTTTTTTTTCTTCTCCCATCTAACCAGGTATAAAGCCCTGTTAAATCTCAAATGCTCTGCCTTGCTTGCCTCTCTGACTCTACTCCATTGTCAGTACTCACACTGGCATCTTCATGCATGTAGACACACACTGTGCAGTGTCCCTCTCCTAACTGCCACCAGCCATGTCTGTATGGTCTGTATATCCCTCCTCCAACTTCCCTTTACATATATGCAAACACATCTCCCTCCTCTTCAGACCTTAAGGACTCTCCATTGCTGCCCAGATGGCATTTAATCTCCATTGCCAATCATTTAAAACCCTCCCCAGTCTACACCCATTTCTAAACCTCCAACTAAAATTTCCACACATGAAATAAATATACACATATATTTTATATATGTTCATTGAAAGAAGAATAGAAAGGAAAACAATATTTGTTGAATGTCTGCTAGGGGCTGGACCAGTTTACACACACTGACACACTGATTCCTCACCAGAAATGTAAGACATGGTTCTTACCACCATTTTGCAGATGAGGAATCTGGAGGCTCAGAGCCTCTACAATACATGTGAAAGTGTATAAAAATAATGAGTCATGGAAGCTGAGAGTCAAGTCCATCTGCCCCTCAAACTTTTCTTTCCACAATGCAGAATTCTATTCTTTTAAGAAAAAAAAATTTTGTTCCAGCCTGAAGTAATTACTAGCACCAGTTGGTGAACAGGGACCACTTAGAAAAGGAACTGTAAGTTTCCCAGCAGCCCCTAAAATCACAGCAAATAATTGGCTCTTCATCGGCCACTGTTGGGGGCAGCAGCTCTGGAATTCTAACACTCAGCTGGGGAATCTTCACCAGACACTGAGATCTGTTACCATTTCTCAACACTGTTTCAATCTGACATTTCAGTACCTGAGGAAAGAAGCCTCACCCATCACATTTTCAATTGCTGGAAGTTCACAGCTCAGGCTGGGAAAGACCTAACAGTCACTTATTTAACCCTTCTCTTAACAAATGAAGCCAGTGGGATCCAGGGAGGTGAAGTAAACTTCCCAAGGTCACACAGCTAAGAAAAAGTAGACAGTAGACCAAGAAGATCAACAATATTGAAATATATGGGAATTTTCTATATCTTCATATGAAACGTTCCTGAAACAGAATAATAAATGACCACCAGATTGCCTTGTGTTAAATAGAACATAAATGCATTTTAAATTTTTTATAATCATTTTAAATATTTGAAAGTTTAAAGCAGTAAAAATGCTGAGTGTTAACAAAGATGAAAGGTTGTAATACTGAAAAAAAAATAATTAAATGAATTTGGAAAACATACAAGATTGTTATTTGAATAGGATCTTAAAGATCTATACCTGTAGGACCGGTATAGGATAAAAGGAAGAAATACCTACATGGTGCCAAATGTCCCGCCTTCATCCACAGTGACAGCATTAATTTTGACCCTCTTTTTCTGTTGAGACCTAATATGGCCTCTGAGTCCTCTTTAGCACAGGACTCCAAGGACCCAGTAATAAGTGAAGTGACTTGGCATACAAGATTAAATCTATTTTCATCACTGAGCTACCAGGAAGAGAAAAAGGGCCAAAAAGACATCAACACGGGAAAACATGGGTCATTTAAGGACAGTATGTCAAACCGGGGTTCCTGAGGATAGCTCACAGTTAGCATAGCATGGAGTTAACAGGAGAGAGGCTTTAATAAAAGGCTTACTTGAACTGTATTCTCTGACAGATAATGTCTTTCCCCAATTCTGTGTCATTTCTCCTAAAATCTCATAACATATTTTTGAGGAATGTTTGAATTCTTGGATCATTACCCGTTTTTCCCTCAGTGAAGATTTGGTTTCATCTTTCCCTCCCACTTTTTGAATGAGGCAGTTCTAACCATTTGAACACGTGCTGAGTGATCTAGGCAGCTCTTGGAATCACTTACAAATTGGAGCACTCAGACAATTTTACATCAATCTATTCCTCAGTGTCTGCACATGCCCAGATGTCTGAATGCAAGTAAAAGGGTTTTTGGTTTTTTTTTTTTTTTTTTTAAGAGCATTTTCAGCAGCTTCAAATTTCTATGCATTATACATTCTGGAATCCTGATAACTTCCAAATTGAAGCACTCTGGAAAATCTGAAGAGCTTGAATAATTTCAAATTGCCCTGTACATGACTCAGAGCTTATATACTTCACAAATTGGAGAACCCTCTCAATTTTGAAGCATTTCAATAATTTTAAATTAAAGCATGTGTATCTCGATTTAATTTTGTATTTGAATTTTGACTTACAGTTACTTCACACAGGCCAACTGAAAAATAAAGACAATCTGCATTCTGAGACATTTTTAGTAACTCACTTTGATTCTGAAGGATGTTTTCAGTTGTGTTTCTCTTTTCTGTTTGTGATTGAATCAACATGGCAAAAGTATTACAGGTTGAAGAGGTATGTTTGCTCCACGAACAATTTAACCTTGACTACATTTGCTACACTTGAATTTGAAAATGTTACTACAACAATGTGTCTTGCTCAAAAAAATTAAATCCATGTTACCATTAACACCGATATTTGGCTGTTGTACTAAATATCACAACTGGAGAGATTTAACAGCAATAAAAAAAACTGAGCCCTGTTTTTAAATTGAACGAGCTATGATAACTAGAGACGGAGAATGGGAAAATTCAAAACGTGTGGCACTAGAGAAGGTTTATTTTAAAAGGTACAAATGGTTGAATAACCATTTGTTTTACCCTTTTAAGGTAAAAAAGGAGCCCCTGAGGTTAGTTATCAAGTGTGCAGAGTTATACTACATCTCTAAATGAGTGAATAAAAGCTCTGTACATTGTAATTTGGAAGGCACTAAATAAGCTAACCTCCCACTCCCCCAACCCCCTAAAAAGTAAAGATGTTTCAAGTAAAAGCAAAAGAGTCTGCCATCGAATCTCACAGAATAACTCCATGGGAATTCTCCACATGAAAGATTACAGGATATGACCTGTACGATACATCGCCCTACACAGTCATAAATTAAATTTACTGTAACAACCATACAAACAGAGAAAAAAAGAATCACAGAGCCAAAGAATAAAAGCAAGACTAAAATTAAGAGTATTGATCATTTGCCTCAGAAGTGAGAGCACAAAGCCATAAAGTGATTAATAGTATTATTATTAGAGGAGCTCACCCAGCCTCCTATATTCCCAAAAGAAAATTGACATTGTTTTCAATGTTCCACCAACAATTTTTTAATATGTCTTCCAAATGTTTTGTCTCATCTTACTGCTGAAGCAGAACCAGAAATATGTTTTAATTCAATATAAGGATTTATTTAAAATAAATATGTGTTTAAATTTCATGTGCAGTAGAGGAAAAACCTACCATTCATCAAATTCTTGATTTTTGTTGTTGTTGCTTTCCTCTTTATGGAATTTGTAGACAGTATATTGGAGTTTTTTTCTAAGTAAACAAGAGTAAATCAAACCCAGACCCCACTCCCCAAACTGAGAAGGTCGGAAAATGTCCTTTCCCACCCTGAGCTCTCAAATGAATAGCCATGGGTGCTTCTTGGCAGCTGGGACAAGGGGAAAAAAAGATACATGGAAAGTATACCTCTGTTTTAAAATAAAAGTGAAGACTTGATTTTAAGTAGAGGTTAGGGTCAGGCCAGGTCAGACATTTGATTCCCTGGGTCAGGCCTCTTCAGTCTGTGACCTACCAAGAGAGGCATCATGTTCTAACTCTTCTCTGACAAAAGGAGCAAAAACAAAGCATTTTAATACAATCTGGACTAATTAGGCTTCCAAGTTAGAAGAAAGGGACATGTTGGAGGAAAAAAAAAAGACACAGAGCCTTTCTTATTTTATGGCAATTAAAAAGTGCATTGTGATCAAATAATGGCAAATGTGAAAAGTGGCATGAAGCAAATTACCCTGTTTTCCAAATTTCAGGAAAATCATTTTTCCAAGCTAATAGAATTACCCATCACAAAGAATGTTTGAAACTCTGCTATTTTATATGCCAGCAAATCCAACCATGGAAAAAAGAAAACAGAATGAACAGCCTCAAGAAGAAACATAATGGAAGAGGCTCATGGGGGGTTGTATTTGGCCCATTATTTACAAGAGAAAAATTCCTTTGTTAGCTGTGTGTCTTGAACAGACTTTATGGCAAAACCTGACAGACCAGTCTCTGACCGAATAAAATCCCCTGTGTCTGCAGGAATCTGACTTGTGTTCATTTAGAGATCTTGGTCTCAGGTCATATTATTTGCAAAAAAGAAGTTCTTGTGTACATTATGAATAAAATTATGAATAATAGATTTATAATGAATATTCCAACATAAGATACATGCATGCTCATTTTGAAATTTGAGAATTTCATGCCACAGAATTTCTTCCACGCCTTTGAGGCATATTTAATACATGTGAATGCAAGAAATGTTTTGTTCCTTTACTGTGAAATTCCTATTATGCTATTCTTTATTTTTTAGTAAATGAAGATAGTCATATTATCACTGAATAAAATAATAGAGGAAAAAAAATTTTAGAAAAAAAATAAATAAAAATAAAACTGTTGAAGCAATAACATATCCTACTACCTATATGCATCTTTATACATAATGTCACTGCAAATATTTTCAAGAAATGGACCCCAAAAAAGTAAAGGTTTATTTCTCTGGTTTCTTTTTCTATTTCTGAGTATTCATATTCAAGCTCTGAATACTTATAAAGGAAATTGGTTCTTTTATTTCTTCATCTGTCTGAGCTGAACTACAATTTTAGCTAAACCTACCAAAACAGTAAAACCTTACTCACTATGTAATAGTCTCCAACAAATGTGTTGGTGTGAAGGACCAAGCTATCATTTCCTCATCACATGGTTCAGTTAACAACATAGAAAGAGCTCACAACTCAATGAGCTAACATAGACCCTCATTTTTTTTTTCACATATGACAGAGCTGTTTGTAAATACAGGTGACACAACATAGAAAGCAGTCAATGTAGTAATGATCCCCTTTCTATAAAATGCATATATATATATATATATATATATATATATATATATGCTGGTCATAGACAAGGACAGTGTAAGTAATTGTTGAAAGATAAAAAAGATAGGCTAAGGAATATTTGGAAGGCAAAAACATAGGTCTTCCTGGTGAAGTGAACACCTGAGAAAAATAAATGGAGAAATCAATATTTAATCAAAAAATTTCATGGATAGAAGGTTGATATTAAAACAAAAGAATGAGCTACAAGTGTACCCTGAGCTGCGAACAGTATAAGCAAAGTGTTGAGGATGTGTGTATGTATTTGTATTCCATTTCCTTTTAAGACAGAGTTAGAGATATAATTGAAAACCAAGAAAATAAGTCCACAGACAGAACTGAGTGAAGCCAACCAAAAATCCAGAGAACAGTTTCTTAGATTCTTTACAGAAAATAATAATCAAATCATAGGTTCAGTTGATATTTTGATTCCTAGTTCAGCATTTTCCTTTTAGCTGCTGGGCAAAAGAGATTCCAAGAACAAGAAGGAAAATATCTTGCATCTTTTTGGAGATCCTTGCTCAGAAAAACTGCTTGGATGGTCCTTGGGGCCTACTGTAATATTATCTTGACATACCCTAGAGAATAATTATGTGACACAAATTATTTGGCTTGTGTATCTTTGCTTTGGGATGTCACATATGCCTTACACTTTGCCTAGGTTAAAAAAAAAAAAGATATTTTATTAATATTTTGCCAACATGGTTTGCAGGTCAGGTTGGAATACCCAGCTCTGGTGCAGAGATAACTCAAAGTAACATGAATAATTCATGAGTCTATTATATGCTTTGTCAAGAAAAAAGAAATAAAACCACTTCCAATTTAGATACTATTGGTTCAGTGGTTTAGTGGAAGTTCACAATTTAGAATTTCAGCTCCATTAGTTTTGACAATCAGATTAACATTAGCATTAGCTTATATACATTAGCTTTCTTAATATAACTAAGCCTAGAGAGTTGATTTAAACTTTATCATATGGAAGCCTATGCAATGATAATAGTATCTTGAAATTATCAGACTGATCTTAATAAAAGAAATTTGGAATGCTTTACAAACATTTAGACCATTAAGTACATTTTCTGATGAAGAACCAACAGCAAATTGAAATGCCATCATACTACTTATTTTAGCTACTCTGGGGTAAAAGAGAGAATGAGCCATAGGAAGAGATCACATAGTGTGATTTTTTTTTTTTTTCAAGCACTGAACAGTTTGCAACATTCCACACCTTTTTCTTCAGCTCTCACAAATATTTTTCTCAACTGATCATCACTCTATCTAAAATCCAAACTTTAGTCAACCTATTTTGAATATCAATGTAGAACATTTTCAAAGATATTAAAATGCCTCTCTAGAAAGAGAAATGTGTTAAGATACTGTGAAAACGTTTTAAGGAAACCTAACTCAAATTAGAGTCAGGAAGCCATGCCCGGAGGGCTCTCTTGTACATAGGACTCATCACAGCTTGCAAAGTGCGGCAAGAAGAAGGAAGATTTCCTCTACCTGGCAACAGCAAGCTTCAGGAACCAATAGCAAGCTGCCCTCACCTGCAGCCAGTGAGAGACCACTACCCTTCCAAACATCTAGAGCCAAGGAGGAGCCACCATCACTTCCAACTCTCATTTTCCTCCAGTGAAATTTTGTTCAAAATATCCCCTCCCAACTTCCTCTTTTCCTCTATAAAAACATGCTTTCCTCTTTTGTTCTGGACTTGCCTATCATTTATCATGGTTTGCTTGTCCTGAATTGCAGTTCCTCGGCTGTTCCCAAATAAACTTGATTTTGCTGAGTGAATTGCTTACCTTTCTCTTTTAAAAGATTTACATTTCTAACAACCATAAAGTCTTTAGGGTATATTAGTTTACAAGGTTAGATAGTCAATTATCTTGAAAGTTCCAGAAATAGATCCAGTCTGGTATACGTGAGGAAGTCTAAGCATGATGTAGGTAGAGGGGATTAAGAGGTTAAGACTTCATGGAGGACAATGTATTGTCACTCTGTTAAGAAGGCAGAACTATTGTGGACATTGCAACTATCATATGATCTCCCTGATATGAGGAAGTGGTGATGCAACATGGGGGCTTAAGTGGGTAGGAGAAGAATAAATGAAACAAGATGGGATTGGGAGGGAGACAAACCATAAGTGACTCTTAATCTCACAAAACAAACTGAGGGTTGCTGGGGGGAGGGGGTTTGGGAGAAGGGGGTGGGATTATGGACATTGGGGAGGGTATGTGCTTTGGTGAGTGCTGTGAAGTGTGTAAACCTGGTGATTCACAGACCTGTACCCCTGGGGATAAAAATATATGTTTATAAAAAATAAAAAATTAATAATAAAGAAAGCAAAACAAAATCTATTAATCTAAGAAATTCAATATCCATAGATATTCTAATTCAGCTGCTTAAAACTATAGTACACTTCAGCAGAATATGTAACATTTCCAAATGGTAAAAAAGTGGAACTATTTGGGATTTGAATATCCAGTGACAACTAACATCATCTCTTAATCTTTGTAAGAAAATAAAGAATGATTCAGACCTTAAAAAAAAAAAAAAAAAAGAAAGCAGAACTATTTCAAAGGGGAGAATAGAAGTTGCCAAAGAAAAGTATAGGGCAAAGAAAGCATCTTAGCATCTAAGCATCTTTATTCTGGTTATCTATCACTGCATTACAAATCACTCTACAACGTAGTGGCTTAAAGCAACCATACTCATTTTATTTTGTCTCACTGTTGCTGTGGATTAGAAATTTGGGAAGAACCTGAAAGTGTGGCATTCTAAAATTATTGAAAGAATATCACCATTATGTCTATTGTAAAAATATTGCTATTATATCTTATTTTGATGGGATTATATGTTTGATTCCTCTAATTTTCTTTATCCTAATGCCATGCTCATGAAGTAGGCTTCTGATTTTTATTCAGTTTCCAAGATCCACTAGTAGAAAATGTCCTTAGAGCAGACATGAGTAGCCCATTACCTATGATGACTTCTCATTTCAGATTAAAAACAAAAAACAAAAAACAAACTAGCATTCTGATTCTAACCTGACTCCCAAGTTAACACAACTAATGGGAATGAAAACACTAATCACAGAATTTCAAATATTCTCTTCTCTTAATTCTTATCTTAAAGGAATAAATTGTTCTGCTTTCATACATAAAATTTCATGAGCATGGATATTTCCACTCAGTAATTATTTTACTATGTGCCCCCCTAGTTCTATAACCTAGGGATATATCAGCACATTAAGAAGACAAGTTCCTATTTTCATGAATCCAACATTCTCAGCTAGGAGACAAAAGTAAACAATGATTTTATAAATCAGATGATAGTAAGAACTATGCAGAAAACTAGCACATGATGATGTAATAGAGTGTGACTGAGGGGCTTGCTTAGATTAGGAGGTTACAGAAGGCATCTCTGGGAAGTCACACTTTAAAGCTGATCCCTGGATGCCATGAAAAAGCCAGTCACAACAAAATTAGAAGGAAAAAAAAAAAACACATTTCAAACAGAGAGAATGCATAAATACAAAAGGTTCAAGGTGAGCTAGACGTTCCAAAGGTAAGGATTATATTGATGTGTTTAAGAAAGGAAAATAATGCTAGTATGTTGGATCATATAAGAGAAGTAAGACAAGCTCGTCTAGGGCTCGGTAGTGAGAGTTGGGAGTGTTTCTGAATGAGATGGAAGCTATTAAAGCGGTCTCATGACATGAATTGGTTTATATTTTGAAAATATTATTCAACCTAATGGAGAATACATTATAAAAATATGAATGAGGGGTGCCTGGGTGACTCAGTGGGTTAAAGTCTCTGCCTTCGGCTCAGGTTGTGGTTCCGGGGTCCTGGGATCGAGCCCCGCACCAGGCTCTCTGTTCAGCAGGGAGCCTGCTTCCCCCTCTCTCTTTCTGCCTGCCTCTCTGCCTACTTGTGATCTCTGTCTGTCAAATAAATAAATAAAATCTTAAAAAAATATATGAATGAAAGTAAGAAGACTAAGGAAGAAATTATTACAAAAATAAACAACAAATGATGTGTAGTAGAATAAGAGATGAAAGAAAGTGAAGTGATTTAGAAAATATTATTTTGATGGTACCTCAATAGAACTTTCCAATGGATTGAATATAGGAAGAGAATTGAGGGAAAAGGAGGAGTCAAGATTTTGACTAGAAAAAAGTCCTAGATTTTTTTTTTATTTTTATTTTTTAATTTTATTTATGTGACAGAGAGAAATCACAAGTAGGCAGAGATGCAGGCAGAGAGAGAGGAGGAAGCAGGCTCCCAGTGGAGCAGAGAGCCTGACATGGGGCTCGATCCCAGGACCCTGGGATCACGACCTGAGCCGAAGGCAGAGGCTTTAACCCACTGAGCCACCCAGGCACCCCAAAAGTCCTAGATTTTTAACTGGAAAACTTGAGTGGATAGTGGTGTCATTTATCAGGATAGAGAAAGTTGGAGAGAAGCACATTTACAATGTGAAGTTGAGAGAAATAAATCTCTTCAAATACGTTAGATTTTATTTATTTTTTAAAAGATCTATTTATTAATTTTAGCCAAGGTGGGGGAGAGAGAGCATGAGCAGGAGAGGCAGAGGGAGAGAGAATCTCAAGCAGACTCTGCCCTGAGCACGGAGCCCCAGACACAGGGCTCAGTCAAGACCCTGAGATCACAACCTGAACTGTAACCAAGAGTAGGATGTTCAACTGACTGCGCTACCCAGGTGCCCCTGCATATTCTATTTGTGACTGGCATTTCTCAGAGAGGGAAAATTCCAAGGAGACAGTCTTGGGAACACGTGAAGGAATTGGGGACAGACTCAGTTAGAAGTGCTGGCTTGGGATGGAAGCAAAACTGCAGCTGCTCAGGAACAGAAGAGATGACAGAGTAGCCGACTAGTTGGTAGGTGACTAGAAGGTAGGAAAATAGGAGAATTCCTCTTTAATTTCATCAATTTCTCAATGAAGTTCAAGACGAGGTCTCAACCCATGTGTACACATGTGCAGGAATCTAGGCTAGGAATCTGGCATAGGAGTTCAAAGGGAAAGTTTAAAGGAAACTGACCTACGTTCTGCAGTTGGTTGAGCATCTAGTTTTTTGTTTTGGCTCAGTTTGTAATCTCAGGATCCTGGGATCAAGCCCGAGGCAAGGTGCATTTGGGTGCAGAATATGCCTAAGATTCTCTCTCCCTTTCTCTCTGCCCCTCCTCCATCACTTTCTCTTTCAAATAAATAAAAAATAAATGCAGATTTATTTAAAAAAAAATAAAGGGAAAGTTGTGAAATATTAATTCTGAAGACTGTAATAGGACTGTAGGACTATGTCGAAGGCCCATGTGAAATTTGTGGTTATAAGTTTTTAGTGAGACCAATTGGCCTGTTCATGTGTTTTTCATTTCCATGTTCAGCTGCTCTGGTGCAGAAACAGGATAGGCAGAGAAGGTAGACTTAGGTATGTTTGGGGTTTTATCAGGTCATCACGGCAAAAAGAGAGAAGAGCAAGGTGAATAAAGGATAATTTTAAAAGGACCATGGAATCTGAGCGAGTAGGGAGAGAAATAAGAACAAAAAGGTGGGGCTAGGGCTGGAGAGTATAATTGTAGTAGGATCAGTGACTTGGAAATCTCAATCTTGAAGTGGAAATACCAGATTAAGTGATACAGGACTGGAGTAGCAGTCAGAATAGAAAGCTTAAAATAGAGACATTGGAAGAGATGCAACACGGCTACAATAATGGACATGTGTTGCTATGAGATGGAAGAAACATTACTGAACACCAGATCAAGGCACCAATGAAAATGCTGAGAAGGCAGGGAAGGAAAGGAAACTGGGTCAATTTCAGAGCCGCTCAGGGTAATATGGGATGTGAATGAATCCATCAAATATGGTAGCACTTGAGTTTCCAGTGAAAATTAAGATAAACATGGATAAGAAGACTTATGTTAATAAGAGATTCTTAATCTCATGAAACAAACTGAGGGTGGCTGGGCAGGGGAGGGATGGGGTGGCTGGGTTATGGACACTGGGGAGGGTATGTGCTATGGTGAGTGCTATGAAATGCACAAGCCCGATGATTCACAGACCTGTACCCCTGGGGCAAATAATACATTACTTTTTTTTTTTTTAAGAATTTATTTGTTTATTTGTCAGAGAGAGAGTGAGAGAGAGTGAGCACAGGCAGACAGAGTGGCAGGCAGAGTCAGAGGGAGAAGCAGGCTCCCTGCAGAGCAAGGAGCCCGATGTGGGACTCGATCCCAGGACGCTGGGATCATGACCTGAGCCGAAGGCAGCTGCTTAACCAACTGAGCCACCCAGGCGTCCCAATACATTACATTTTAATTAAAAAAAAAAAAAAAAGAAGACATGTTAATTTGAAATTCCATTACTAATATATGAAAATATCATATCCCTAATAGTTATCACCTCCTTCCTTAGTTTGTTGGAAAGAAGAAATATTTACTAGAATTAAGTATATGGAATTCTTGGAATGTAGGATGATGCACCTCTTGATGTCATGTAGCCTGATTCAATGGATTCTAAAAAGACTGTATCCAAAGTAAGTGTAAAAATAAATTTTAAAAGCTCTCCAGTCTGATAAATCCTATAATTCACTCCAGCACACAACAGACTTTAATGTCAGCATGTACTTTTTAGGAACTAATCTTAATTCTCTGCTGTCATGCGACAACTAGCTTCTCTTGTATTTTCCTCACTGGAGATTGAATCAATCTTGCTGATGTTATCTACCAGCCCTTATGCCTAAATTGCTCTAGTCATTTAGTTGTTTGAAATTTATATCCTCAGAAAAAGTTTATGGAAATGCTATTCTCTGAGTTCCTACATACTCAAAATAGTTTCTCAGGAGACTTTATACTTTCATTTAGGATAGAAATAAAATCTTTCATATATATTATATATATATACACACACACATATATATGACATATAAATATATATATTTATGTCAAAGATAATACACACATGCCATATAAATGCCATATATAGATATATGTAGTTGTATTTTTGTGTTTTTAATGTAAAAATACATAGCCCACAATCTTCCAATTTAATCATTTCTAACAATATAATTGAGTAGCACTAAATCCATTCACATTGTTGTACAACTATCATCACAACCCATCTCTAGAACCTTTTCATCATCCTAAACAGAAACTCTGTACCCAACAACTCCATTCCTTCTCTACTCTCCAGCCTCTATTCTGCTTTAGTCTCCCTCTGTTTCTGAATTCGCCAAGTTCAGTCATCTCATCTAAGTGAAATCATACAACACTTGTCATTTCATGTTTGGCTTTTTCACTTAAAGCAATGTCTTTAGATTTGCAGTACATTTTGATATATGATATGATATGATATACATTTGATATATGATGGCATATATCAGATTTTCATTCTTTTTTAAGGCTGAATAATTTTCCATTGTATGCATATACCACCATTTGTTTAGCCATTCATCTCTTAAACAACTGGGGGGCTCCCACTTTTTGGCTATTGTGAATAATGCTGCTATAAATATTAGTGTATAAATATCTGTTTAAGTTCATGCTTTCAATTCTTAGGAGTATATAGTCAAAAGCAGAATTGCAGATCATACAGTGATTCTATGCTTAATCTTTTGAGGAACTAACCAAACCATTTTCCATAACAACTACACCATTTTGCACTCCCATCAACAGTGTATAAGAGTTCTAATTTCTCCACATCAGTACTTGTTATTTTCCTTTTTTTAATAATAGCCATCCTAATCAGTGTAAAGTGGCATCTTTAATTTGCATTTTCCTAATGACTACTCATGTTGAGCATCTTCTCATACGCTTTCATACATCTTCCTTGGAAAAGTATCTACTCAAGCCCTTTGCACATTTTTAAATTGGGTTGTTTATTTTTTATTGTTATTCAACTATAGAAGTTCTTTATATATTCTGGATAATCTTCATCAGATTTATGATTTGAAAATACTTTCTCCCATTCTATGGTTTGTCATTGCAACTCGTAGCGTCCCTTGTTGGCACAAAAGTATTTCATTTTGATGAAATCCAACTTACCTATTTTTTTCTATATTGTCTGTGCTTTTGGTGTCATCAAAAAATCATCACCAAATCCAATATCATGAAGATTTTCTACTATGTTTTCTTCTAAGAGTTTTGTGGTGTTAGCTCTCTACATTTATATATTTACCCATTTTGAATTAAATTTTGTACATGGTGCAAAATAAGGATCTAACTTAATTCTTTGCATGTAGATATCCAGTTTTCTCAGCACCATTCGTTAAAAAGACTGCCTTTTCCCCAGTGAATAGACCTAGGATCCTTGCTGAAAATCGATGGACCATATACAAAAGGGCTTAATTATGGGTTCTATATTCTATTCCATTGATCTATATTTCTATCTATACGTCAGCACCACACTATTTTGATTGCTGTAGCATTTGTAGTAAGTTTTGAAATCAGGAAGATGAATTCCCTAACTTTGTTCTTTGAAAGTGTCTTGGTTATTGGGGTCCCTTGAGTTTCCATATGAATTTTAGGATAGGCTTTTTTATTTCTGCAGAAAACTGCCATTGGGATTTCAATATTGAATCTGCTGACACTTTGTGTAGTACTGCTATCCTAACAATATTAAGCCTTTCAGTCCATGAACATGAGATGCCTTTCCATTTATTTATGTCTTCTTTAATTTCTTTCTGTAATGGTTTTTACTTTTCTGTGAACAAGTTTTTTGCCTTACATTAAACTTACTGCTAGTTTTGAATCTTCTTTATTTTCAAAAAAATACTGAGTTATAATTTTAGTACTAATACTATTCCACTGGGTGGTATTGTTCTTTGTGACTCTTATCACACATTTGGTGAACCCTGTTTGCCCATCTTTAAATCTATCACTTCCTCTCAAACCCTCTATATCTATTCCTTCTGTGTTTTTAGTAATTAAAACAAATTATGCTCTAACACATCTCCTATTTATTTTCAGGCATAATCGATAGTGTTTACTTTCTCTGATGCTCCTTCTCATTTAGCATTCATTACCAAATGATTTTTTTCTTTATTTCCAATTATTTCCAGAACCCTGTCAGCTTTCTTTCTTTTTAGATCTCCCTTTTTTCCAATCATCTAATATTTGAGTTTTCTAATTCTTATTGATGCTGTTATTTTATATTTCTATCAGTTTCTTAATTTTTAGTACATTTTGTAATATTAGTTACATTTTTTAAAGATTATGGGCATCTCTCTCTCTCTCTCTTTATATATATATATATATATACACACACACATACACACACAATTTCTATATATATTTTTATATAATTATTCCATAAATGTTATATGAGATGCATACAATTATATAGATTTGACCACAGATATTTTCTACTGTTCATAAATCAGTGAGAAGAACTTTACAGTATTTTAGGAAGGGAAAGTTGATAAGTTTAGCTCAATCAACTTCATGGCTCTAGTGCTCCTTTCCTCTAAGGCTTTTATTTCTTAGAAATGTTAAAAATATGATTGCATACTTTCTGCAACCTGCCGGCTCTCTTCCTCTCTCCCCTTGTATCTGAACCAACTGTTTCCTTTGCCTGTATTGTCCTTATCCCGATAGATGCTGCTCCTAGCTCTCCTAGTTTCACCTCCACACAAGGCTTTCACCTTCAAGAGATTGTAGTAGGTTCATTTCAAGAACTCAGACAACCCTACCCCTTCCAACCCATCTAAACTAACCACAACTCTTTTGCAGTCAGCTAATTTGAATCTGCTAAACTCCCTCCCAATCTTGACTTCAGAATTCCAGTAAGTACTCACTGGCTCTTTGGTGTTCTCTGGCAATCAGGACCATCTGAAGTCCTCTGCTTTATCTCTGCTTCATCCTACACACGGTTATTAATATGTGGGTCTTTTTGCTGTCAGTGGTTTATTCCCTGCCTCTGTATTTTTAGGTTCACAGGATACCGTAGTTTTGTTTTAGATTTGTGGTACATTTTAAAGTATTTTTGTTATGGGATCCTGTTTTGTAGCCCTATTTATTTCAATGGAGAGATTTCAAAGGATACAAAAACAGTGCTCTTGCCATCTTTTTCTAACCTGCAAATTATTTTTTTAAAGAAACATTTTAACTTTTCGTCATTTATATATGCCAGTGAAAGATATTCAAAAACAGCATATAAAAATCTTTGAAAGAGCTGTTATGTTGGGGAGGTATTGTATTCCATGGTTCTTTCTTGTTTCCTTAGTTGTATCGTGAAATACAGGAAAAAAATATTTATTCACACATACATATATGCATGTAGGTATGTGTATATGTGTTTATGTATATGTTTAACAAAGAAAGACCACTGAGATTTTTTCCCTCTTTGCACTGCTTTTATACACTAATTTTCTTTTTCTGTAACTAAACTACTTGAGGGAAATCTCCCGTCTCTTGCTTGTGCAATCCACAAGCACAACGCCAACAAAGAGTAAAGGCATGTAAATATTTCCTGTGATTGATGATAATGGGGAGGCTGTTTATTATGCATACTAAATTTTCATTATTCTAACCCACACATTTTAAAGTCCTTCTTTGTGCAATAGAGAGCTAAACCACGATAAAATTATTATTTTCAGTGGAATAGAATAGAAAAAACCCTGCAGAACTTACCTCAATTTCAACTTTCTTGAATTACTGGATGCACCATGTTTTTCAAATTGAGAAACATAGCATTTTTCTTCACAAGTGAAACGGAAAATCACCTGTGCCCTCTAATGCCTAAAACAGCTGATTTAGTCCAAGATCTCCTTGGGATCCTGTTTTATTCACTGACACAGAAGCTTATGCTGATAATGAATGCAAGGTGACTATTTCACATATGTCATTTTAAAATATTTATATTGAATGTATAATAAAAAATAATCTTCAACGCAGATGCACTGGAAAACTCAGTTCTTAAGTGCATTCAGAACAGAAAAGGAAGAAAAATGGAGTCGCATTTAAAGAACTGGCACAACTCCAGATACTGTAATAGGTATTAATTTTATTTACCATGTTTTATGAAGATATGGATAAACATGGTAACATGATAAAAGGGAAGAAAGTTCCAGAGACCTAGATGTTAGGCCCTGCTCTGCTACTAAGTTGTGTCGGTCCAAGCTATTCATTGAAATTGCTATATGATTCAGTTATTTTTCAGAAAAAGTATTTGCCTCAACATAAAACTGGATCCCCAAGTTGTTATGAAGTGGCAAATCAACATCCAAGCACTTTCTACTTTAGTGGGAGTATCCAAATGGTGTTGAGGCAGGATCCTATCCCCCACCTTGGAAACCAAATGGAAGAAAATGATTCTATCTATTCTTTGTCAATTGGAAGGACAGGTATGTGGCTTAGGATCTTGATCAAACAGACCTTTGAATCTTAAGGGAAGACTGTATAGACAAAGAGACAACCAAATTATATTCATGGGACAATGATGAATTGGAAGAAATAAGGCAGTCGTATTCCAGTGGTGACACCTGCTGATTCCTTGGCTGCCTAGCCTCAATTATGTCTAATACAAATTTCCATAATGGACTTTCTTGTCTTCCCATTGGTTCTGTGACCTACTATCAATCATACCAATGTGTGTCCTTTTGCTACTTTCCATAAGCAGTGCTGGTTTCTGCCAGTTGCTACCAAAACCCTTGGCATGGAAAACAAAACATCTGTGGCATTCGACTCAGAATTGAAGTTGATAGAACTAACCAACCATTTAAATAAGAAGTTACCAAAAAATAAAAATAAAAAAATAAAAAGTTACAATCTTTCAAGAATTTAATATCTAAAAAAATTGAGATTGCTTTTAACATTTGCATTTATTTAATAAAAATGATGTATTATCCAGTAACTTATTTCTTTCAAAGATTTTCATATAATCAATGTCAACTTGTGAGCTACTAAGGAATATAGAACTTAGCACATGATGTGTGTAGCTTATTAATTTTTAAAGAAAATCTAAAAACAACAAAACTGTCATTCAGATAGAAAACTCCCATTTCTAAAAACCAAGTTCTACCATTTACTAGACTGTGACCTTGGGAATAAGGTATCCTCTCTAAAACGTAATTTTTGTACTCTTTAAAAGGAAAGTATTAATAATTTAATATTGACCATGCTAATACATATTACGAATATTAAACATATTATGAATTTGAAAATCTAACAAAATCTAAAATGTAGAAAGTCTTTAAAAACAGCAATGATAGCGATGATGATTTTCCAATGTAGTGGTGGCTTAGTCCTCTTTTTACTGTACTAAGAATGAACTCACCAAAACTAGCTGTGAAATTAATAGCCAAATATAATCTCTTAGCCTTTGGAGTTCATCACTCCCCAAATCCCTGATATACATCCCCTTGCTCTTATTTGCACTTCTTTTCCCCAGGAGATACTTCATTTTATTTTACTTCATAATCTCCCAAAAGGCAGTTCCCACCTTCCCTTATTAAGATGCAGCCTTCCTCTCCGAATACTTCACAAAACATTGATTTCCTCTTAAAGTTAAAATGAACACCTAGTTCCCAACTATGTACTTTCCCAGCACAGACTCCTCTTCCCCATCTGCTTGTATATCCATCTGCTCGATGAACTTGACCACCTGTGGCTCTGTTCTCAAAAGGTAGTTCCCCAAGGTCAGTTGGCATACTTTTCTATTTATTTTCTATGGGTCCCATTCATAAGACCCTTACCGACCTACTTACGCAGCCAGAACACCTGTCCTAATTTCAGAGCAATTTTGCCTAATTTTTTGTCCCTACTTCCTGCTTCTACCCAATAGCCACTCTGACACCCACCAAGAACAACTTGCAGGAAACCACTGATTTGAAATTCAAGAAACCAAGTTTCCATGTTGTATCTGCTCCCTGAAATTCCCTGTTAGCTAGTTCCTCAGCTGTTCCTTGGGGGTGGTAGATGTTGACTAGGGCCCAATAATTCTGGATTCTGAAAAGGGAAGTGGGACCAAATTCAGAAATAGGCACCAGGAGAGACAAGGATATAACAAGATAGAGAGAGAATCTGAAACAAATCTAGAGGCAGGTGCCTGGTGGAGGGACTCCTCTGCCATCATCCCCAGAAACAAGGGAGCTAGTTCTGAAGCCAGATCCTCCTACAGCTCAAAGCTCTGCCCATCCAGCTGGTAGCTGGCTTCAAGCCTTGCACACCTGATGAGCAGACCGTTGACTTACCATGTGTTCGGCTCCTCCAACTGAGTCCGTCCCTCAGCTCCTGATCGGCCGGACTCCAGTCCAGGGCACTCCTGCCCTCTTGCCCACTTTCTCCGGCAGTACCTAGGGGCCGAAGAGTTGCTCCGGTCTCTCGTCCTTTGCTTGTGGGACCCTCAAGGGGTGGCAGAATTGCGGTAGGGGTTTGAGACGAGAGGACTGAGGTGGACAGAAGGGGGTTGCTACAACGTGGACAGTGGTGCCAACCTTATACCCCTCTGCCCCTGCCTGGTATCACTGCTTCAGCTAGGCGAGGGTCTCCAGGGCAGGGGGCTGGACTTAGTCAAAGTCAAGAGGCACGAGGGTTTTGCAGGTGGTGGTGGTGTCGGTGGGGAAGGTAGTGGGAAGAACAGGACTCCCTGGAAACAGTCTCCCATCTGCTTCAGCTTCTTCTCCAGGAAGGTCATGGCTTTGAGAGCAGGTGGGCCACAAAAGTGGGCGGGGTGTATCTGCGGCCCAGGGGGCGGGGGAGGCTCAGGCAGAGGGCATAAAGCAAGTCATTAGGCCGGAGCTGCCGCACCGTCACCCTTGGAGGGCTTCCCTCCAGCTGCTGCCAGCTGCCAGATTCTCCCTCCCCTCCCCTCCCCACTCCCCAGCTCTCTGAAGGAACTCACGGGGTGGGGGGGCGGGGGGTAGGGAGGAAGGGCAGGGACCAGGGGACTTTCCCAAAGAACAGTACAGGAGACCGTGCAGCCACTGGCTGGGAGCAGGGCCTTCTCGGGCTTCAGCCCCAAGGTCCCCAGAAATGACGCGGCTGCCACACAGGTGCTGAGCACCCGAACTGAGGGGAGGCAATGGAGCTGGCTCACAAGGGCGAAAGTGGAGGACAACACAGCGGCAGAAAGGGGAGAAGGCGGCAGCCTGGCCTTTACTTACACAAGGTGATAGATGATGATAGATAGATAGATAGATAGTTGGTAGATGATAGATAGATTTTAAGTTAATTAGAAAAATGATTACTGGATTTTCGTATATGGGGCCAATTCTGGACAAAATAGTGAATTGATGAGGTTTGCCTTCAGTGCTTTGAACTTCTCTATTTGTTGTGACTTCGGGTGTCCCTTCCCCAACTTAACCATCCCAAATCTTCATATTCTTGTATAACCCCCTTGAAAATCCTATTTGTATATGCTTTGGCATATGGAGTCAGTTACTGGCATCGGCTCAAATTAATAAGACATCTTCCCATTAGAATTTGTAGGTGAGTGCATATAAAACATTTTAGTGGTACTCTATTTGTATTCCTAGCAAAGTCCCTGGCTTTCATTGAATGAGCAAATATAGGAATAAAAGAATAAATGAAAACTAAATGATCAGAAGCTAGACATAGTGGGAAAAGAAATAAAATGTATAGAAAGAAAGAGAAAATAAAGGGGAAAATAAAGTGAGCGTCTAACATTGAACTTTCTGGCATTAACCATTGAGTGAAGAAAGTCATAGGGATAAATATTGATATCTTTGAATAACTAGTGAAATTATACGATGTACATGGCCATCAGTGGTGTTGATGTTTAAGTCACATATAACAGTAATATACTCTTTATAATGAGGGATGCAATGAGTGATCCCATCTTTCTAGTTTTTTTATACGTCTATGTAAGGTATCTTTCTGTGAGATAATGTAAAATAAATCATCACCTAAAATTAGATGGCATTATCATTAATGCTGTGTGTGTGTGTGTATGTGTGTATCCATACCAATTATATATCTGTACATATATAAAATTGGAAACCATTGAATTTAATAAAAGAACTAGACATTTTGCAACAGCTACAAGTTGTTATTCTAAACCAATAGAATTCTGGGTGGGGGGGGGATGGAGGAATCTCCTTTACTTCATTCCATCAGTAAGAAAAAAATTCTGAATGTAGAAACATTTTCTGAAACTGAATGTATGTGATCATTCATAATAATATGTGGATAAAGGGGTATCCTTTTATCTACCTTATAGTGAAGATGATGAAATAACAAAGCCAGCTATACAGAATGGAAAATTTTCTTCTGCTGTCTGACTTAAATTCATCTAAAGACTTATGTAGACTGGAAAAGCTATCTTTTTTTTTTTTTTTTTAAGCTTTCCTTCTCATGCCTTATTCAGCATACATTTTGAGGACAGCTGGAGAAGCCTATAATGAGTTACATTAATAACTGAAGAGGAAGAATGATGGGCATTCTGAGAGGGAGGGAGGGAGGGAAAAAATGAGAATATGCAGATGTTTGTGAACAGCCACGAGTGAATTAGTAATGAGCGTAGTATAACTAAGAGCAGAGATGAAGATATGTTGAAAAGGATGCCAGCGAATATGACTCTTAGCACCGTAGCAACATCTGACATCCTGGAATTCCACTGCCTTGAAGCTACCCAGCACATCAATTCAATTACTCCACCTGGAGAAGAATGGGAGGGAAAACTCACTCAGTTTTACTCTTACTTTTTTTTTCTACCTCTAGGAGAATTTTGGTCAATAGGAAGCCTGTTTTTATTTGAAAAGTCAGGCCATCTAGAGGAAGTCAATGTTTCATTATCTGAGAGGGCAGATATACATAGTAAAATAGCTTGAAAGGAATAAGAAATGTAATTTTCCATGGAAATTGGGATGGGGGCATAAGAGTCAGAATTTCACTTAGATTTTCCACTGTAGTCAATATTTAATAAGAAAGTGATTCCTTATTAAGTGATATAAAAATTATACAAAATTTAGGGGCGCCTGGGTGGTTCAGTGGGTTAAGCCGCTGCCTTCGGCTCAGGTCATGATCTCAGAGTCCTGGGATCGAGTCCCGCATCGGGCTCTCTGCTCAGCAGGGAGCCTGCTTCCTCCTCTCTCTCTCTCTGCCTGCCTCTCTGCCTACTTGTGATCTCTCTCTGTCAAATATATAAATAAAATCTTTAAAAAAATTATACAAAATTTAGACTTTTATAAAGTATTTTAAAAAGATTGTCAACAAGTAAGGTTTGATAAGGCATGCTATTTTCTATGACTTTTTATGTTTTGCTTTTAACAAAATAATCCATCATGGGGCTCCTGAGTGGCTCCTGGTTAAACAGCTGCCTTCGGCTCAGGTCATGATCCAGGGTCCTGGGATTAAGTCCCAAGTCCTGTATCAGGCTCCTTGCTCAGCAGGGAACCACTTTCTCTCTTTCTCCCCTGTCTCTCTGCTCTCTCTCTCTCTCTCTGTCAAATAAATAAATAAACAAAGTCTTAAATCTTAGATCTTGAGCAAAGATAACATGTGACGCACAGTTATCATCTGGCTACCTACCTTCAACTTTACTTTTTTCATAGCTTTACAACACAGTGGAGTGTTAGAACATTTTGGTTGAATTCCAACCATTTATAAATATTATACCAAGATTCACAAACCCTACAAGTAAGTGGGAAGAATCTTGCTATTTCCTGAAATGAAGAAAGGTCATGACAATTTAGTGTCAAATATGAAAGCAATCACAACTAAATGGACATTATTTCTGAAAAGGGTGTCTAAAGTGTGATTGGTGACTGGCCTGCCAACTTGCATCTAACAAATTACTATCCACTTCTGCTCTCCCACCTGGGGAATAAGTAGTAAACAAATCTAAATATGTCTCTGAAAACATTTACAATTTTGGTAGGGAATTAAAGTGAAAGTCTTCCTCCATATAAAGTGTGAGATTAATTTTTTACACATACCATAAAAATGCTGCAAGCATAAACCACTGGCAAAAGATGCATTAGTGCATCTCAGGAAGTCTGCAAAAAATGTATTTGGCAAATTTTTCATGCACTGGCTTGATCAAAAGATATTTAAAATGAATTTAGGTGTGGAACTTTGTGATAACCTGATAAAAATGCAAACAGGGACAATAAGAATAGCTACAGAAATTGTCATTTGGTAAAGGAGAGATTCAAATTCTGCTGAGAATTAAAAGGAGGAAACTGGGGGGCTCTTGGGTGGCTCAATCCGTTAAGCATCTGACTCTCAGTTTCAACTCAGGTACATGATATCAGCATTGTGGGACTGAGCCCTGCATTGGGATCTGTGCTCAGCATGGAGTCTGCTTCAGATTTTCTTTCTCTGTCCCTCTCTGCCCCTCCCACCCATGCTCTCTCTTTCTCTAAAATAAATAAATACATATTTTTTAAAAAAATTTTTTTTAAATATTTATTTATATTTATTATTTATTTATTTTAGAGAAAGAGAGAGGTGGAGGGCACTGAGTGTTATATGCAAACAATGACTCCTGGAACACTACATCAAAAACCAGTGATGTATTATATGGTGACTAGCATAACATAAAAAAAGAAAAAGAAAAGGAAAGGTTGAAATTTGGGAAACAAATATTATCATAGGTCTATAGACAAATATACTCAGATCAGACAAGAAAGTTAACAACAAAGGAAAGGAAATGAATCCCATTAGATGCACCAGAGAGGTGCAATTTAGATTTGATTAAAATAGATTCAGGACTGGAATTCATCAATAAGGAAATACACACTGTTTAAAAATAAAAACAGATTTAAGGACACCTGGCTATCTCAGTCAGCTAAGCATCCAACTCTTGATTTTGGCTCAGGTCATGATCTCAGGGTCATGGGATCAAGCGCCGTATTAAGCTCAGTGCTCAAGATGGAGTCTGCTTGAGAGTCTCTCTCTCTCTCTCTCTCTCTTTCTCTGCCCTCCCCACACTCATGCATTCTCTATCTCTCTCTAAAATAAATAAATAAAATCTTTTGAAAAGTAAATAAAGATAAAAACAGGCTTAATCATGGAGAAATAGTTTTATTTATATAAGTAAATATCCTTAAAACTAAGTATGGGAATACAGTGATAATTATTTGTTTATAGAGAGAAATAAAAAGAGACAGAGATATTCTTCTAAGGAAGTGAATTACATCCCCCCATGTCTCACCCCTCACTCCCCTGTCCCCCAGGTAGAATTAAAGATCTGGATAATGCTTTTCCACTGTAGACCACAGAATGGGCACAGAAGTAAGTAGTGATAGGGACGCCTGGGTGGCTCAGTGGGTTAAGCCTCTGCCTTCGGCTCAGGTCATGATCTCAGGGTCCTGGGATCTCAGAGTCCTGGTATTGGGCTCTCTGCTCAACAGGGAACCTGCTACCCCCTCCCTCTCTCTGTCTGCCTCTCTGCCTACTTGTGATCTCTCTCTTCCTGTCAAATAAATAAGTAAAATCTTAAGAAAAGAAAAAAAAGAAAAGAACTTGTGCAGTGGCTGATGGTGGCAATTTTCCTGGATCCAGTTGGAATGACAAGGAAGCCGGTAGGTAGGGGAGAATTAGGAATAATACATAGATGTCCCATTTGTAGAAGCAGTCAGGAAGTGAGAAGGATAAAGGTGGGAGAATCTGCAGTGTGAGTAGCTCCAGTCTCTCCTGGCTGAGACAAGAAATCCTAAAAGAACTTGCTGTTGCAAGGAGAACCATTTTCAAAATAACTAATAATCTGCAAAGATCAATGGACAGTGACTGAAAAATAAAGGAAGGAAGATACCATGATATAAAACAGAAATGATAACAAATAAAATAAATAAATAAATAGAAAAACAGTTTATTGAAACAGAAAAAGAGAAGCAGTTTATTGAAGGAATTGTCATATTGGAAAACAGAAAAGAGACACAAGAACTCAAAGTAGTTGTGGCAGAAGGAGCTGGTGGGGCTCGAAAAAAAAAATCAATCTATTGCAGAATTGAGCACCACATTGAAAGCAACACAATGAGGTATAAACCTAGCTAAAAACACAGTAAGGCATATATGACAACAGTGATAAAAACGAACAAGATACAAAGTAAAGAACTATGACTGAAAAATGATTCAAGAGAAAATATAAATATACACTACTAGTAAATTATACACACACACACACACACACGGTGTTCTTGAAAAAGAAAACCAAAATTATGGTAAATGAAAAATACACAAAATTCAAAGACATTTTCCAGAAATGAAAGGAACTGCATGTCAGAGATCTGGAATGATCAATATTGAGTCATATCCTGATGACATCATTGACCTTCAAATTTAAAGAATTCCTACAATATCCACACAAAAAGATTGAGTCACTTATTTGGGGAAAATAATCAGATGGGCCTCATATTTTTTCCACAGCAATGGTTGATGCTAGATAGCAGTAGATATAACCAGTAGGATAAAATTAGAATTATTTCCGATCAACAACAAAAAATATATATGGGTAAATAAGTTAAAGTAAAGGAAACATGACAGAAACATTACATATATAATCTAAATGATAAAAGACTAAATACTGTAATAGCATGCTTGCTTTGGCAGCACATATCTAAAGTAGTGTAATATCAATGTAAAATTGAATAAACTATACATTTCACAGGAAACAATTCTCGTATTAGCTTCTAAAGCAAAACCCAAGCTATGTGCTATGTACATGTGCTATACTTAGATTAAGTGATTAGAAAGCTGGAAAATAGAAGGGCAGGTAAAGACATAGCAGGCAAATGCACACAAAAGGAAAACAGGAGTCATGAATTTCACAATAGGCAAGGAAAATGTAATCAAACAGAAGGGCACTTTACAATGAAGACTAACAGTTATGGAGACATATATGTGTCTATATATACACATACATAGACACACACGTGTATGGACGTAAATGGATATATGTATATATACATTTCTAACACGATAAGGAATATGTATATCTAAACATTAGATAATGTAGCATCAATATTAGAGTCATAGCAAAAACAAGTTAAAATAGAGAAATATTTTTGTAAAAAAAAACTTTAATTCACTTTTCCAAGCTTATGAAGAACAAGGAGACAAAAGGAAGTAACGATAATAATAACAATAACAGCTTACCATTTTTAAGTCTAACTATGTACCAAACACTAGTTTAGATGCCGTATCAAAGAGCTTTTATGAATTTAATGATTTTAGGAAACAGGACAAAGGGAAGATGACAAATAGTGTCCTGACTCAAGGTTTCTTCCCAGAAGTGACAGAATCATATCTACTCCCATTGCATTTTCCAAAACAAGCCCCCACAATAGGGATGGGGCAGTGTAACTCTACCTTCTGCCAGGAAGGAGGAGTGTAAGGTGTATTTGGGAACAGTACCAAAAGCAGCAGTAATGACCATGATGACTTTACAGAATATTGATGTCCCAAATCAGCATGTTGTTATAATATCCAGTGAAACATAGGGAAGGTTAGAGTTTGCTGAGAGTATATTTCTGTACACTCTGTAGGCAGTGGCCATCCTATATACATCAGGACCTGCTGCAGAGAAGGTAAAACTGGCACGGTAATAACCTAAGTTACAATTTGAAAGTTGCTTGGTATCTATGAAATTAGGGCAATGCGAATTAGTTACATGGTTCAGATATTTCATGACTTTCAATGAAAATAACTTAAAGCACCCATTTCCCCAGTACATGTTACCAGGGATATGAAAGTTCAGACTTTGGCTTTATCTCTCTCCTGGACAGTGTGTGTTTGGGTCTTGAAAGCTTAGATTTTGTGGTTCTCTCTGTTCTACATACCCAATGTCTGGCCAAACTAATTTCAGATCAATGCATTTCTTAGATATAATGACTTATTATTATAACATTTTATTTATTTATTATATTTATATATTATAATATTTTACATTATTATTATTGATTTATAATCTAGTGTGGCACATCTGGGAATCATTATGTCTTTTGAAAATTACTGCACATTTTTTTTCTGCTCTAATCCATATACTTGACTCAAATTTTAATCTCAGGATTCAGTCCTCCATTCCTCATTTCAAAATTATCGAAGAGCTCCACGTGATATTCTCCAGTTCTTCTTTCTCTGTCTTGCAGCTTTTCTCCCTCTTCTGTTGTACCCATGGACATTCAAACATGCCATTATTTCTCCCACTTTAAAAAAAGAAAGAAGAAAAGGAAAGAAAAGAAAAGAAGTGAAGAGAAAAGAAAAGACAAAGGAAAAGAAAGGAAAAGAAAAAAGCCTCCCCTAGTTCCACATCTCTTTTCTTCAAATGCCCCATTTTTTCAACTTCTCCCTATAGCAAAAATCCTGTATTTCCTATCTTCAATTTCTCTCACCTTCATTTTCTTTGATCTAAATCTAAATCGGTTTCCATCTATACCCAATAATGCCCTACACTGTGTACATCTAATGGCAATCCTCACTCCTCATCTACTTTGGTGAGCATTTGACAATTGATCTCTCTTCACTTTGTAAAAATCCTTTCTACACCTTGCTTTCAGGACACTACTTGCTTAGCTCTCTTCCTAGTTCACTGGCACTCCTCCTCGACCTTCTTTGCTACTTCTTTCTCATCCTCCTGACTTTTAAACCTTGAGAGAGCCCTGGTTTTTAGTCCTCTGATATCTTCTTAGCTATACTCATTCCCCAGGTGATCTCATCAAGTTCCATGGATTTCAATACCACTTATGTGGTGATAATGGCCACATTTACATCTCATGCCCAAGTTTCTCCCCTAAACTCTGGACTTCCATTTTCCACTGCCTACCTGACATCTCCTACTGACCATCTAAATAGGAATAGCATACTTAACGTGTTCAAAACAAACTTCTGGTTACCACCAAAAACTAGTCCTCTCAAAGACTCCCTATCCTACCAATTTTTCATGGGAAAAACTGTGGAGTCATCACTGACTCCTCATTTTCTCTCAAAACCTATATTTGGTACACCAAATTTATGGGAAGTTAAGCCTTTTATCACCACTATCAAAGCTATTACATTGGTTCAACCTGTTATGCAAGGATTATTGTAGTTGCCTCATGATTAGTTTCTCTTCTTCTCCCCTTAACCCACGCCCATCTATTTTCAATATTACCGTCAGAGAGATCCTATTTCTACCGTAAGTCAGAGCATGTGATTCTTTCACTTCACACCTTCCCATCTTACTATGCAATCCAAACCCCACTCGGCTCTCCCTGAAGTTCCTGCAGAATGCCCTTCATCACTCACCTCTCCATTCCAGTCTTTGCCATCCTCACATGCAACCACACCAAGTTGTTCCTGCCTCAGGGCCTTGGTTCTTCTGGGTCTCTTGGCCTAGAATGTTCTTTGCTAAGACAGCTGCACGGCACAGTCCCTCAGGTCTTCCAAGCCTCTGCTTAGATTGACCTCTAGGGGAGTTGTCCTATAAACCTTAAATAACACAGTAAGCCTTCCTGGCACGACTTCCATACCTTTAACTTCTCATTAGAATTGACCTATATTTGGCATACTACAATTTTACTTTTATTTATTAACTTTTTACCAGATTACAAACTCTATGAAAACAAACTTATGTGTGAACAGCTCATAAAACAGAACCTAGTGCTTCATAACTATTTACTGAATCAATATATGCAATACTATGACAGAACCAAATCAGGACAGAGCCATGTCAGTGCTCAATAATTTTCAGTAGCTGCCCTTGGTCTCTGTCTCCTCCTTACCTCCCATGGGCTCAGAGGTTTTCTTGAGACTTACTCTCATCACAGATATGGCAGTTCTGCTACCCAAGCTGGGCTGTGGTCCCCAAGACAATATTCGCCATATCTCCTAGGAGGAGGACTCTGGCTGGAGGCAGCTCCAGAGCATTCAGACCCTGCATAATCACCCCACTCTTACTTGTGAGGGCCCCTCCCATCTGCATCATGTTGGATATTTACTGTTTTGCTCATGAGACCAGTGGTCAGTAAGTTTTCCCTGGTCACCAAATTAACAAACAGTACTTCTCTTTCCTATGGAAACCAGGTAGTGGCGGTTCCGTCTCCTTTTGAGCCCTAACACAGGAGAGTCAAGAAGAAATACTCAAGATTTGGGATGCCTGGGTGGCTCAGTGGGTTAAAGCCTCTGCTTTCGGCTTAGGTCATGATCTCAGGGTCCTGGGCTCTCTGCTCAGCGGGGAGCCTGCTTCCCCTTCTATCTCTGCCCGCTTCTCTGCCTATTTGTGATCTCTGTCTGTCAAATAAATAAATAAGTAAAATCTTAAAAAAAAAAAAAAAAGAAAAGAAAAATACTCAAGATTTGACTGTGTGCTTAGTCATATGGCCACGGACAATGTAAAGGACACTACAGAGACTGTTTCACACACACATTATTTATTTGGACAGTTATGTAAGTATTAACCTAATTCTTATGGACTGAGGAGAAATCACGGGTGTTGCTTGGGAGTCTGTCACCTCAGCGGGGGAGTGTCATTATCATAGAGTACTTTTCTCATTAAAGAAATTGTGCCATATCATCTCTTGGAAGGCTGTCCTATCTTACCTCTGTCTGTCCTTGTGCAGTCTAAGGCTACAGCCCTCATCTCCCTGAACCTGAGGGAGAGCACACACTGCTTCTCTCAATGAAATTTATGTCTTAGAGTTTAGGAGTTCCATCCTTCTGTGTGCACTGTTATGGGTTCAATTGTGTCTCCCAAAAAGATGTTGGTGTCCTAGCCTCCCCTCCCCCTGTCTGTAAATGTGTCCTTATTTGGAAGCAGAATATTTGCCAATGACCAAGGGTAGGCCCTAAACCAATATGATTGGTATCCTTATAAAACGTAGAATCTGGGGACTAGAGTCAGACATGCACCCAGAGAGAACACCAGGTGCATATGAAGGAAGAGATTGGAATAACGCATTTGCAAGACAAGGGGTGCCAAAGATTTCCAGCCAACTCTCAGAACCGAGAAGAGAGACATGGAATAGATTGTTGCTCACGGCCTTCAGAAGGAACCAACCTTGCGAACACCTTGACAGACACTTCCAGCCTTTAGAATTGTGAGATAATAAATTTCTGTGACTTGGGCGCCTGGGTGGCTCAGTGGGTTAAAGCCTCTGCCTTCGGCTCAGGTCATGATCTCAGGGGCCTGGGATCGAGTCCCGCATCAGGCTCTCTGCTTGGCAGGGAGCCTGCTTCCTCCTCTCTCTGCCTTCCTCTCTGCCTACTTCTGATCTGTCTCTGTCAAAGGAATAAATAAAAAATCTTTAAAAAAAAAAAATTTCTGTGACTTAAGCCATTATTGTCATATGTTGTTACAACAACCCTAGAAAACCAATATAGCAGTACAAATGTATTTGTCTCTAAAATTCTAGACCTGTACATTCAGATTTCATTTGCCTGGAGTTGCTTTTCTAGGACTGTCCAGCCCCACCAAGTGATTTCAGTTAATCTTGCTTTAAATTGTTACATTTTTTTCCTTCAGAGACCAGATGTGTCTCGGTTTCTCATGCTGAGATTTGATAATACTGTAATTCCAATAAATAGAGAAAACTTGTCCTAAAACTCTTCAATAGCAATGTTTATAGAAATCACTGTGACAAAAATTCTTAAAAATTCAGTAATAAAAAATTAAAATTATATTGGTACAAGTTTACCATGGCCAGTGTATTTGAGATTATAGGAGCCAATGCATTTTAGCCATGATTTTTCGAAATGCCTGGTCCCATTAAAAGCTGATTGGAAATGCAATAGATTACATTAAATAGTTATATAAACATATTTATATTATACAGATTATCTAGATAATACTGAAGGAAACCTCTTTCAAAAAAAGTATTCTGGAACGTTTTCCAGGAAAAAACAAACAAACAAACAAACTACTGGTTATACTTTCCGTGTTTACAAGTTTCATACTTTTTGTCCTCTCCTTTTAATCCCACTAATTGTTTTTATTTTTGTTGTTGTTTTTTTTTCTTTTTACTCCATGGAATCTAGATTGCCTTGCAGGTTTTATTCAGATTCACATAAGACAATATAAATAAATGATTACACAATTATAGATGGTTTCAGAGAGAAGAAATCCTATGGACTGTAAAGTGTATTTAGTACAGGAGGGATTTCCACCCATATCTGAGTTTCTCCCTTAAAATAACTCCTGGGGGCCACAGTCTAGCTACTAGACTAAAAGCTACAGTAAAAAGCAAAACCTGTGTGTTTTTTCAGTCCAGTGTGTATCTGGGCTCCCACTCTGACCTGCACCTGTGCCGAGAGTCCAGAGCATAAGCACAAAGGCCACCAGTGGCAATCTCACTGTCTTGTCCCCAAGCTGGCTCTCTGCATTAAGGCCACTCCCCTGGCTGTGGAGGCAGGACTTCACAGCCTGAGATTAGACTCCATCTGCCAATTTAGCACTTGTATGACCTGAGTCAAATCGCTTCACATCTGAAATGTGAGGACAGTAGGGCATGAAATGATTAGCACGGTGCCTGGAACATAGGACATACCAAAATGCATCAGTCGAGCTGTATTCTCAATATTTGCTAAGCTCTCATGTGTCAGCACTGTGCTGGACCTTTGGAATCGGAAATGAATTCATCACTGCCATGAATCACCAACCCAGCCTTTTCAAGAGGACAGTTGCACTTAACACATTTGTTTGTAACTATTTTTTGATACATACAGTTACAAACCGAAGGTCAAGTACTATCACAGATGTACACTAGTAGAAGTATGTTCATAGAAAAAGGAGTGGCAGGACAGATGTAGTGGTTGCAAGCATGAATTCTGGGACCACACTGACTGGGCTTGAACCTCAGCCCTTTGCTACTGACTGTGGGGTCTTTGGCAGGTTATTTTTCTTCTGTATATTTTGGTTCCCTCACTTATAAAATAGGAGGTGATGGGGCACCTTGGTGGCTCAGTGGGTTAAGCATCTGCCTTCAGCTCAGGTCATGACCCCGGAGTCCTGGGATCGAGCCCTGTCAGTCTCCCTGTTCAGTGGGTAGCCTGCTTCTCCCTCTCCCGTTACCCTTCTCCACTTCTGCTTTCTCTCTCTCTCTCTCTCTCTCTCTCACACTCCCTCTCTCTCTAATAAACAAATAAAATCTTTTTTAAAAATTAGAAAAAAATAAAATAGGAGCCCTATTCCAAAGGGCTATTCATGTGAATGGAGGGACAAATAAGTGAATTTATGTAAAATACTAAGTACAATTCTGGCATACATTAAGTGAGTTCTAGAAGGGTTAGTTGGTATTATTGTGGACTAAAGCTAAGGCTACACAGAGGAAAAATACAATTAAGTCATTATGGGCAGTTAAGTCAAGTCTCCTGAAAGAGGTTTCAGAAAGGCCTTGAAGAAGAATTAGGAAATGTACGGGGTAGATTTAGACGAGTCGGTGGAATGCATTGTGAGTGGAAGATATCACATATGCAAAGGCAAGCTTTAAATAATGCAGTTTAAGGCAATAGCAAATAACCCTAAGTTTGGGGAACACAGAAGGTTCAGTGCAAGGGAAAAGACAGCAGGAAAGTATGTTGCGAAGCAGATAGCAGATAGAGTGCATGACGTATGACAGCCTAAGGAGTGCAGATTTTGTTTTATTGGTAATGCGGGGGTGGGGGGCAGGGACTGAATGTGTTTGAACTAGAGAGATACATGTTGATTCAGTATTCAATAAATATTTACTGAGTGCCTTTTACTTTAAGCAGTGAGGATGCAATGATTAATAAGTGAGATCTGGTCCTTTCTGTTCCGAAATGTGTATTGTAGTAATGGGAGGCAGGCAGTAAACAACGTGGGAATACTTTAAGATCATTTTCGATGATGTAATTAAGGTGGATGAAATGATAGAGGCACTGGGGGTCGGGACTTTTTGTACCGAGTGGTCCAGAAATATAACACTGAGAATATAACACTTGAGCTAACACCAGGAGAAAAAACACAGGAGCCAGCCACATGGGGAGAAAAAGGGATCAGGCCAGGCAGAGAACAGCAAGCGTGTAAGCCCTAAAATAGCAAAGTTCTCAGCATATTCAAGGAACAAAATTTCTCCTGCGCTATGGCTGGGGGCGAGGGAGGGAGGAGGGTAGAGATCACTCCGGATTAGTCTTTTCCCTTCTCTAGCGCAGGGTCTTAGCTAGAAAGCCACTGTCCAGCCGGTCACCTCCGGTCCTTCTTGCATCTCGACAGGGCCACGTGACTAGTTTCCATCATCTGTGTATTTGTCCCCAAGGCAACCTCAGAAGCTTCTTGTTGTTTTTTTGGTTTTGGTTTTGTTTTTAAGATTGTATTTATTTATTTGACAGACAGAGAGATGGATCACAGTAGGCAGAGAGGCAGGCAGAGAGAGAGAGAGCAGGAAACAGGTTCCCCACCAAGCAGAGAACCCGATGTGGGTCGCGATCCCAGGACCCTGAGATCAGGACCTGAGCCGGAGGCAGAGGCTTAACCCACTGAGCCACCCAGGTGCCCCAGAAGCTTCTTGTTAAATATGGAAAAAGAGTTTGTCTGACTGGGTGCCTGAATGGGCACTATACAGTCCTCCCCCACCCACTCATCCTATCGTCTTACCTTAGACTAAGTGAGCAGGAAATTAGCTTTTATTATGTTAAGTCACCGAGGCACTAAGGTTTGCTTGTTACAGCAGCTAACAGTACCTTCACCAGTACCTGGAGTAAGTAGTATAAAATGAGATCAGAGAAGGACCAGATTACATAAGACGTTAAAAAACAGCACCAATTGGGACGCCTGGGTGGCTCAGTTGGTTAAGCAGCTGCCTTCGGCTCAGGTCATGATCCCAGCGTCCTGGGATCGAGTCCCACATCGGGCTCCTTGCTGGGCAGGGAGCCTGCTTCTCCCTCTGCCTCTGCCTGCCATTCTGTCTGCCTGTGCTCGCTCTCTCCCCCTCTCTCTCTCTGATAAATAAAAAAAAGATTTAAAAAAAAAAAAAAAAAAAAAAAAAAACAGCACCAAGAAATTGAGAGTTGTGTTTTCAAATTTCTCTCCCAATAGTGTCCCATTAAAAGCCTCAAATCCACATAATAACTGAACTCACCATTGTTCCTAACTCACATTAGCCTTCCCTCTGTGCTTCCTCTTTACCATACATACGAAATTGTTGAAACCTACTGGTTTGCAACAGAAGAGAGATAAATTAATGGAAGATGGCAGTGAATAAAATGCATAGAAGGAAGCATTCCCACAAGGAAGAATGCAATGTGGTATGTTGAAAATTACTTTGACTTTATCTTTATTATTAGATGTTCCTGTCTTGCCGTCCTGGTTCTGCTACTTCCTGGCTAGAAGGTGGAGGGCCATTTCCTTAATCTCTGAATATAATTTATATTATATATACCTCAGGGGCCTCTATGTCTAGCCCTACTCAAAACACAAGTTATAAATTGTGAATTGACTGGTCTGACTTACGTGGACCAATCTCAAAATATTTAAGGCTTTCTTAAAATTCCAGAATTGTCAAAGTATTTTAAATATGCCAGGGATTCTTTTTTCACTTTACTTTTTTTAGATTAAAAAATACATATATGTGGGGTGCCTGGGTGGTACAGTCAGTTAAGTGTCTGACTCTTGGTTTCAGCTCAGGTCATGATCTCAGGGTTATGAGATCACGCCCCAGGTCCAGCTGCACACTTAGAGATTCTCTTCCTCTCTCTCTCTCCCTCTGTCCCTCCCCACCACTTTCTTACCCACTCTCCCTCTCTCTCTCTCTAAAATAACTTGATAAATCTTTAAAATATATAGATATAGATAGATATAGATACATGAGTCTGGAAAATTACTAACTGCATTTTCTTCTGACCTTACATGGTTAGTAACCCAGCAGACCTCAGAGCTAAGTGAATTTAGGCCTTAATAGAAGATTTCAATATAAAACTTATAAAGAAGGCATTCTGTTCTTTCCTACTATATACTAATTTGTTTAAATGCTTTTTGCATGCCATGATCATCTAGTCCCTTGCCTTGTTCAGAGTCCTGACAGGTGCCCAAGAAGATTTTCTAACATTTCTGAGCTGCAGGTAAAGATCCTGCATATTAATTTTGGGAGCCTAGAATTTAAATATATACCTTCTTTCACCTTCTTCTATTATCCCAGTCCAGTGTTGTTATTTGGAAGACAACTGTGTAGCCAAAGATTCTTGATTAGTAACTTGTCTTTAGTATCAAGTAAAAAGCAAAATAGTTCAGGAGGTGATTCCATCAATAATTGTTGCACAAAGTAACTTCTGACTTTTATTGTTTTACAAACTGTTACTGCAGTGATGTGCACAGAATTACTTAAGCAGTTTTGATTCTTGATTTCCTAGTCCTCATAAGTTTCCTTTTCTCTCTTTCTCCCTCCTTCCCTGCTTACCACCCTTGCTCAGGTTAGTAGAAAGAGATCTGGGTTTCCTTTGTGGTTTTTCTCCTAAATAGCTGTGCAAATGTGACCAACTTACGTTAAATTTCTGGGCCTTGGTTTCCTCATCCACTGAATGTAAAGTCTATCCAAACCATAATTTTTTTTCTTTTTTTAATTTTAAGAATGTCCTTAATGGGCAAATGAATAGAGAGGCAGTAGAGCAGCGTATTTAAGAGCATGTGTTTTTGGAATCAAATGCAGGAAGTTCAAGTCCTTTCTCTGCCAAGAACAAGATGTGTGACTGTGGTAAAATTACTTAACCTGCTTAAGCCTCCTTTCCATCAACTGTAGAATGTGGATAAAGACAGCATCTAACTCATGGTTATGTTTGTTAAGTAGTGCACATACTCTATTGCCTGACATTAAGTAAGTATGCTTAAATATTAGTTTTTACCACTTTTACTACCAGAGTTACCCCTCTGGGTCGATGACTCAAAAAAAAAAAAAAAAAGGTTTCCACTGTAGGCAGGTTCAGTCTCTGGAGCACAGGTAAAGTTTAGCCAGAGGATGGCACCTTTGTGCCAAGGAATGGGCATCCCTCTCTCAGGGTACAAAGTCCTGTGGGGGACCCTGATCATGAAGCAGACAGGCTCAGGGGAGCTTAAGCCACTGAAAAAAGAGGACTATTTGGAGGGGAGGGTGTGGAAAGTGCATTTCTTTGGGGACTGGACTGAAAAAAAGACTCTTTGCTATTTGGAACACTTTGTCTTAAAACTTAGAGAAAGCAATTATTTTATATAACTCATCTAACTGAATCCCCCATAGAAGGTGTTGTCTTTTAATCTGAATGGGAGGTGAGAGAAAAGAAAATGATGGTAAGAACAATTCTTCTATTGTTGATGGACCTAATGAACTAGAAATATTGCCAGTAAAAATACATGATGCAAACTGTAACTATTTTGAACTCTGAATCACACTGTTTTCTTAATAGAAATACTAAAATTAAAATGATATATGACATGTGTTGCTTATATTAATTACCCCTGTGAAACACAAACATTGCCAAAGACACCCCGACTCTTTTTTTCTGTAAAGATAACAATTTTCCCTGTTTTCTGAAGATGCAGTGATAGGCAGAATTTCTAAAATGGTCTCCTAAAGATGTACCATCTTAATTCCAGGAATCTGAGAATATGATGTGATAGCTCTCCCATGATCATGCTATACTATAATGGAACAGTGGCCATAAACATGGAGATATTTAGGTGGGCCTGATACAATCACAGTGGCTCAGTCAGTTAACAACTGCCTTTGTTTCAGATCATGACCCCAGGGTCTTGGGATCAGGCCTGAAATTGGGCTCCCTGCTCAGTGGGGAATCTGCTTCTCCCTCTTCCCCGCTCATGCTCTCTCTCTCTCCTCTGTCTCTCTCACTCTCTCAAACAAATAAATTTTTTAAAACAACAAGATGGAGATATATAGGTAAGCCTGAGATGATCACAAGGACCCTTAAAAGCAGAGAGCTTTCTCCCATTGATCACAAAGAGGAAGTCAGGGATTCAAAGCATGCAAAGGGTTCCAAAATAGAGGAATATTCCAAAATAGAGGAATAGAAGAAGAATCGTTCTTACCATCATTTTCTTGATAAGAAATGTGGGCAGTCTTTAGGAGCTCAGGGTGGGACCTGGCTAACGACCACCAAGGACACGTGGACCTCAGTGGTAGGTTATTAGGAACTGCACTTGGCCAGCAATTGAACAAGACTAGAAGTAAATTCTTCCCTAGACCTTCCAGATAAGAGACCAGTCCCACCGAGATCTAGGTTTCCACCCTGAGAGACCTTCAGTAGAGAATCCTACCATGGTGTGTCAGAACTCTCTATCTACAGAAACTAAGATCATAAGCCTATGCTGTTTAAGTGGCTCCATTTATGACAGTTTTGTTATGCTGTATTCTCATCTAGAAGCTGGATGAGAGAAAAGTCCACTTCCAAGATCATTCAGGTTGTTGCCAGAATTCATTTCCTAGAGATTGTACGACAGAAGATCCTAGCTTTGAGCTGGCTGTCAGCTGGAGACCACCCTCAGTTCCTTTCAGGCAGGCTTTTATTCCTCAATATGGCTTCTGCTTTTATCATGCCATCAAGGAGAGTCTTTTATTCTATTCTGCTAATACAGAGTCTTATATAACATAATATAATCACAGGAATGACATCTCATCAACTTTGCCATATTCTGTTAGTTATAAGAAACTCACAGTCCCGGGGCACCTGGGTGGCTCAGTGGGTTAAAGCCTCTGCCTTCGGCTCGGGTGATGATTCCAGGGTCCTGGGATCGAGCCCCACATCAGGCTCTCTGCTCAGCCAGGAGCCTGCTTCCCTCTCTCTCTCTGCCTGCCTCTCTGTCTGCTTGTGATCTCCGTCTGTCAAATAAAAAAATAATAAAAATTAAAAAAAAAAAAAAAAAAAAAAGAAACTCACAGTCCCTGCCCACACTCTAGGGTAAGGGGTTATACAGGATGTGAACATGGGGACCACTGGAGGGATCATCCGCTGTAGGCTCTATGGCAGCAATTACTTATGTCCCTCCCATAGGCAAAAATATATTCACTGCCCCCAAGATCCAAGAGTCTCTTCCTGTGATGCACCAACTTAGAGCTCCAAATCTCATCCTCCAAATCAGCTGTGGGTGTGAATAACACCACTGGTTGTAGGAATATCATCATATCTTGGTTCCTTTTTTTTTAAACAGTTATGCCCTAAATTTGTTTATTTGTCATTTATTTCCTCTTACATTTTACTATAAGAGAGAAAAGAGACCTCATCCCTTTGCTTTAAATCTCCTTAGCTGTCTATATAATTTTAGTTATTTACAAATTCTGCCTTCCCTGCAACAGCAAGAGACCATTTCACTAAGTTTCCTACTACATGACAAGGATCTCCATTCCTCTGATTTCTGAGAACATGTTCCTTTCTTCCTTCTGAGCCACACCATCAGCATTCTTGAAGTCCAGGCTTCTATAAACAATTTGTTCAAGGTGAATTAGGGTTCTCCGTCATGCTCCTCAGAATTCTCCCAGCCTCTGCTCACTGCCCAGCTCCAAAGCCTTCTTACAGTTTAGGTTATTTTTTATAGCAACACTCCACTCCCAGAAGTCCAATATGCACTTGTTTTCTATTGCTGTGTAACAAATTACAACAAATTTAACAGCTTAAAATACCCACACATTTATTATCTCACAGTGTCTATGGATCAATGGTCTAGGCAGAACTTAACTAGGTCCCTTGCTCAGAGTCTCAAAGGCTGCAATCAGGGGGTCAGCTGGGCTTCATTTTTACCTAAAGACTCTACTGGAAAAGAATCCACTTGCAAACTCATTCAGTTTGCTGGCAGAATCTATCTCCTTGCTGCCGTATGATAGAAGGACGGACTTTCAGCAGACTGTCAGCGGTAGGCCCCTGTCAGGTTTTAGAAGCCACCACATGAGATTCTTCAACATGACTGCTTACTTCATCAACCTAAGAAGAATCTCTTACTCCATGTGGCTAAGATAGAACCTTCTAGAACATAAACCACAGGAATCATAACCCATCACCACCTTCTGATTCTTTTGATTACAAACAAGTCACTGGTCCCTTCAATACTCAAGGGTAGGGTCCCCTCCAGCGGCTGTCTGTCACAGCATACTTCTCCTTCACTCTCTTACTGTCATTGTTGGTACTCTGTTACTAGAAAAAAAGTACTTTGCACAGAAGTTATTAGTCCATTCGAGTTACTGTTAACAGTTTACCGTAGACAAAGTGACTCATAAACAAAAGCAATTTCTTTCTCATGGTTCTACAGGCTGTAAATCCAAGATCAGAGTGCTAGCATAGCTGGGTTGTGGTTGAGAACCTGCTTCCTGGTTCATTGTTGGCTCTCTTCTTGTTGTGTCCTAATGTGGCAGGAAGGAAGAGTCTTCTGGGGTCTCTTATAGAAGGTCACTAATTTCATTTATAAAGTCTCTACCCTAAACACCTAATAACCTCCCAAAGGCCCCACCTCCTAATTCCACCATAGTGGGGTTAAGGTTTCAACATACCAAATTTGGAGAAATAAAAATATTCAGTCTATAGCAGAAGGCATTGAAATCTGAATCTCCCTTTTCTTCCTGAAATCTCTAGAGATGAAGTTAAAACTACAAGAAAAATGCATTTATTTTCTAAGTATTATAGCTCTCTATGTTGTGCCTGTTCCACATTACCACAGACTACTGAGTCAGCTACATTCAGTTTTCAGAAATTAACTAAAAGACATCACAATCAGTTCATGCTGTGAGTCAGTCACAACCTTCAAGTTACAATTAGGACATTGTACATGTCCTTCATAAAGAAGAGAAAGCATTGAAGGAGGAGTCAAGATGGTGGAGAAGTAGCAGGCTGAGACTACTTCAGCTAGCAGGAGATCAGCTAGATAGCTTATCTTAAGATCGCAAACACCTACAAACCCATCGGCAGATCGAAGAGGAGAACAGCAATTCTAGAAACAGAAAAACAACCACTTTCTGAAAGGTAGGACTGGTGGAGAAGTGAATCCAAAGCGACGGGAAGATAGACCCCGGGGGGAGGGGCTGGCTCCTGGCAAGCGGCGGAGCAACAGAGCACAAAATCAGGACTTTTAAAAGTCTGTTCCACTGAGGGACATCACTCCAGAGGCTAAACCGGGGTGAAGCCCACGCGGGGTCAGCGTGGCCTCAGGTCCTGCAGCGTCACAGAAGGATCGGGGGTGTCTGAGTATCACAGAGCTTACAAGTATTAGAACGAGGAAGCCGGCTACAGAGACAGAGCCAACAGTGAGCTCAGAGCTTGGGGTTACCTTGAATGGGTCACAGGCTCGGTGGGCTCAGTGAGCTCGGAGCGCGGCTGGAGGTCAGTCAGACGGGAGTTGCTGGGTGCTGTTCTCTGCGGGCGCACTGAGGAGTGGGGCCCCAGGCTCTCGGCTCCTCCGGGATGGAGATTAGGAGGCCGCTATTTGTATTCCCGTCCTCTGGAACTCTACGGAAAGTGCTCAGGGAACAAAAGCTTCTGAAAGCAAACCCAAGCAGATTACTCAGACCAGCCCCTGGTAAGGGTGGTGCAATTCCGCCTGGGGCAAAGACAATTGAGAATCACTACAACAGGCCCCTCCCGCAGAAGATCAACAAGAAATCCAGCCAAGACCAGGTTCACTTGCCAAGGAGTGCAGTTTCAATACCAAGGAGAGCAGCAGAATTCCAGAGGAGGAGAAAGCAAAGCACGGAACTCATGGCTTTCTCCCTATGATTCTTTTGTCTTGCAGTTAATTAATTTTTTTTCTTTTCATTTTTTTCTTTTCTTCTGCTAAAATTTTTTTAACTTTTACCCCTTTCTTTTTTAATGTTTTTTAACTAGTTTACCTAATATATATATATATATATATATATATATATATAAATGTTTATATAATATAACATTATTATATATATATATAATAATGTTTTTTAACTAGTTTACCTAATATATATATATATATAATATAAATATATATATATATTTTTTTTTCATAGTTTTCTTTATTCACTTTCTTTTTTTAATTCTTTATTTTTCTTCTTATTTTTGTTTCATTTTGTTTTTGTTTTTTGTTTTGTTTTGTTTTTCTTTCTTTCACAACCTCTTTTTATCCCCTTCCTCCCCCCTCACGATTTGGGATCTCTTCTGATTTGGTTAAAGCATATTCTCCTGGAGTTGTTGCCACCCTTTTAGTATTTTACTTGCTCCTTCATATACTCTTATTTGCACAAAATGACAAGGCGGAAAAATTCACCACAAAATAAAAAAAAAGAACAAGAGGCAGTACCAAAGGCTAGAGACCTAATCAATACAGATATTGGTAATATGTCAGATCTAGAGTTCAGAATGACAATTCTCAAGGTTCTAGCCAGGCTAAAAAAAGGCATGGAAGATATTAGAGAAACGCTCTCGGGAGATATAAAAGTCCTTTCTGGAGAAATAAAAGAACTAAAAACTAACCAAGTTGAAATTAAAAAAGCTATTAATGAGGTGTAATAAAAAATGGAGGCTCTCACTGCTAGGATAAATGAGGAAGAAGAAAGAATTAGCAATATAGAAGACCAAATGACAGAGAATAAAGAAGCTGAGCTGGTGGCGCCTGGGTGGCTCAGTGGGTTAAGCCGCTGCCTTCGGCTCAGGTCATGATCTCAGAGTCCTGGGATCGAGCCCCGCATCGGGCTCTCTCCTCAGCAGGGAGCCTGCTTCCTCCTCTCTCTCTGCCTGCCTCTCTACCTGCTTGTGATCTCACTCTGTCAAATAAATAAATAAAATCTTTAAAAAAAAAAAAGAAGCTGAGCAAAAGAGGGACAAACAGCTACTGGAACACGAGGAGAGAATTCGAGAGATAAGTGACACCATGAGACGAAACAACATTGTAATGATTGGGATTCCAGAAGAAGAAGAAAGAGAGAGGGGAGCAGAAGGTATACTGGAGAGAATTATTGGGGAGAATTTCCCCAATATGGCAAAGGGAACGAGCATCAAAATTCAGGAGGTTCAGAGAACGCCCCTCAAAATCAATAAGAATAGGCCCACCCACCCGTCACCTAATAGTAAAACTTACAAGTCTCAGTGACAAAGAGAAAATCCTGAAAGCAGCCCGGGAAAAGAAGTCTGTAACATACAATGGTAAAAATATTAGATTGGCAGCTGACTTATCCACAGACACCCGGCAGGCCAGAAAGAGCTGGCATGATATTTTCAGAGCACTAAACGAGAAAAACATGCAGCCAAGAATACTATATCCAGCTAGGCTATCATTGAAAATAGAAGGAGAGATTAAAAGTTTCCAGGACAAACAAAAACTGAAAGAATTTGCAAACACCAAACCAGCTCTACAGGAAATATTGAAAGGGGTCCTCTAAGCAAAGAGAGAGCCTACAAGTGGTAGATTAGAAAGGAAAAGAGACCATATACAGTAACAGTCACCTTACAGGCAATACAATGGCACTAAATTCATATCTCTCAATAGTTACCCCGAATGTTAATGGGCTAAATGTCCCTGTCAAAAGACACAGGGTATCAGAATGGATACAAAAACAAAACCCATCTATATGTTGCCTCCAAGAAACTCATTTTAAGCCCGAAGACACCTCCAGATTTAAAGTGAGGGGGTGGAAAAGAATTTACCATGCTAATGGACATCAGAAGAAAGCAGGAGTGGCAATCCTTATATCAGATCAATTAGATTTTAAGCCAAAGACTATAATAAGAGATGAGGAAGGACACTATATCATACTCAAAGGGTCTGTCCAACAAGAAGATCTAACAATTTTAAATATCTATGCCCCCAACATGGGAGCAGCCAATTATATAAAACAATTAATAACAAAATCAAAGAAACACATGAACAATAATACAATAATAGTAGGGGACTTTAACACTCCCCTCACTGAAATGGACAGATCATCCAAGCAAAAGATCAGCAAGGAAATATAGGCCTTAAACGACACACTGGACCAGATGGACATCACAGATATATTCAGAACATTTCATCCCAAAGCAACAGAATACACATTCTTCTCTAGTGCACATGGAACATTCTCCAGAATAGATCACATCCTCGGTCCTAAACCAGGACTCAACCGGTATCAAAAGATTGGGATCATTCCCTGCATATTTTCAGACCACAATGCTCTAAAGCTAGAACTCAACCACAAAAGGAAGTTTGAAAAGAACCCAAATACATGGAGACTAAACAGCATCCTTCTAAAGAATGAATGGGTCAACCAGGAAATTAAAGAAGAATTGAAAAAAGTCATGGGAACAAATGATAATGAAAATACAACGGTTCAAAATCTGTGGGACACAACAAAGGCAGTCCTGAGAGGAAAATATATAGCGGTACAAGCCTTTCTCAAGAAACAAGAAAGGTCTCAGGTACACAACCTAACCCTACACCTAAAGGAACTGGAGAAAGAACAAGAAAGAAACCCTAAGCCCAGCAGGAGAAGAGAAATCATAAAGATCAGAGCAGAAATCAATGAAATAGAAACCAAAAAAACAATAGAACAAATCAACGAAACTAGGAGCTGGTTCTTTGAAAGAATTAATAAAATTGATAAACCCCTGGCCTGACTTATCAAAAAGAAAAGAGAAAGGACCCAAATAAATAAAATCATGAACGAAAGAGGAGAGATCACAACTAACACCAAAGAAATACAAACTATTATAAGAACATACTATGAGCAACTCTACGCTAATAATTTTGACAATCTGGAAGAAATGGATGCATTCCTAGAAACATATAAACTACCACAACTGAACCAGGAAGAAATAGAAAGCCTGAACAGACCCATAACCAGTAAGGAGATTGAATCAGTCATTAAAAATCTCCAAACAAACAAAAGCCCAGGGCCAGACGGCTTCCCGGGGGAATTCTACCAAACATTTAAAGAAGAACTAATTCCTATTCTCCTGAAACTGTTCCAAAAAATAGAAATGGAAGGAAAACTTCCAAACTCTTTTTTTGAGGCCAGCATCACCTTGATTCCAAAACCAGACAAGGATCGCATCAAAAAAGAGAGCTATAGACCAATATCCTTGATGAACACGGATGCGGAAATTCTCACCAAAATACTAGACAATAGTATTCAACAGTACATTAAAAGGATTATTCACCACGACCAAGTGGGATTTATTCCAGGGCTGCAAGGTTGGTTCAACATTCACAAATCAGTCAATGTGATACAACACATCAATAAAAGAAAGAACAAGAACCATATGATACTCTCAATAGATGCTGAAAAAGCATTTGACAAAGTACAGCATCCCTTCCTGAACAAAACTCTTCAATGTGTAGGGATAGAGGGCACATACCTCAATATTATCAAAGCCATTTATGAAAAACCCACCGCAAATATCATTCTCAATGGAGAAAAACTGAAAGCTTTTCTGCTAAGGTCAGGAACAGGGCAGGGATGTCCATTATCACCACTGCTATTCAACATAGTACTAGAAGTCCTAGCCTCAGCAATCAGACAACAAAAGGAATCAAAGGCATCCAAATTGGCAAAGAAGAAGTCAAACTATCACTCTTTGCAGATGATATGATACTATATGTGGAAAACCTGAAAGACTCCACTCCAAAACTGCTAGAACTTGTACAGGAATTCAGTAAATGTCAGGATATAAAATCAATGCACAAAAATCAGTTGCATTTCTCTACACCAACTACAAGACAAAGAGAAATTAAGGAGTCTATCCCATTTACAATTGCACCCAAAACCATAAGATATCTAGGAATAAACCTAACCAAAGAGGCACAGAATCTATACTCACAAAACTATAAAGTACTCATGAAAGAAATTGAGGAAGATACAAAGAAATGGAAAAATGTTCCATGCTCCTGAATTGGAAGAATAAATATTGTGAAAATGTCTATGCTACCTAAAGCAATGTACACATTTAATGCAATTCCTACCAAAGTACCATCCATCTTTTTCAAACAAATGGAACTTATAATCCTAAAATTTATATGGAACCAGAAAAGACCTCGAATAGCCAAAGGGATATTGAAAAAGAAAGCCAACGTTGGTGGCATCACAATTCCGGACTTTAAGCTCTATTACAAAGCTATCATCATCAAGACAGTATGGTACTGGCACAAAAACAGACACATAGATCAATGAAACAGAATAGAAAGCCCAGAAATAGACCCTCAACTCTATGGTCAACTAATTTTCAACAAAGCAGGAAAGAATGTCCAAGAGAAAAAAAACAGCCTCTTCAATAAATGGTGTTGGGAAAATTGGACAGCCACATGCAGAAAAATGAAATTGGACCATTTCCTTACACCACACACAAAAATAGACTCAAAATGGATGAAGGACCTCAATGTGTGAACGGAATCCATCAAAATCCTTGAGGAGAACACAGGCAGCAACCTCTTCGACCTCAGCTGCAGCAATGTCTTCCTAGGAACAACGCCAAAGGCAAGGGAAGCAAAGGCAAAGATGAACTATTGGAATTTCATCAAGATCAAAAGCTTTTGCACAGCAAAGGAAACAGTTAACAAAACCAAAAGACAACTGACAGAATGGGAGAAGATATTTGCAAACGACATGTCAGATAAAGGACTAGTGTCCAAAATCTATAAAGAACTTAGCAAACTCAACACCCAAAGAACAAATAATCTAATCAAGAAATGGGCAGAAGACATGAACAGACATTTCTGCAAAGAAGACATCCAGATGGCCAACAGACACATGAAAAAGTGCTCCATATCACTCGGCATCAGGGAAATACAAATCAAAACCACAATATCACCTCACACCAGTCAGAATGGCTAAAATTAACAAGTCAGGAAATGACAGATGCTGGCGAGGATGTGGAGAAAGGGGAACCCTCCTATACTGTTGGTGGGAATGCAAGCTGGTGCAACCACTCTGGAAAACAGCATGGAGGTTCCTCAAAATGTTGAAAATGGGACTACCCTATGACCCAGCAATTGCACTACTGGGTATTTTCCCTAAAGACACAAACGTAGTGATCCAAAGGGGCATGTGCACCCGAATGTTTATAGCAGCAATGTCCACAAATGCCAAACTATGGAAAGAACCTAGATGTCCATCAACAGATGAGTGCATAAAGAAGATGTGGTATATATACACAATGGAATACTATGAAGCCATCAAAAGAAATGAAATCTTGCCATTTGTGAAGATGTGGATGGAACTAGAGCGTATTATGCTTAGTGAAATAAGTCAAACGGAGAAAGACAACTACCATATGATCTCCCTGATATGAGGAAGTGGTGATGCAACATGGGGGCTTAAGGGGGTAGGAAAAGAATAAATGAAACAAGATGGGATTGGGAGGGAGACAAACCATAAGTGACTCTTAATATCACAAAACAAACTGAGGGTTGCTGGGGGGAGGGGGTTTGGGAGAAGGGGTGGGGTTATGGACATTGGGGAGGGTATGTGCTTTGGTGAGTGCTGTGAAGTGTGAAAACCTGGCGATTCACAGACCTGTACCCCTGGGGATAAAAACATATTATATGTTTATAATCAGGAACGGATGCTGGATTTTGTCATATACACTATGGTTTATTATGCCTCCATCAGAAAGGACGAATACCCAACTTTTGTAGCAACATGGATGGGACTGGAAGAGATTATGCTGAGTGAAATAAGTCAAGCAGAGAGAGTGAATTATCATATGGTTTCACCTATTTGTGGAGCATAACAAAAAGCATGGAGGACATGGGGAGTTAGAGAGAAGGGGGTTGGGGTAAATTGGAAGGGGAGGTGAATCATGAGAGGCTATGGACTCTGAAAAACCATCTGAGGGGTTTGAAGTGGCGGGGGGGGGTGGTGGGAGGTCGGGTTACCAGTTGGTGGGTATTATAGAGGGCACGGATTGCATGGAGCACTGGGTGTGGTGAAAAAATAATGATACTGTTATGCTGAAAATAAATAAATGAAAAAAATATATATATATTATATGTTTATAAAAAATAAAAAAATTAAGAAAAAAAAGAAGAGAAAGCATCTTTTTATTGGCTAAGGATTTCAATCTTGAATGTTAAGCAAAAAAAAAATTATGTGTGTGTTAATAAATATACTGTTAAAGCACAACTAGTGGTTATAAAGAATCATATATGTCTGGGTAATATCTAAAATATATTCAAGGTAATATCTAAAATAAAACGCCCATTAGAAACAAGTAATTGGATTTCAGTTTTTTAGTCACCACCAATAATTTAGAAGTTCACTTAACTTTTAGCATTTGTTTGAAAAGCCCAAGGTCAGCCCTGTTTTACAGCTGTTCCCTGCTTTTGGAAGATAAAGCATAAAGCATCAAGATGATAGCAGAATAGCCTTGCAAGACAGAATTCCTTCCTGCAGAGTTTACGTAGTTAACTTCCTGCCTAGAACCTGATAAAGGGCAGGCCTGGGTGGTCGATCCATATTAACATACCCTTTCCCCCAACTCCTTCTCCCTTTCTTCACTCATCTAACATTTATTGGGCACATTTTATTCCTGGTGGCACCTCGTAAAACATTTTGCACGTTACCTGACGCAGGTAACCCTCAGCTGTCCCTGCAGATGTCACTGTATGGTAGTTTCTGTGTCAATTCTCAGTTTTCTTAGCAGAAAACATTCATATCGCTGTCAGGTTCTCTTTTAGTGTTTTATTGTTTTGAGATCTGGTTACCACGTGGCTTTTGGCAGAAAGAGACACCTGCCATCCCAGCTCTCAAGTGGAACACTGAAATCGAGGTTCGACGTTCTCAAATATCATTGCTGATTCCTTGACCGTGTACAAACATCTGGTCTAAGCTGAGAAGACTTTGTTTGCCAAGCAACTTTTCAAATACAAAATTGTCAATACATAAGACTGCACGTGATATTTCTGTCATTGTTTTATGCCTCCTAATTTCTTCTCCCTAACAAGACTGTAAATGCCAAATGTCCTTACAGGCACAGGCCACGTCTTATTTTTATTAGAGCAATGGTAGGCACTTAATAGGCCCTCGATAAATGCATCTGTTGAAAGAATGAATCTCCAACTTTCACAAACTTGTTTCTACCTTAATTACAGGTGTAAATCCATATTCCTATTGGAAATTCTTTGAAATATATTACTTCTTTTTTTTTTTTTTTTTGACCAAGGGATCGCTTTAGTGGTTGGTTGACTTCAAAGTAGAATAATGAAGTAAAGAACAAATCTCCTAATCCAGCCGTGCAATTACAGCGTTTCATAGAGTATTAACACTCTATCACTAGAAAATCCTCAGGCAATCATGACTAACAAGGAAGGCATTTCCTGGCAGCTAATGATCAGCATGGAGAAGCTTGCTCTTGACGCCGAGCCAGCAGCCCTCAGCCCAGCTGGCTACTACCTAAACCGGACATGCCAGGCCTCCCTCTGAGGTTACTGTGCATCTATTTATAAACTGTTAGTAAAGTAACAAGAAATGGAAAATGAAGTCATATTGAGGTGCTGTTCAGCTGAAAGTATCCTTGGGTATATTATGGCACTGAGCTGTTAAAAAGGACCCATTTGTCTCCCTCTGTATGGATAATATGACATATATTCAACATTTAAGCCTTTGGGTATTAAATGAAGTCCACTCTGGAAAGTCTGCAGGAGGTTTAAAGAAGACGACATAACAATATAGCTAGCTAGCTCTCACTGAGCATCTATGAGGGGCCAAAGTCTATGATTAGCACTTCCTATGCGTTCATTGATTGAATCCTTACAGTGGCTCTACAAAGTAGCTATTATTATTGCACAGGAAGAAACTGAGGCACAGAGAGGGGAAAGGAACTTGCCCCAAACCCTTAAGTAGTAAATTGTAAAACTTGCATTTAAGGCAGTGAAGTCCAATCCAGATCCCTTGATGCTAACTGCTATTTTGTGTTATTTTGACTCCAACAATAGCCAAGCAAAATAAAAACACTAAAGCCATTATTAACAAATGATGAAAAACCAGAAATCTTAAATGACTATATCACTTGAATATATATCATTTATCTGTAAGATGGCCTCAAATTTTTCAATAGAAAAATATCTGGAAGTTATGAAAATGTTCTTGAGTTAACTCAGATAACACCCAACAAATGAGACAAGATAAACACTTTTTTATTTAAAAAGCAAATTATCATTTTGCTATGTTAATTTTTCCAGAAATGTACAATTTAAGTTTATAAGTAAAATTTATAAATATTTATAAGAATAAAGAGGAATCAGACTTAGTGGATATAAAGGAAGTTTTCTTTTCCAGAAACGTATCCCTTACTGTCTGAAAGCCTTTTTTAACCTTTTTACTGCAACACTGTCCACTAATTGGCAATTCACTTGAGTTACCAAATTTCCATTATTGAAATACAAGTGTCCCTAGAGAGTCAAGATAGTCTCCTCATTAGTTATCCACACCAAGGTAAAAATTATTTCAATGAGCTTTCTCTTAATATCTATCTTAATGTCTAGCCCTGGGGTAATTTGAGTTATAAATGGCATGGGGAGTGGGGAGCTGAGTTGTTTTGGAACCTGAGAATTTGAGTTGTAGAGGCTTTGACTTCAAATTGTAGAGACCCCATCACAGCAGAGCCTCAGGCAGGAATGAGAAGATAGATGTAAATCAAAAAATGCAGATTGGAGGGAAGATTTGCAGCATCATGACTTCCAAATACATTTAAAAGCAAGAGCTTAAACCTGCTCTAGACTCTAAGCACCGGGAAATAGGTGACAGCAGTGTCACTGGACTGAAAAGGTCTCCTACGACTTGGCCTGGTACTGCTGGAGGAGAGCCAAAGCCCAGGTCCGCATTCTCTCCAGGCCCCTCCACAGTGCCCTCTGCCACCTGCCACCTGCTACAGCCTGTCAGGTGTTCTCAGCTGAGCTGCTTTCAAGGTCCATAATAGTAGGCATTTGAGTTCAGTATCTGAGGAACCGTGTTGACATTTCTCTGTGTCTGGGGTGAATTTTATTGCATTAAGAAATTCAAAACAGTCCTGCCTTGACTCAGAGCAGTCTATAAGTATGGCCCAGGGATTTTTTTTTTTTTTTAAACCTAAATGGGGCATAGGGTTTAATGTGAATACATTTGGGTCTCTATTTATGGGTGCAGTGTAGCACAAAGAAGGACCAGTCTCCTGACATTAATAATGTTTTAGCTACAGGGCTACTACTTGTTGGTTCCTAACCTTTACTCTGCTACCATGTACCTAATAGATGAGGGTCACATCACTGGCCTATGGGCATTACTAGATTTAAAATTAAATAAACCAAGGAAACTCTTTTATAGTAGAGGTAAATTGTAATGACTACAATAGTTATTGCTGTCGGTATTCATAAGTCTATGGTGTTGTGGAGCAGAGAGGCTCACTGTAGGCTGTGGGCAGCTCCTTGGCAACGCTACTATAACACCACTGTTTTAAAAAAACATATTCACATATTCACCGCATGTGAGTGGCTTATAAGATCAACTTCACACTCACTCTGTTATATTTTTTACATGACTATAAAACATATTTTATATTATGCTAGTCTTATAAAATGCTATATTAAGTAGTTACGAATTATTTTCTATACTCCTTACAAGGGATTGGTACTCACCAGCCTATTATGCCCCATCATTTGAAATCACTGCACCAACAAGTTAAAAGACCAGCACCAAATCCAATGTAGATTAATTCTCTATCTCAGAAAGTGTAAAATCATCCAGAATCAGTCAATTTTGGGTTGATCTTTGTTATGGGCTGAATTGCATCTCTCCCAAAATACATGTTAAAATCCTAACCCCTCCCCTTGACCCCCTTCCTGCACTGGTATGTTGAAATGGGGCTGCATTTGAAAATAGGGTTTTTTTTTTTTTTTAAGATTTTTAAATTTATTCATTTAAGAAGATACAGAGACAGAGAGAGCACAACATGGGGTGAGGCAGAGGGAGAGGAAGAAGCCACTGATCTGGGAGCCTGATATGGGGCCTGATCCCAGGACCCCAGGATCAGGACCTGAGCTGAAGGCAGATGCCCAACCATCTGAGCCACCCAGGTGCCCCTAGGAAATAGGACCTTTAAAGAGGTAATTAGGGTAAAATAGGTCAAATGGGTGGGGTGGGGAGGGAGGGCTAATTCAGTATGACTGAATGAGGTGTTCTTGTAAGAAGAGGTTAGAACACAGACACAAACAGAAGAAAAGCTATGCCAAAACACAGGAAGAGGAGGACCATCTCCAAGTCAAGGAGAGAGGCCTTGGAGGAAAGCCAGCCATGCCGACACCTTTGTCTCAGAGTCCCCGCCTCTGGAACTGTGAGAAGATAAATTCTGCTGTTGAAGTCCCAGGACTGTGGTACTTGTTATGGCAGCACTAGCTAACAAATACAGTCACTGAGTCTAAATGACTTAATTTTCCTATTTTCAGATTCCTATTCTAGCTTGATCATAGTTTACTAACAAAATGTCTGGATTGGGAATCAAATAATGTGTGATTTTACTCACCATTTTCTTATTGACTACTTTTGGTAAATTAAAACTTCTCTTGGCCTAAATCACCTCTTCTGCAAAATTAGAGGTTTGACTCGATTTTTTTTTCTCCCTTTCCAGTTTCAACCAGAACAACTCTACTTTTATTAATATTCTATATCATGGTCTTATGTAAGATTTCACTTGAAAAAGAGGACTTAAATTACTTAAGACATTTTTGAAAGCCAATGAACTAAAAGATGCTTAAGACCACAGCCAAATTCTACAGTTCCATGTGCCAACCATCGACTCTAATTTCATTGGCATATGATAATTGTCAGTAATATATTCTGAAATATACAACATATATTTCATGTGTCTACTATTGGGCTAATATAAAGTTATTACTCTAGTTACTTGAGGCCTTTATATCCACTCAGGACTTTATTTCTGACTTGATCCATAGGTATTTTACAATTTGCAAATAAGTAGAAAGTAGATTCTGTAATAGTCCTTTTCACCTTCATGACTGAGGATAAATCTGTAGGATGGCCTACTTTTCATCACATGCTTTTCATGCTGAAAAAATAAAGTGGGTGGCTCAGAGGTTTAAGCCTCTGCCTTCAGCGCAGGTCATGATCTCAGGGTCCTGGGATCGAGCCCCGCATCAGACTCTCTGCTCAGTGAGAGCCTGCTTCTTCCTCTCTCTCTCTGCCTGCCTCTCTGCCTACTTGTGATCTCTGTCTATCAAATAAATAAATAAAATCTTTTTTAAAAATAAATAAAAATAAAATAAAATTTAAAAAAATAAAGTGGGCAAGGCAGGTTTTATAGGAACACTTTACCTTTAAGAGAATTCTTCGCTCTGTTGTGTTCTGGATTTAGTGGCCTTCAAGCAGAAGTCTGCCCCACCTCTGCAATATTCTTATCACTTTCGTAAAGCTGTGAATAGTCATAAAATCTAATAAATGTTGCTGCTGGCCTTTTGATTCTCACTCAGTGAAGTTTAGATATGTCGAGGGATGCTTTATCTTTTTTCAACACATTGATCAAGTAGCTCAGCTTAGGTATAAGCATGGGTTCTGAGAAATGACTGTGCTACAACACGGCTGGTGACGGCGAGATGGTAGGGAGGTTAGGTAGTGAGGTTAAGTGAAGGAACAGAAAAACGCTTTATTCTGGTGTAGGGCTGGAAGCAGTAAGACATGGCAAGGGAACTGGGAAGTGCGAAGGAATGAAAATAATCCTGTGTACAACTAACCACAAGATCATTCAACATCTCAGTCCTCATTCAGTCATACTGAACCATTTTGACTTATCTGTCTATCTGTGCAATGAACAATTCTCCAAAGAACAAGGAGTATGTAGATTCAAGTAAAGACACAGTGTAAAGATCCCTCCTGGAACAAATCTTCCTCAAATCAAATTACTCCCCAAAAGCTGATTTTTAGGGGTTTTAAAGTTGCTCTTTGAGCTGTGATTCTAGCCATCAAAGATTGCCAAGAGGCAGGTGCAGAGTATCCTATTCAGCACACAAGGGATGTTTTCAATAATTAATGTACATATATATTTTCTTTTAATTTCTTTTCTAATCTTTCAAAATGCCAAACATCTGGCAATCCTATAATCAATCCTTTTTTTGTGGGACACATGATTTGCTGATTGAGTTTCAATTGGAAAAATATCCCCTGTTGCACCTGGAAAAGTGGGTGACATCTCCCACTGCAGCCCAGATAAAAAAAAATCACATTTAACATTTATGCCTACCATCCCTCACATGGGATACAAGCATGTAAGTTTAAAGAAAGAAATAAAGATTCTTCCCTCTTCTCTGCCAGGCATATACATCCAGATCCCTGTTAATTGCAAATATTTCCATTTCCTTTCTTAGTTATATTCCTCTTCTTTTATACTTTTTTGTGTGTATATTTCTCACCCACAATTATAGTCTTCTATTATCTGGTCTAGAAACCCAACCAAGAAACAGCTGTATCCACAGAGTTCTACATTTTTGGGTAGACTCCATGCTTTGCCCCAAGAGTTATACCAGTCTACCTGAGGAGTGTTCATAATTAACTTTAGTGGCTCTAGAGAGAAGGCTACAGTCCTCTGCTTCCTCCATCCCCAACCCTGCAGCCCATCTGGCTATGTCCTGCCTGCCCACAGTTTTGGGGTTGTAAGCAGATAGCAAATCTCTGGAAAGAGGGATCCACTGCTCTGTGGCTCTTACCACAATAGGGACCAAAAAGAGCTACTGACAATATCACAGTATTGACGACTAGGAAAAGCTCTTACTTTCCCTTAATACAAAAGTTATATTATGAGAGATTTTTATGTTTTTAACCCAGTATTTTTAATCGACAAGCCATCCCTCTGATGGTTAGACATAATACATCCTTCTTCATATATGTCATGCTGATGTCTTTACGTATTTAAACATTTGCTCAAGTCCCCACTATCATAATTTAGTAGTACTTGGGCCTGACTCTGAAGAACTGTGATCACATTTCACTGAAATCAGAAGTATGAATGGGTTGCAATTCATTATTTTCTAGTTGCCAGGTTTCATATTTCTTCTTAGTCCGACTCTAAATATCTGTGTGCTCTTTTTAATTCAGTATTTAGTCTAGTGCTCCTTAATCCTGACTCTTTGGCAGGCACATTTGGGGGAAAAAAGAAAAAAACTTGATCATATTATGTCTCAGTCAGACCATTTGAAGAAGTAGAAGCACTTCCATTTAGGATACATCCACCATATGCTGCTTGATAACATTTTTTAATTACTTAATCCCCTTTCAAAACAGTGAGCTTAACTTCTCAATTTGCAAAATTAGAGCCTTTGCCTTCCAATTAGGAATTGAACCAGTTATTCATTTACTTATTTACTGGCATCTTTTAATCTCAAACTAATTTAGATTACACTACTTTTTATTGATTACTAGTTTTGCATATAAATTAAAATGTTGACAGAAGAGTGTATTATAGGAAATGTTTTGTTTCCCTTCCAAACAGAGTTATAAAAATATATATAGCTCTATTCTATTTCTCTGTATCTATCTACTCATAGCCTACTTAATTATGAAAAGTATCTAAGGTGCAGTTATTGTATCTTGGGGTTTTTTTCACGTATTAAAAAAGGCATAAGGGTGCCTGGATGACGTAGTCAGTTAAGCATCTGACTCTTGGTTTCAGCTCCGGTTGTGATCTTAAGGTTATGAGATCAAGCCCCATGTCGGGCTCCATGCTCAGTGCAGAGTATGCTTAAAACACTCTCTCCCTCTCCGTCTGCCCCTCTCCCCACACACTTAATGCTCTCTCTAAAATAAATAAATTAATATTTAAAATATCAACTCAGAATTTTGTTCATTAAAACTTGGTACATGGGCGCCTGGGTGGCTCAGTGGGTTAAGCCGCTGCCTTCGGCTCAGGTCATGATCTCAGGGTCCTGGGATCGAGTCCCGCATCGGGCTCTCTGCTCAGCAGGGAGCCTGCTTCCCTCTCTCTCTCTCTGCCTGCCTCTCCGACTACTTGTGATTTCTCTCTGTCAAATAAATAAATAAAATCTTTAAAAAAAAAAAAAAAACTTGGTACATATTCCTTTCAGGAAAACAGCATGGAGGCTCCTCAAAAAGTTGAAAATAGAGCTACCCTATGACCCAGCAATTGCACTACTGGGTATTTACCCTAAAGATACAAATTTAGTGATCTAAAGGGACATGGGGACCCAAATGTTTATAGCAGCAATGTGCATAATAGCCAAACTATGGAAAGAACCTAGATATCCATCAGTAGACGAATGGATAAAGATGTAGTATGTGTGTGTATATATATATACACACACAATGGAATACAACAGACGAATGGATAAAGATGTAATGTGTGTGTATACACACACACACACACACACACACAATGGAATACTATGCAAAAGAAATAAAATCTTGCCTTTTGCAACAACATAGATGGAACTAGAGGGTATTGTGCTGAGCAAAATAAGTCAATCAGAGAAAGACAATAATCATATGATCTCCCTGATATGAAGAATTTGAGAGGCAATGTGGGGGGTTTAGCGGGTAGGGAAGGAAAAAATGAAATAAGTGGGATAAGGAGGAAGACAAACAATAAGAGACTAAATCTCACAAAATAAACTAGAGGGTTGCTGGGGGGAGAGGCATTATGGAGAGCGTGGTTGGGTTATGGACACTGGGGAGGGTATATGCTATGGTGAGTGCTGTGAAGTGTGTAAACCTGGCGATTCACAGACCTGTACCACTGGGGCTAATAATACATTATATGTTCATTAAAAATTTTTTAAAAAATTAAAAGCATTTAAAAATAAATAATTATGCAAAAAACCCACTTGGTACGTATTATCTTACCAAATAAAATTTTGAAAATTTTTCAAAACTTAATTGTAAAAACCATAGCATATAGTTTAATATGTTTGCAATAAAAACATTCAATATAGTAAATCTATCCTAAGTTTTATTCCTATGATTTGTGTTGCTTCTTGAAATTTTAGAGTAAATAGTATTTTATGTAATGTATATCTATGAAATACATTTTTAATAACTGATTTCAATTTGTTAGTACATATTTTATAGTTTAAAATAAACAATGTTCTTGGAAATTGTAAAATATACTTCATTAAATATATTCCCTTATCCACCTTTATCTACATAGTCCGCTGCCAATCTTCTAAATCAATATGATTTTATTAGCATCATACACCATATAACATAATGTAGTGAACTTTTAGCTTTAGAATTTTGTTTTAAAGTTAACCTTCCAATAATACTGTGTAGTTTCTATCCTCCAATCTTTCTATGCACTCATCCACTTATTCATCCAACTACTATTAGTTCAGTTTCCATTACAAACACAATTCTGCTAATTTCTAGAAGTTTACGTAGAAAAATGGACAAAGATCTTGACCAATGTTCTTGTATTTGGCAGGTAAGATATGCCCATAATTAACCTTAATATAAATTAGAAAGTAACTGCTATCAGTAAGGTTCTGTATGAATTCAGATGAGCTCCAAAGGTCGAGGCTCAAAAGGAAATGAAGAAAGGCTTGGCAGGGGGGTTAGTATCTGAAGTGAGGCTTCCGATCTACACAGGCAGAAGTAGTGATAAGAAAATGGTTCAGGAAAGACATTAGCAACATCAAAAAGAGAGGAAACTTGTGTCATATGGAGGAAATAAAAAGTAATTCATTTGGCTGTGGTTCAAGAAGTGGAGGTATAGAAACTGCACCTGAAAAGTTTGGAATGGAAGGTTCAGGGTCTTTCTTGCCTTTTTAAGGTATCTGGACTTTTATGACCAGGTGGCCAGCAGATTAAGACACAAACTCCTGTCTTTGGCTTTCAGGGTCCAACAAGACTTCACCTTAACCAACTTTTCCAACGGCGCCTAAAGTTGCTCAATTAATGACTACTGGTTTACACAGAAAGTGAATTCCTAACTGTGCATTCCCATGTTCTCTCCAGATGCAATATATTAGTATATTCCCTACACATATGCTGAGAACTCTAGTTCTGTGTGTTTACTCACACAGTTTACTTCATTTGTTGCTTCCTGTCCATTTGGGTTACTAACCTGTTCTTTTCTTCATTGTCCATGGTTCATTCTAGATCCCAACTAGAGATAAACTTTATCTTCTTTGTATTCTCTATCATTTTTCCTAAAGCATTTGTGAAATCCTACAATATGAACAAATTTTTAACTTCCCTTTGATTATAAACCCTTAAAATGAAAAAAGGATGAGATTTACAACACTGTCACTGAATTTCAGTGAAATTGCCCTGATGGTTATTGAATGAACATCTAAGAATAAAAAAAGATTGGTCTGTAACTAACATGAAATAAACAGCACAGAGACTATGAGCATCAGGGAGGAGGACAAATGTCTCAACCACTCAAGTATCAGGCCGACTCCATAAGTGCATAGGGAAAGGTCTGTGCCCTCTTTTAAACCTTCTAGGGAAATTAGAACCTGCGCTATAACAACCTAAGAACTTCACAAAAGAATCTCAAAACTATTAGCTAGCTCCTCCTTCTAGAAGGAGCAAAAGTAGTCAAAGAAGTAAAACACACCCCACAATCCTGGAACTTAAATTCATCTGAAGCTAGTTAGTGAGTAGTTACTTGCAAGTCTGCTCTCTGAACTCTATCTTTCTGGAGATATTTTTTCATTGCCTGTGCCAGGAAACTGGGAAAACGTTTAACTTACTACAACTGATTGATCCAAAAGTGTGGCAAGGGTCCTGCTATCCAAAAATACCAGGTGAAACAGCAGACTGCCAAATACGCACAGCTGGATGTGTTTCGCCTTTTCTGGGTCTTCCAAGTTCACCACATGTCAGTGCTGCAATTTAGGGTGGATTGGAGAAAATCCAGTAGAAAGAAAGGGAAAGTTGTGTTGGTTGCAGTCTGCAGAAGTTCTCCTTGTGTTCTTAATTCATCTCTTTCTCAGATGTTTGTGGTTTGTTTGTCTTTTCAGCTGTGGCAGTGGTTAATACTGTTGATGGGAAAATAATTTGTCCAACCTGGGCAGATCTTTTAAAGTTGTAAGTTTACTGAATGTTAATCTGCAGGTGCCCAAATATTAGCTATTTGAAAAATCTGTGTCACCATTGCATAAACTCTTAAGACTTGCATCTATCAATGAGTATTGCCAGGTTTTTTTGTTTTGTTTTGTTTTGTTTTGTTTTTTAATTCTTTACTACCCACTCAGAGCAGCTAAATTTAGATTTGTTCCACTGTCTATTCTACTCATTTAAATAATTGCAATTGCAAGTTAACCTACAAAATAAAGACCCATGATAGGATGGTTATTTCATTCAGGCTGTTTTAAATGTGTGTAAGAAATACGGATAGTCTAAGAGTCCTTAACAAGATAAGGGCAAGGACAAATCAGGGGAAAGGGGAAACCATCCTGTTTGCTCTTCCCCAGGCATGATGGTTCTAGCTGCTTACCGTTCCTAGATAGTCATATTAATCTATTCACCGGGTATTTAATCTCTTTCTCTAATTGAAACTATCATTTTTTTTTGCTCCATTACTATTTAGCACTTACCCCTCCTGCCTCAATAAAATCCAACATTGCCTCTTTCTAGTTTATCAGAGTTGTAAGCATCAAACACAGTAATGCTATTACTAGTAATAGTGTTTAGTTGTGTAGCTGAAGCTTAAAGTATTCTATTTGTTCTCCTGACATAAGGGATATAGATATATAGAAATAGGGCTTGGAGCTTGAGAAGAGCACTAGACTAGGAGTCTACTTGTGTTGCTATCTTGCCATGAGAAACTGTACAAACTTGGGAAAGACATTTTCTCTGTATTGGGTTAAAGAACTCTCAGATCTAACCATTTTTCTTCATTGTCCCTGACAACAGGAACAGAGAGGCACAGTTGTCTTCTGTTTTTTGAAGCTTTTCACATATAAAGTGAAGACATAACCAAAGAGTTATAAAAATTATAATATAGTTTAGTATTTGCATTTAACTAAACACATCTAACACACCTACAAAAATGTACTGACTCTGTATGACTTCATTTAAAAATAACACCAAAAGTCTAAAAATATAAGTCCTTTGTGAATGTGAGACTCGGGCCAATGGCTGTTGCCCCTGGACCCCAGTTCTGGTTACACCTCCCACTAACCCATTTGTCTTCATCTGGGTTACTGATATGTAATGGTACTATCTGAATCTAGTCTTGTCTCCATGCTAGACCCATCCTTGATTCTAACAGAATCACTCCTACATTTAATGCCCCACAATCTAATCAAGATAAACACCTTGTGTAGTTTTTTTGAAACATCTTTTCTCTCATACATGTTGGAACAAGTTACTTCCTCTTCCTAGAATATTCTCCATCAGATATCTCCTTCTGTTAGAGATTCAAGACATCCCGGCTAGAGGACATCTTCCTTGACATACTATCCTTAGTACAGACACATATCTACCTTCCAAAGTGGTCTAAAAACACCATGCATACAAATATCATTATGCTTATCAGTCTGAATGGTGATAACTAGCCACTTGTTTGTCATCACAGTACACTGTAAACTCCTCAAGGAGAGAGATGCTGTCTTCAATTTCTCTGGCCCTACATATTGTTTCCCATGAATTGGGATGATGAGTAAATGTCTGTTAATGATTTACTATAATCTTGAGACATCACAAGAATGCAGTGACTCCTACTACTTCACTCCACCTTTGAGATAAAAGGAGAGATTTAGAAGGTGTGTAGTGTAGGACATAACTAAGGGATCAACTTATGAAATAAACATTTTATTCCAATTTTCTCAGCCTTACCTGTGGGCCCGCTACCCCCCCCCTTTTTTTTTAACTTTTTGTAGTTCACCATCTAAATGCTACATATAAAAAACTAAACCTCATTTGCCTTTTATTATGTACATTCTGAGAAAGAATGGAAGGCACCTGAAGCCTGACTTTACATATCACACACCTCATATAATATTAGGTGTTTTCTATTAGTGTGGGAGTCTTATGTTCCAGAATAAAATCTTTAGAGCTAACTGATGATCTAATCAAATATGGGTGGGGGGGGGAAGTACTTGGGATTTCAACAAACTGTTCACATTTCGCCATATTTAAATTACGACCAATACTCTTTCCACTACTATTATTCACTAAAATGATTTGGTGGCTAAGGAGAAAAAACAAATTAGATAAACAGTTATAGGATGAAACAGATGATTATTCATAAGTGAAATTATATCGCAAGAAGAACCTTGCTGAGCCATCTTGTTTTTCATGGATAGGATTTTGGGGGAACTTCTTTCAACTGTAGAAGCCCATACATGCAAGAAGCTGACTCTTTCTGGAAATCAGAAATTCGCTCCAGGGGCCAGTAAATGAATGATGCCAATGAGAACTGTTAGTGCTTCTCCTAGAGGAATTCACATTTTAATAGGGAACAAAGTCTGAAGCTAAAATTAGGAATCCAGGACTCAAAGGTAGCATTTTAAGCATCAGAGAATTAAAAAGGAAGTGTGTGTGTATGGATGTATGTGTGTGTGCACATGCACACGTCATTCTCAGTCTGTAATGATTTAAGTAAATTTAAAATTTTGCCTATGGGTAATTATGGTTTTGTGAAGATTCTCTTTTAATAAGTTAGAGTTGAATCTCTCTGAGAGCCTGGACTAAATCTCCTAATTCCTTCAAATTCTCCAATATTGCTTGGCCCATCAACATTCAGTAAAATAACTGGATGAGCTAATTTAGTAATTATTACTGTCTACTGCAACGACATCGGTCAAGAAAGAGGTTATATGCTAATGTTGCAAAAGTTGTTTTCCCAAATTATGAGCCCCATTTTTTCTCTTCCTGAGGAACGCCTCAAAATGTAGAGATTGAGTCACATGAAATTTCAAGGTTTCTTTTCAATTTTTCAGTGCTATAGATCGGAGTAACTCACTGCTGTGATTTGACCAGGACCCTCAGCATTGGTTCATCAATGGATCCTCACAAACCCTGCATGCCAACTTTCCGTGCACAGGATCAAGGACATTTATAGCATCCTCAATCAAACACAAATAGGATTAACTACCTTAAAAATCTAGATCTTGATGTCAACAGCCAAAAAATTATCTCTGGCTCCAGTTTCAAGAAAACCAAGAAGTTAACAAGAAAGAGAGGGTGTTAGAATATACATATTTTAAAATATATTTATAAGCTATAACATTGCATTTTGGCAGAAATTTTCTTTTACAATAACAGGAGATGTTTTTTAGTATTCCAAGTTGACTCTGTAACAATATATTCTCAGCATTAATATGTCATTTGGGAATATCTGAGTTGATGTTCCTCACAATGGTTTTCATGTCATTTACCTACGCTTCCATGCCTGCAAAAGAATCTAACATGCACAGGGAAACAGGCAACAGCAACAGAAGTTTCAGATACCATGACCACCCTAGTCTTGGGAAAAAACACGAGCAGCCTAACGCTTCTCTAGAATAGCTCTGACCATGACCAGAAAAGCAAGTGTTAGAAGCAACAGTAGCCCACAGCATGCAAAGAACTTGAAAGATGGAGGTAAATGCCAGGAAAAATACAAGTGCAGGATACTACTTTGTACTTTATGGAGTCATAAAACCTTTATTCTGGAAAGTTCAAAGCCCTTGACAGACATTTCATTAGCTCTCCCTTTCTCCTTTGAGGTAAACAGGTGGCAAGTGTAATTATTGTCATTTTTATGAATGGGAAAAAATGAGGCATGGGAGGTTAAGAACACATTCAAAGTTACATAAAATCACATACACAGAAGGCTACACCCCCACCCCCTGATGCTTCCTTAAATGCCTTATGACCTTTTTCACTGTGCCAGTCTTCTATCATGCTTTTCGTGAAAGAAACTGCCTTAAAAGATCTCTTGTACTCATTAGTATGTGCTGTTTCTAAACTTTTAAAAAGGGAGGGTGAGTAAAACAAAACAAAACGAATAAACAACAAGATCTTGGTATTTGTCTCAAATAGCCAAGTCATTCTTTCAATGCTACTGATATACTCCATATGTCAAATTTATTACATTTTGAAGAAAAGTTTAGTTTTTTGGGGCCACTGCTTCACCTAAAAGCCTCCTTCAATCCATATTGCTCGGATATATCCTCTGACTCTCAAATCTATATGTTAAAACAAACTCTTCACAAAACTGCTCAGAATCTTAGAAAAGATGAGTCATACACACGACTGGTTGTAAGAGCCAAGAAAAGAGAATGAACTCCCCTTTTTGACAACTGGCAGGGAACCACCAAGTGGTGAGGTTGGCACCATGCACCAGCACACCACCTCCATGTCCTGAAAAGACATCTTGGCTTGGCGGCTCCTCCGGTTGAAACATAAGAAAAATAAATGGTAATAGCAACCGAATGGAAAAAACTGGAAATTACTAGAGAAGAGGAAAATTTTAACTTCTAAGAAGATATTAGAAAGTGGAAACTTTACAAAAACCCTTCTTGCCAAAGAGGTTGTCCAAAAATCAACCAAATTTATTATAGATTTGAGCATGAATCAGTGATGATGTAAAATTGTACAGTATAGGCATTACTAAATATTTTTCTATTTAATTTACCTTTAAAGTAAGGCTTCGGGATGAGGCTCTCCACTGCATTTCGTTACGTAATGCCATGTTGATTTCATATATTACCTCAGATGCACATCTAATATAGTTTGACTTGTTAAGGGACTAAGATGAAACATACCACTTTTTTATGCCTCTTTTCTATAAGCACCAGGTACAAAAAATAACCAGTTTAAATATGGTAAGAGTGTTGAGTGACAGTTTCAAAGATACCTTTGAGAAGATGATTTTTATCTACTATATGGAATTTAGCTGGGAGAAATATTACGCAGCCAAACCGCTGTCTCTATCAATGCTAAAATATGAGTTGAAAAGTAAACACTTGGTTACCTCATAAAGATAACTTAATGGATTTACACTGCCCAGTAATACGGACTGCTTTTTTTCATCTGCCTTTATAAATGTACAAAATGGAAACCACTAGACAAAAAAAAAAAAAAAAAAAAAAATTGGTTTAGCTTTATCCCATAGGTACTAATTGCTCTCATATCAATATATGTACATATTTCTATGTAAAAATACCACATTTCCCCTTTGTATTTTGATATACTAAAATAAATACAGATTTCGAAAAACTCTGACTTTGAAGCTGGTCTTGGACTATTTGAATGGCTGTCAAATGTGATACTGATTTATTAATAACTCCCATATGTTAAAAAACAATCCTTCCCAGACCTTTAACATCATCCAACTGTTGCAGCTAATTGTTCGTTGAAATAATTTTCTTCATCATTCTTACCTAATTCCTCTGTCTAAGATTGTATTTGCTTACTTATTTTACTTCTTAACAATTCACATTGCTTTGGGGTTCATTTTTCCTGCAAAAAAATACTATAGTCCTGTGGGAGGGAAACACAGTACTTATGAAACAAATGCAATGCTTAATGCTCTATTGTAAAGAGACCATCTTAAATCTAATTTCCTAGGCCACTCGTGAATAATATCTATTTCTACGCTCAACAGTCATTCAAAAACCTTATTTTTCCTAACAAAAAGGTCTACCGATTTTGGCACATGTTACAAAACATCATATTATCAATTTTCGGTACATGACTTTTAGTAGTAGTAATGTTTGTTGTATTTTTGTTACTACTACAGGTACTACTCCTATTCATAATAAAAAAACAACTTATTTCATGAATAGCACAACTTAAAAATTTAACTTAAGATGACTGATGGGTGGATATGCATGACCATTTTAACTCAACCTCAACATGGTGAAAAATCTCATTTCGATTTTTTTTTTTTTCTGGGCCTTCTAGATATACAGATATACAGCCTTGAAGTAGTTATTTCCCTGGATTTCCAATAGTCAGTCTCTCTCTCTCTTTTTTTGTTTTGTTTTATTTGGATAATATATTAGAACATCTGCTCAGTTCTAAGGCTCTTCTACAGTGCATTGCTTCCTACACTGGGGTCATATCCTCCTCCTTCTTACATTCTGTTGCTCAGAAAGACACTCTTTTGTGTCCTCATCTCCCATCTCCTTGACCTCATTGTCTAAATTCCTGAAATTAATTTTCTACTGTTCATACGAGGTTTATTCTTTGCTCACTTCTTATGTAATGTTTCCAATAATGTGAAAAATTGTGAGATGAACTCAAAAGTATTTCAAAATTTACTAGATTTTGGAAGAAGAAGATTTATTTTATTTATCTTGGTAATCTAGTATCTTGTGCACTACTGTCATATTGTAAGTTAATAAGAATAACAGCAATCACAGCAATAATGATAGTATCATATGTGTTTTATGCTCATATGTGTTTTATGCTCCACTAAGTATTTTTCATGGAACTCTTACAATGTTCTTACAATAGTATTTGATTAAAGGATAGATAATACTGTTATTATCACATTTTGGATATGGAAACTGAAGTTCAGAGTAGATGAGCAATTTACCAAGGTGGCAGAACTTGGTCATGAACCTGAGTAGCCTGATCCTGATCCTATGTTTAAATTGCTACAGATTTTTGTCGGAGATGATGTTTAATTATTTGGCATAATTCTCCAGTCCAGCACCAAACCCTACCCTTTTTACTTTGTTCGTTGATTGTCATGATTAACACTTATCCAGAAATAAATGATCCAAAGAAAGGATGGCAAATACATGTTTTTTTGCTGCCAAATGTACTTTATTGGCAAAAGGTGCTTATAAAATTTTATTTACAAGAATTCTGAGGTCATGTAGAATGACTGAGGAAAAGGTGCTATAGGCATAGGAAAAGGAAGGACCAACTATTTGCCTCCCTAACCAACATGCACCTTTATTTCTTGGTTAAGAAAAATCTACATATCTGTCTCCTCAGTGGAAGCTGGATATCAATATATGTTGAATTGCAACCAAATTGAACCTGCCAAGATAAAACTAGTGTCACATTAACATCTCTACTAAATTGTCAGATTAAACATATTTTCCCAAGGTAAAATTTATAGCCACAGATGAGCAATAGGAAAATATGCTACTCTCCATGTGAAGAAATGCTAAGATAAATTTTTAATTCTGCTCCTAATCTTAAATTTCCAAGGGCATACCTACTTCTGTACTTGATAATAAGCATGTGAAATATCAGCATAGGTGCTGATGTGGACATTTTCTATTATAACTCTAAAAAAATGTGACTAATAATCTGGTTTACTGGGAGACCATTTAAAACCTAAAACACATCAACCGTGATGTCGAGAGCATATTAAATATAACTTATCCTCTGATTCAGGATGTACTTTGTGACTTCACGGTGCCATCTGGTCATGTTCATGAACAGCGATTATAAAACAGTCCTGAAACGGAACAGAGGTAGAATGCATAGTAGGCAAGAGCTGGTGCCATAATTGGGTTGTTCTCCCCGTTCCACAGTCTCTATCAGCTCTGTGCCTCCGCTTCCTGATCTGAAAACGGAGATGACATTGCCTACAATTCTTAAGGCACCATCCAGTACACAGCAAGCACTCCAACGCATCAGTTATTATTATCATTGTTGTGTTATAAAGTATAGAATTAACTTGAATTCCTGTGTAACTGGAAGACAGATATTGATGTCTTGTGTGTGTGTGTGTGTGTGTATGTTCATGTGATAGAGTAGGTATGCAAACACGTTTGTTTTGACAAATCCATAATTTTGCCTATTTTCTTGTAACTAAAACAAAATTGCCTTTTTAAAATTTTTTAAAAGTTTTTATTTAAATTCCAGTTAGTTGACATGCCATGTACTATTAGTTCAAGTTAATGTGCAATATAGTGATTCAACACTTCTGAACAACACCGGGTGCTCATCACGCAAGAGCACTCCTTCATCCCCACCACCTGTTTAACCCATCCCCCAACCGCCTCCCCTGTGGTAACCATGTTTTGTTATCTATAGTTAAGAGTTTGTTTCTTGCTTTGTCTCTCTCTCTCTCTCTCTTCCGCTTTGTTCATTAGTTGTTGTTTCTTAAAGTCTGTATGAATGAAATGATAGGGCTTTTGTCTTTTTCTGACGGACTTATTTCACTTAGCATAATACTCCAGCTCCATCCATGATTTTGCAAATTGCAAGATTTCATTTTTTCATATGGCTAATAAACCCACTGTGTGTGTGCGTGTGTGTGTGTGGGTGTGGGTGTGTGTGTATGCCACATCTTATTTATCTATTCATCAATCAATAGGCATGGGTGCTTTCCATAATTTGGCTAGTGTAGATAATACTGCTATAAATTTTGGGGAGCATGTATCCCTTCGAATTCGTGTTATTCTTTGGATAAATACCCACTAGTGCAATTGCCAGATCATAAAGTAGTTCTATTTTTAATGTTTTGAGGAACCTCCATACTGTTTTCCGCAGTGGCTGCTCCAGTTGTTTTCCTTGTTAATTTTAGCCATTCTGATAGGTGTAAGGTGGTATCTCATCGTGGTTTTGATTTGTATTTCCCTGATGATGAGTGATATTGAGCATCTTTTCATGTGTCTGTCAGCCATCTGGATGTCTTCTTCAGAAAAGTGTCTATTCATGTCTTCTGCCCATTTCTTAGCTGGATTATTAGCTTTTTGGGTGTTGAGTTTGATAACTTCTTTACAGATTTTGGATACTAACCCTTTATCATATATGTCATTTGCAAATATCTTCTCCCATTCCGTAGTCTGCCTTTTAGTTTTGTTGTTTCCTTTGCTGTGAAGTTTTTTTTATCTTGGTAAAGTCTCAATGCTTCAATTTTGCTTTTGTTTCCCTTTTCCAACAATGAGCCTAGTAAGAAGTTTCTATGTTTCTGCCTACTGGATCATTTATCTTTGGGTGTTGAGTTTTAGAAGTACTTTATATATTTCAGATATTTACCCTTTACTAGATATGCCATTTGCAAATATCTTCTTCCATTCCACAGGTTACCTTTTAGTTTTGTTGATTGTTTCTTTCACTGTGCAGAAGCTTTTTATTTTGATGAATTACCAGTAGTTTATTTCTTCTAGACATATCTAGAAGAAGTTACTATGGCTACATAGAAGTTACTGCGGCTGATGTCAGAGAGGTTATTGTCTGTGTTCTCCTCTAGGATTTTGATTATTTCAGGTCTCAAATTTAGGTCTTTAACCCATTTTGAATTTTTTTGTTTGTTTGTTTATGGTGTAAGAAAGTGGTCTAATTTCATTCTCTTGCATGTTGCTGTCTAGTTTTTCCAACACCATTTGTTGAAAAGACTGTCTTTTTCCCATTGGATATTCTTTCTTGCTTTGTTGAAGATTAATTAACCATATAGTTGTGGGTTTATTTCTGGGTTTTCTTGTCTGTTCCATTCATCTATGTGTCTATTTTTGTGCCAGTACTATACTGTTTAGAACACTACAGCTTTGTAACATAACTTGAAGTCTGGAATTGTGATGCCCTCAGCTTTGTTTTTCTTTTGAAGGTTGTTTTGACTATTCGGGGTCTTTTGTGATTCCATACAAATTTTAGGATTTTGTAGCTCTGTGAAAAATGTAGTTGGCATGATAGGGGTTATGTTTAATGTGTAGATTGCTTTGGGTAGTATAGACATTTGAACAATATTTGTTCTTCCAGTCCATGAACATGGAATGTCTTTCCATTTCTTCATGTTGTCTTCAATTTTTTTAATCAGTGTGTCACAGTTTCCAGAGTACAAATCTTTCACTTCTTTGGTTAGATTTATTTCTAGGTATCTTATTGTTTTTGGCACAATTGTAAATAAGATTTCTCTTTCTGCTTCATTATTGGTGTGTAGAAATGCAACAGACATCCATATGTTGATTTTATATCCTGTGACTTTACTGAATTCATTTATCACTTCTAGCGGTTTTTTGATGGAGTCTTTCATTTTTTTTTTTAATTTTTATTTATTTGACAGAAAGAAAGGTCACAAGTAGGCAGAGAGGAAGGCAGGGGTTAGAGGGAGGGAAGCAGGCTCCCTGCTGAGCAGAGAGCCCAATGTGGGGCTCAATCCCAGGACCCTAAAATCATGACCTGAGCCAAAGGCAGAGGCTTAACCCACTGAGCCAAACAGGCACCCCACTTTCAGTTTTCTATATTGAGTATGATGTCATCTGCAAATAGTAAAAGTTCTATTTCTTCCTTTCTGATCTGGACACCTCTTATTTGTTTTCATTATCTGATTGCTGTGGTTAGGACTTCTAATACTACGTTGAATAAAAATGGTGAGAGTGGAGGTCCCTGTCATGTTCCTGATGGTCAAAAACCTGTTTTTCCACATTGAGGATGATATTAGCTGTAGGTTTTTCACAGATCCCTTTATTGCAGGAGGTATATTACCACTACATCTACTTTTGTTGAGGAACAAAATTGTCTTTCATGCAGCAAATGTAATATTTGTACTTTCTGATATTTGAACTGTTCTAGATATCTTATTGTTTAATTCAATTTGCCATGGTATAGACTGAATGCTTGTGCTCCTCAGAACTTACATGTTGAAACCTACACACACAAGGTGATAGTAATGGGAAATGGGACTTCGGGGGAATAATTAGGATTAGATGAAGTCATGAGAGTGGGGACCTAATGAATGGGAAGAGTGTCTTTATATAAGTTATAAGAAAATTTGTTTCCCATCTCTGCCCTCCGTTATGGCAATATAAAAGAGGTGGGCAATGTACAACAAACATGGCAAGTAGGCTCTGATCAGAATCTGCCAATGCTGGCATTCTGATCTCAGACTTCTAGAACTGTGAGAAATAAAGTTTCTATTGCTTATAAGCCATCCAGTCTATAGTACCTTGTTATAGTAGCACAAACTAAGATATCATATGTTTATTAATACTATCAGGAGACAAATATTTATTAAATAATATCGTATCTTTAGCATAAACTCTCCACCATTGGGGGGGAAAAAAAAAACTAAGCAGGAAGCTTTGGGATGACATCCACTGATTTTTATTAAGAAATTATTTTTAGAAAGTCAATTGACAGCCAATGGGTACCTGAGAAGATGCTTATCATTAATTACCAGGGAAATAAATCAAACCAGGAGTAATACTCACACCTGTTAGAATGACTATTATCAGAAGACTAGAAATAACACGTGATGGAGAGGGTGTAAAGGACCTCTGGTGCACTGTGGGTGGGAATAAAAATTTGTGCCACCACTATGGAAAACAGTACGGAGGCTCCTCAGAAAATTAAAAATAGAACTACCTTATGATCCAGCTATTCCACTTTAGTGGTTTTTATCCAAAGAAAACAAAAACACTCTTACAGATATCTGCAATCCTGTGATCATTGAAGAATTATTTACAATAATCAAGACATGGAAACAATCTATGTGTCAATCAATGGGTGAATGGATAAGGAAATTGCAGTGTATGTGTACAATGGAATATTATTCAGCCATTAAAAAAGAATGAGATCTTACAACTTGCAACAACATGAATGGATGGGACTCCAGGTAATTATACTAAGTGAAATAAGTCAGACAGAGAAAGACAAATACCATATGATTTTTCTTGTATGTAGAATCTTTAAAAAAACATACTACGAAACAAGGTTGTGGATACAAAGAAGAGACTGGTGGTCAGGGAGGGAGTGGGGAAAAGGGTGCAGAATAAAAAGGTAACAAGAAAAAATTGTGGGAGGTAGGACGTAGTAATACATGAAATAAGACTAACCACGAATTAATTATTGATGCTGAGTAATAATTAAATTGGATCCATTATACTATTCTTTTTTAAAATAGATTTTATTCATTTATTTGAGATAGAGCAAGAAAGAATACGGGAGTGGTGGGCAGTGGAGGGGAAAAGTGGGAGGAAGAAGCAGACTCTCCACTGAGCAGGAAACCTGACACAGAGCTATATCCCAGAACCCTGGGATCATGACCTGAGCTGAAGGCAGATGCTTAACCAACTGAGCCACCCAGTTGCCCTTTCTTATACTATTCTAAAAACAAAACCAGAAACAAAAAAAAACAAAAAACAAACAAACAAAAAAAGTGAGTTAATCTTCTTTATAAAACTCTGAGGGACATACTATTTTCATACATTTTTTCCTCATCCAGTGAGATATTGTTTTATATACTTCAAGAGGAGAGGACTTTTATTTTAAATTTTGTGGTTAAGCAGTACATATGTAAGCTAAATGGAAATTTTTACCCTGCTTGGGCTCTTTGCTGAAGGGTGCTGAGAATGAGATTAGAACTGGATCATGAATGCCTAATGAGGAGCAGATTTCAACATAAAAACAGAATTCTATATTTGTTTATCTTTGATCTAAGACCACTAAAAGGAAAAATAATTGTACTTACAGGCAAGTGTCTGTTAAAAATGAGCAAATTAGACCTAAAAAAATCATGGACTCCAAATATCTAAAGCAATTCTTAAAAAGAAATACATTATTTAAGTGTGAAAATATTTGACTTTTTTTTTTCTACTTGCCAGTGGTTTTTTCTCATATCCATCAGCATGAAAAGCCCTGACATGCTATAAAAGTCTGTTTTGTCAGTCTCCAATCCCACAGGAAAGAATGCAAGGGACCTATGGATACTAAATTTATAACTCTAGATATGTAGGTTTAGATAAGGTTTTGATAAGCACTCAAGCATTTTGTTGATTAACCACATCAATTCACAGCTGTGAATTCAGCCAATCACTAACGATTTCAAGGAACTTGGATGAGATCATTGCCTGCAAATCTCCAGGGGTTTAGGGCTTAACCTACGACCCTGGAAGGTAAAAGGCAAAGCTCCTCTTGGCTGAGACCTCTGGTTGGCTTTGTGTAATTATCAAAGAGGCCTTGGGAATCTGTCCAGCAGTGGTCCAAAAGGGAAACATACGCACTTCACTTACAGTTAGCACTGCAGCTACCTTGGAAAGTCAGTAGGTTCATGTTTATGCAAAAAACTTTTAGACTTTAACTCTGAACCAGTCCAACAACCTTTGGAATTGGGATTGTTGAAATGTCTAAGGGCACTTCACCTTCAAGTGTTGGTTCTAGGAATGGCATGGGAAATTAGTTAAACGAGGCAGTGGAACTCTCAGAAGTGCTTCTCTTGGATATTGCACTTATTGGAGTAGGAGCTCAACTTATCTAGGGGATGGGAAATGTAGCTCTACCCTACGTAATGCTGTATCTCAGCTGTGAGCCATTAGCAGTCTTTCAAACCAGACTCTCCGAATTCCACCGTTCCAGGCATCAGGGAGTTTGGCAAATGTGCACAGGGCCCACTTTTATAATTGAATAACTGGAAATCTTTGTAGGAAAAATAATAGGTCGTAGATACAGAGCTTTCATTTGAAATTTAAATGTTTCATTGATGAGCTATAAAGGTAGCTGCTCTTGATTTTTAATTCTACAGTAAGTCTGTAAAGATTGGATAGCTACCAATGCAAAGTAACCTTGTCTTTCTGATGTGTAGACTTGTGCACAGGTCTCATGATCATGATCCTTGCTTGTGTTTGAGAGCAGTTTTAAATATTACTCAAATATCACGTTTTCAGATGAATGACTGAATTTGATAATGAATTACTTTTTCAAATATATTTTGAAAGTTTTTCTGCCACAAATTAAGGAAGTAATTGGTATTAAGGACTCAAGTTATGTGACACATTTTAGTGAAGTGATGTGTCAACTTAAAACAAAAATGAAGAATTAGTTCTTAGTGAGTTAGAGATTAAGAATATGAGTAAAGCGTATCCACAACTTTGTGATCCATTATGAACTCCAGGGAAAAAAGGGCTAAAGACCTCAAGGGCAATGATGTATAACACCTTTTCTTTAATTCATCAGTTTTCAAAACTCCTGGTTTGCTTTAAATAAAGCAGCACCACTGTAAGTGCCTTTTATTCCTCAATTTTTAAAAGAAATTCTGTGCTTTCCCACTAAACAACTCCCAACCCTGAGTGTGCACTCTTCCTGCTAAGGCATGAGATTTCTCCCCAAAATATATGAAAGACATAGTGCTTTGGAGCTTTTTCAGCAGAAATAAATCTCTGTCTGTCATAAAAACATCCTGAGCTCAGCTAAGCCAGGGTCAAGAGCAGCTCCTAGGGCAGGTGGATTAATCAGAACCACATCCTTCCTTCCACACCTCCAAGAGCACCTTCCACTTCTGTCAAAATTAAACAATTTGCCTATAATAACTAAATAGAAAATCCTTAATATTAAAAAAGTGTTCCTTTTACAAAGATAAACTTTTTTTGCCTGTGTGCTTAAATATTCTTAGTTTAATTCACCTATTAAATTTTCTCTTCCTTTCCTCAAAAAAATTATTTAATAGATATATTAATCTGACCTTTTGTTTGTGTTCTAATGCTTTTAGGAAGGGCTTTGTTTCCACAGATGCCCTTTTAAAAGCTGCATCTTGTGTACCTCTTTTACATAACTCTTGATATAACCAGAGGCAGGGATGTCTGGAATCAGCTGGAGATGTTCACCATCTAAGTGGAAAAGAACTAGCTTCGAAATTAACCTCCTGTGCTTTCCCTGTCACTAACATTAATATTTTAGGGGCATGTGATAGTGACAGTGACATTAGGTAGCCCAAATTCCTCATCATTCAAAAGGCTACCAATAACAACTGATATGCCCTCTGCTGACTTCATTTTGTTCTTGTATGCTTACTCCTTCCCCATTGTTCAAAGGCTGGGGGTCTTACAGCGTCTTCTTTCCTTTTTTCAATCTTAGTTCCTTCTATTTTATTAGCTTGACCCAAAGAGGCTTAGGGTGAAACAGTCCTATGATAGTCTAGAGACTATGGGAAACAGCTTTATATACTTTTCCAAATTCCTGGACAGTGGGTAAAGGGCATCATCTACTTGCAGACATTTCTAGGGTTGTAGATGTAGACAATTATGTTTAAAAGAATAACAGTTAGCAAACAAAACCAGCAAGTGACATCGTTTCTATTCAGGATTTGGATAGATGGTATATACTTTTCTGTATACAGTCAGCAGGCCAATCATGAAACTATTTTTACAATTCCACTTAGATTCATTCTAAGGATATGTCCTATGATCCTTTCTAATCAGAGATATTACTGGCCTGTGTCACTAATAAAAACGCCAAACCGCGTATTTGCTCTAGATTGCACACCTGCCCTTTTATCCTCCTATCTGCACAAAACTGAATGCATTTTCTTTTGTTTATCACAACCTTTTTTTGTCCTTTCTTTCTACTCTGTTTTTCTCCTGAGATCCAATCTAAAACCCACTCCATCTACCCATTCCTTAATTTCTGAGTACCCTGTTACCCTAATATCTCAATGTTGTCATCTTAATTTTCCTCAACTGTACCCTGGAACTTTATTTTTTTTTTTTAGGGAAAGGGCAGAGAGAGAGAGAGAGAGAGAATCTTAAGCAGTCTCCACACCCAGCATGGAGCCCAACTTGGGGTTCAATCTCAAACCCTGAGATCATGACCTGAATCGAAATCAAGAGTCAGATATTTAACTGACGGAGCCCCCGAGGTGCACCTGGAACCTTATTTCTCAAGTTTACCACCATATGGATTATTCCACTATTAATCTTTCCAGTAACATCAGTACGATACTTTGTTTGCTCACATGCCTATTATCAGTGTCACCTGGAGGTTCACATTTTTACATCTCTGTCTACCCAGATTCTATAACTCAGTAAACACAGATTTTTTTTTTTTTGTAGACATCTAATCATGACATCACCCTCTCTAGGAAATCCAAGAAACCACTTTTACTCGACATCCTAGGGCAGGCACACAATTGCCACTAGAATTATCCAAGCTCATTAGGACATGTGAAATACACAAGTCCTTGGTATACATTTTATAAATAGGTCACCCAGAGTTATTAATAGCATGGAGGGTTGCCCTTCTTCCATGAAAATGATGGTATTTTTTCCTTGTGGAGATAGGGTTATAGCTCTTGTGTTTTTGTCTTTTTGCTTGAAGGTGACCACCACTCCCCTGAAAAAAATCCCTTATATCTCTGGTTTACCAATAGGTGTTTCTTTGCTTTGACAGTAATTACTGCTTCCTAGTTACTCAAAATAATACTGCTCAAAGGCCTTTGGTGTGTCTTTTTAGCCTTGATTTGGTCTTTGTTTTTCCCAGTTTGAGACACACCTGTTTGCTTTTTAGGCCATACTTACATGTGCGTTCCAGCAGCACTGAATTGTTGACAGTATTACAGCAACGTTGGTAGACTGGCTGCGTTCCATAGCTTTGTTGTGGGTGGTCTTGTCTTGTCATTGGCTGTTGAACGTGACATTGGGTTTATAGTCAGGAAACTACTGAAGAAGCAGTGAGTGTTTTCATGGCAGATCTGAGGCTCAAGTGCTATTGTATAGAGAATGAGGAGATTGCCAGTTAATGCTCACTGTTCTCTAGTTTCCTGTATGCTGGCTTGTATGATGTGGTTTCCAAACTCTTTGTTCGTATTTATAGGTATTCTTCTAACTGTAGAATCTGTTAGTTTTAGATTCTTGGGTTTGATTGAAGCAATGATTGATAGTCATCTTAAGCCAAGTGTGTGTCAGGTGCAGAGGAAGCAGAAGATCTAGTCCACCACTCACCCTGGTGGACCCAGGAAGGTTTTGTAGAGAAGAAGACAACTGAGCCAAATCATGAAAAATAGGAGATTCAGTGGAAATGGAAGTGGGGAGAGTGAAGGGAAATCTAGTTACAGGAAACAAGGGTAAAAGCTCAGAGAGCTGAGGGGCATCTGGATGGCTTAGTCAGTTGAGCATCTGACTCTTGGTTTAAGCTCAGGTCATGATCTCAGTGTTCAGTGGGGAGTCTGCTTGAAAATTCTCTCCCTCTACCTTTCCCCACTGCTCACTCTTGCTTTCTCTCTCTTTCCTCTCAAATAAATAAATCTTAAAAAAACAAAACAAAACAAACCCCACAAAAAACCCTCAGAGATCTGATTTAGCATCATATGTTTGAGGAACTATAAATAGTCGTGATTCCATTTGTTTATTACGTGTCAGGCTCTGTTATAATTACATTATCAATATTATTCAGTCACATAAAACTTTGTGGGATAAGTTAAATGTTGACAGATAGAGTGGATAATGGTAGTGAATGTATATGTAACTCTTACAATGTCCTTACAATAAAATTATCTCCCCATTAGAGGTAATAAAACCAAGAATCAGAGATACTGAGATACACATCTACTACATATCAAAACTATCTTCACTGTCCATGTTCTTATTTCTATCCCACACTATGCTTCTGTCAAATCCTATTAATATGACAAATCACATTCACAAGTTATATATGATAAAGCAAGTTTTACCTTCTTCAAAGGCAGTAACTGTATCTTGTAATCCCTTTCAATTCTCATAGTGACTAAAATAGGACACAAATTTAATAATAATACTATTTTTAAAACTGTTTTTTAGCTCTGGGTTAAATAAAATGATGTACAATTTTAAGTAAGTCTTTTGATTAGAAGTAGTTTGCTGATCTGATGTCCTCCCACCACCATCCCCACCATGCATATAAACCAAGGTCAACTTTTATAGGCAGATGAAATCTGGAAAATGAGGTAACAAGGTAAGAAAATTATAGTGGCACTAAAAAACATACCACGGACATGTAATACATGAATTCACTGGGCTAGATTAAAAACAAACAAACAAACAAACAAAAAAAAACTTAATTGGAATAATGTATAATAAATCCAAATACTTCTTGACATAAAATAATAGAATTATATAGGGATCCACTACTTCCTTTCTTGGGAATTCATTTTAAGGATATATCCCCTCCAAAAAAGACAACAAAATGCTAATATATATACTATTAAGATATTATACATAAATCAAATATATATATATTTATTTATTTATAATAGATTTTATTTCTTTATTTGAAAGAGAGAGAAAGATCACAAGTAGGTAGAGAGGCAGACAGAGAGAGAAGCAGAAGCACGCTCTCTGCTGAGCAGAGAAGCCCCATGTGGGGCTTGATCCCAGGACCCTGAGATCATGACCTGAGCCGAGGCAGAGGCTTTAACCCACTGAGCCACCCAGGCTCCCCTAAATCAAATATTTAATGATGAGTAAACAATTAAGTGATGATTGACTATCACTTACGATGTATTCCTCTTCTAGAGATTACCATCTCCGTTTTTACAAAAATAAAATACCTGAAACTTGGTAATAAGACAAAGGGAGAATACCTTGTCCTTTCAATGTAACCTGGGAGTACTGTTGAAGATGCCTTTGTGTGATACATGTATGTTGCTTATTAAGGGCTCGCATTCTTTAAAGTACACGGTAACTTGAAGATTTTTGTCTTACCAAGATGCACATAGTTATGATTTGATTGCATTATAGGTCATTAATGAGTTTGGTATCTAACCTAGTGATTCTACTCCAGCATCTTTTCTCCACTCCTACGTAACTCCTGTCCCTTTAATCCTCCTTCAAACCAGCTTTATACTGCTGCTGATTTTCTCATTCATGATATTTGCATGCGTTGTCTAATGGCCCGTCCAACATGCCCTCTTGTCCCAGTCTCTGTGACCAACCTTCTGCAAAGCAGACCTACATGCAGGTCAGGTGAACTCTACCCTCAAACTTCCAAAGACTGCAACACTAATAAATACAAAGTCCTTACTATGTCCTCAGCTCCAGACCTATACAGTTTGGCCTCTTGTTGACTCTGACCTCATTTTACACCTCTCTTTCATTTGATCAATACATTCCTCTTGGGCTGGCTTCCCTGTGGTTTCTTCAAACTTTAAACAGGATTACAACTCAAGGCTTTTGCATTTTCTCTTTTGTTTGCCTAATGCTTGTTCCCAAGAGATTTTCATGATTCATTCTCATCCTCTTCCACATCTCTCTAAATGTGTCTTCCTGAGAGACATTCTTGGTCATCTTATCTGACACAGTCTCCCATTTGATGGTTTTCTATTCCCTTTTTTCAGATTCATATTTTTTTCTCTTCAAAACACTCATCACAACCTATTGTCTTATTACTTACTTATTTATTGTCTGTGTCCAACACAAAAATATAAGCCATACTAGAACAGAGCTTTGGAACTGACATTCTCTGCTGTATGCCCAGTTTCTAGAGCAGGGCCTAGAATGTAGAGAGTATTAGATAAATATTGTTGAATGCATGAGTGACTGGTTTAACATGATGACAAAATATTTTGCAACGATTAGTTTGATGATGAAGTAAAGACATGTATAAAGTTGTATCATTTTGAGTGAAAACTTATTAAAAATTGTAATGATCATACTGCAAGTAATTTGAAACTATGCTTGCAAAAATGAATATAAAGAAAAATGCAAAAAATGAAAATTACTTGTAAGAATAGAAGTGATTCTCATTCTCTGTATCCTAAACCTCTTTTTATTGCTATAGTTATTTTGTTTCAATACCTTTAGAAAATCATTATATAACGCTATTATATAATGACAGAGAAGAAGAAAATACTCACATTAAACTTCACACTCAGGTTTTTCTGCCTATTTTTTTCCTTTTGTGTTGGTTGGTTTTAGATGCCTCAGGCTATCTGTGCCTCCTAATATCCAGGACTTGCCCTTGGCAAAACTGTAAATCAAGGTAAATTTCTTTACCCTCTTTCTATCTCTTTCTCATTCTTAAACCCCCTTTCCTTGATGCTAAGCAGAAGGTATTTATCCCTGCATTTACTAAAGGACTGCATTCTGATAATACTAAAAATTTATCATGTTTCTTAGTGGTATATTTACTTAAAGGAAAAAAAAATTAAAACTTAAAGTTCTGACTTTAAAAAGGTGAAATTTGAGGATTTGGGCTTATTAAAGAAAAAGCTTGATCTTCAGGTTATACTTTAAAGACACTGTCCTGGTACCTGCACCAAGGTCACAGTTTTCTCTTTTGCTAAGAGCCAATCACACTGGTTTGGCTGGAATGTAAGCATGTAACCCTGAATTGCCACTTTAGTCTCAAATTCAGTTGAGAAAGGAGTGAGCTGAGCATTTTTTTAGTAGCCATGGCTAGTCTCCCAATTTGTGATCCACATGGAAGTTACACTTGAGGCATGCAAGCATGTCAAAATATTTCATCTTTGACAAGCAATGCTTTCCAGAGTGATGCCTAGTTCTAGCCAGTCAGTGTGGTCTTGAACTGTAGTGTCATTTCTGGCAAGAACTTTCAAGCCTGCTTAATGTTAACATCAGTTGCCATAATGCACTTGGACACTATTTGGGATTTTCCACTAGGCAATCTGACCTCTTTCAAGTCAAAATTGAAACATCCAAGAACACCTTAGAAACTGAAAAGTTCAAGTATAATCTTGAGTCTACTTAACCCATACCCGACCCTATATATGCTACAATCAATATTATGAAAAAAAAAAAAAACAAAACACTGCAGCTAAAATATTTTCAAGCCCAAATTTATGGGGGAGGAGCTGATTAAAAAAAAAAATAGATTTAGGGTTGTTATTTCATTATATCATGCTTTGTAAATTTTCTACATTCTTGTTTAAAATGGATATAAATACATACTTTTTTATTTATTTTCCATACGTTTCCCTTACATTCTTTACCCCATATTTTTGTATATATCTAAATCAGAGGGTGAAGAATCTGCTCTGTTCTTATTTAAAAATACATGGGTTATGTGGCTCTATGTTTAAACGTCTACCTTCTGATCAGGTCATAATCCCAAAGTCCTGGGATTGATTCCTGTATCAGGCTCCCCGCTCAGAGGGGAGACTGCTTCTCCCTCTCAGTCTGCTCACCCCCTTTGCTCATGCTCTCTCTCTCTCTAAAATAAATAAATAAAATCTCTAAAAATATTATGGGTTATTAGTCTCTGTGATAATATGTGTTTTCTCAACGAAACAGTTACTAATTCTAAGTTCATGTGTAGTCTTACAACAGGTGATGAGAAACTTGATAAAATAACTGATTTGATAAAATAGCCAGAAAATGAAGCTTCTTTTCCCATGAAACAGTTTTGGGAGGATGGGGTAGAGTGTGAGGAAAAACAGTGGGACCTGTTATTTGACTGAATTATATACTCTCCTTTTTATTAAAAAAGTCCACTTGACTCAACTATTTATTGTACTAAAGCCCAACTTCACCCCAACTGCTAGAAGATAAATCTTACGGCCTAAAATCCTTTCCATCTTTATGAATAAGTAATTTTAGGGTATAACACATATTTCTTGGATTCATTAAATTCTACAAGATGGAACTGGACTCTATTGGGGGGAAACTGCTTTTAATTTCCATATTCAACACCTGAGTGAGTAAAAACTGCCTTTGCACAACTTCCACCCCCAAACCTCTCTCTCTGGTACATCAAGTTGGATTCATTTCCTTTTGCACACTTCAGACTAGGATAGTTAATTTCAGGGCAGGTATGTGTGTTTGACTGCATGGGGAGCAAAGAGTGGTGAGAAACTGCAGAAGAACAATTTCAATGCCTACCTATTTCCTGATTGGTATTCCACTATATTCTGCTGAAACATATGGAATTATATGTTGAGATTTAGGGGCCAGTTTTACAGACCCATCTGGCCCTAATTCTGCATATACAATTATACATCATGAATTGGTCTACGATTTTGGTTTATGTCCCTCTGTTTCTGTTTGATCTGAAAATGAAATTTTACTGTGCATTAAATGAAGAAGTTGGCTACAAGTCATCTTTATATTATTTTGAAATGAAACAGATAAAATTTTAAATCTTTAAGATTATGTCTGAAATAAAAGAAGATTGTCTTTGGAAACAATGAATCATATCTTCCAACATGTATCCACCACAGGATTTTATTGAAATCAGTTTTTCCTTTTTCATTTATTATTAAACTTAGCAGTATTAATATTTATTAAACACCTGTGGGGTGCCAGTAACAATTCAGAGCACATAAAAGAGGTGGTCCCTAGTGTCAAAAATCTTTAAAAGCTGTTATATTCTAGTGTGCTTAATCATATGCTGGCCAGAGAGGAAACATTTTTATCATCAACCCTCAGAGCTTCTGCTTTTGTTTTCTTTTGTCAAGATGTATCTATCCCACAAGTGTAATTCTAGTTAAATGATACAAAATCTGTAGTAAATGATTTTGAGGGTGCAAACTACATCCAAACAGTCATTTTTTTCTCAAAATGAAATTAAATTTAAAAGAAAAGAAAAGAAAGAAGCTGAAAGCTAGATAAGACAATAGCTAGAAAGGAAAGACTCACAAGGATTGGTGTAACAGACTCTTCCTGCTATGGAAATGGCACATAGGACATAATTAAAATGCACAGATTCGTAAGTGTAGATGATGCAGGTTACTTTCTTCCAGGTTATTTAGCACAAAGAGTATTTAATGAAAGCTAAAGGAAAATAAATTCAGCATAGACATAAGGAAGTACTTTTTCATTCTGCCAAGTAATAAATGTTTGGAATGGCCTGCCGCACAAGGTCTTTGAGGTGAAGGACACTGGGGTTATTCAACAATTGGTGCCTTGCTGTAGTAAATTCTAATCTGCTAAATAGTTTTTCTCATTTCTTATATAAGATTAGTGTACAAATAAACAACAATTTTCAGTCCTTAATTAGAACCAAACTTACACAAATCATGTTCACAGGGAAGTGTATGGGGCAAATGGCAGGGAATAAAAGAAACTCTCAGTGCATGCCTCAAGCCAAATCATTTCAAATATCAGTTACTAGGAAAAAGATACACTACTTCATTACTTTTAAGTACCATTAGAGGAATTACAAGTGTATTGACTTTTAATCCTTCAATCTATGGCTTTAATATAATTTTTAGACATTGATAATTTGGTAATTATATTAACACTAAGATCTGTCTATCTCCTTATTTAATGATTCATATATATACATACATATACACATATACATGTATATACACATCCAAATCAACAATAGCAACAACAAACAACTCAAATGCCTGTGGAAAAGGAATTAATGAGACAACAGGTTGAAACAAGTCCCCAGAAGTCATATTTGCTATGCAATGCTCCCATCTCGCACCCCAACATACATACACACACACATACCCATTGCAGCACTTCATTGTACAACTTAAATAATGCTTCCTTTTTGTTTAAAAGTCAAAATAGAAAAGTTTTCATCCCCATACTTCTGCCTGTGCAAGTCTACATTACATGTAAAAGCATGTAATATTTACCCACAGCACCCTGATGAGGCAGCTTGTTTTCATTTGGCTCTGGAAATTTTTTCTAGGTTTAACTAGTAAAGCATTTATTCATTCATTCATTCATTCTTCCTTCTTTCCATGCATGCTCAATAAACATTGCCAGGCTAGACAGTATAGCTATAAAGATGATCAGAACACCAGTACTGACCTTTAGAGTTTGGCAATACACACAAAAAAGACAGAATAGAGAGATAAATAATAAGAATGATAACATAGCAAGATAGTACACATGATGAAACTATGAAAGAGATCTGCTCTCAATGTCATAGGAGCGTTAAGGAGAGGGATATAAATCACACAATAAATTCAGGGAAGGATTCCTAGCAAAGAAAATGCTTGTGCTGAGTCTTAAAGGACAAGTGGACATTAACTAAATGGAGACTGTAGCCGAGGAAATTTGAAGTGGAGAGAACAATATGTGAAAGAAACACCATGGTGTACTTGGCAAACAGTGTTCAGAAGAGCAGGTGCAAAGAATCCACATAAAATAGTGGCAGGAGATTGGGCTGGAGAGACACACGGTGTCTAACAATGTACGGCATGACATGAGAGTCTTTAGTTGACCTTTCTCCCGGAGACTCTGGGGTTCTTGGAAGGACATGAGGCATGTCTGTGTGTGTATTTGTCTCGGATATAAAGGACAGCTTCGAGGAATGTTAGTCTAAGTCAGGGAGGTTGTATCTATGTGCCATAGAGTAGTAATGAAGAACAGAAGTCTTACTGGGAAGAGAGAAAAGTAGACAGATCTCCTGAACTATAATACATAAAACCTGGTAATTAATTGCATCTGTAGATTGCATGATAAGAGGAGATTTGGTATTACTCTTCATCTTCTTAGATAAGAAATACAGGAGAATGAGAACAGCTTTGGGGTAAAAAAAATTACACATTTCTCATTCCATTTAACATTTTTGTGGCATATCCAGATAGAGGTTACCAATGAGCTAGATAAATGTGAAGCATGCTGAAGATTTTGGAGTCAGTGACAGTTAACACCATGGCTTTGTATAGGAGACTATATAAAATGAGATAAATTAAAGGCTAAGCATGGATGACTGTGGGTAAGGTTACAATGTATCAATATGGTAGACTACTTCACAGGAGGAAAAGAAATATTTCTACACAGGGCATCCTAAAATTGAAGATCATAGGCAAAGGAGAAGTTTCTGAAATACATAAAATGGAAAAAAAAAACACCTTGACTGAAGTAAGTCATACTAATTCTGAGTTTCTAACTAGATAGAAACTATTCACAATCCCTTAGAAAGGGCACACTTTAAGAGGTTTTTAATTCTTAAGAATTAAGGACGCCCACCAACAGAAACAGGTTTCTTGTTTTTATATTCTATAGAATGATGACCCCCTATGGTTCAAGACTTTAAAAATGCTATATCTAGAACATTATTGAAACACCTGTGCTCTCTCTGTAGTAATGGTCTATTTATGTATTCATTAATTCTATAAATATTGAGCACCCTTTGGAACGATATGCTATTTTCAGTGCTAAAGACTGGTGGTGACAAAACCCTACACTGATCCTGATCTCATATAGTTTGTGTTCTTAGTAAGACAATGCGATTTTTGAAAGGGAGGAGATAGCTTTTGTAGAGAAGGCTGTAAAGGATACTCTCTCTAATGAGACGACTTCCAAATGAAAGGTATTTCAAATGAGACCTAAATACAGAGAGAGAGACCTAAATGAAATACTCAAATATATGCAACAAGAGCATTCCAGGCTGAGGGACCAGCAAGCACAATGGCTCTGAGTGGAAAGCATTCTTCGTGTGTTTGAGAAATATCAAGAAAGTCAGTAGAAGGAGAATTCAGTGATCAGTGGGGAGAGGATGGCATGAAATCCTGGCCAAAATCCACACTATGTAAGTTTTGGGGAGATGTGGGGAAGATTTTAAACATACCAACAGATAAAATATCTTTGGAGATAAGAGTTCAGGAGAACTGATATTAATTATATCGCTCTTGCTGTTGTGTTGTAGAATAGACTGCAGAGTGCCAAGACCGGAAGCAAGAAAATAGTTAGGACTCTATTATAGCAGTCTATACAAGAGAAAAAAAATTCTGGACTTGGATGGTAGCAGGAGTAATCAGCAAGAAATAGCTCGGTTCAAGATATATTGCAAAGAGAGAGAGACTGGCTAGAAGATGACTTGGCTGTCCAGTAAGAGAGAAAGTTAAGAAAGGTATAAACACAGTTTATTAATTTAGATTTTTTAAATTTTATGACTAAAATTTAAGAGAAAGAGAAGCCTAAGAGGAGCCTAAGAGAAAAGGATGTGGGCCATGGTATCAATAAAGTCATTCTCTATCACAGCAGACATAGATATTGACTAATAGTTGATAAATTAAAGAAGGGGAGTGCAGGTATACTTTAATAATATAGAAATAATCTCTAGAAGAAACAGCTAAAACAATTAAAATATTTATCTCTGTCAAGTGGGAATTGATAAGTCGAAGATGGAAGAGGGAATAGAGGTAAAGTTCTTATAAATAAAGATATAAAATGTTACAGTTTTCTGAATCTTTTAGTGTTGGCTGGTTTTAAAAATTCTTGAGTATGCACTCACTTAAATGATTATATAGGGGCACCTGGGTGGCTCAGTGAGTTAAGCCTCTGCCTTTGGCTCAGGTCATGATGTCAGGGTCCTGGAATTGAGCCCCACATTGGGCTTTCTGCTGAGCAGGGAACTTGCTTCCCCCTCTCTCTCTCTGCCTGCTTGTGATCTCTCTTTGCTAAATAAATAAATAAAATCTTTAAAAAAATGATTATATAGGCATGTATAATGATATAATCTATATTTGTATTGATATAAAATTAATCTATGATCAATGGAGGCATCAGATGTAGACCACACATTTTAAGAAGTCTGATAGAGATAAGGGGGAAAATTGGATGACAACAATATAAGGAAGTTAGCGTGGACTCAGAATGGCCAACACAACCCTGAAGTAGGACAAAGTTGGAGGATTGACATTCCCCAACTTCAATACCTACTATATAGTTACCGTCACCAATACAAGTGTGGTATTGGTGAAGAATAGACTAATCGTTCAATGGAACAAAACAGAAAGCCCAGAAACAGACTTCTAAATATAGCCAACTAGTCTTTGATAAAGGAGCAAACACGATCTCATCACACATAATGCTGGAACAACTGGACATCCACATGCAAAAAAATGAGTCTGCACACAGAAATTATACCCTTCACAAAATTTTATTTTTTTTATTTTTTAAAGATTGTATTTATTTATTTGACAGACAGAGATCACAAGTAGGCAGTGGGTAGGTGGGTGGGTGGAGCAGGCTCCCCGCTGAGCAGAAAGCCCAACATGGGGCTTGATCCCAGGACCCTGAGATCAAGACTTGAGCCAAAGGCAGAGGCTTAACCCACTGAGCCACCCAGGTGCCCCCTTCACAAATATTAACTCAACATAGGTTGTAGACATAAACATGAAACACAAAACTATAAAATTCATAGAAGACTAGGAAAAAATACTTGCAAAATATGTATCTGATAAGGGACTGTTATCTGAAATATATGAAGAACTCTTAAAACTCAGCAATAGAAAGCAACCTTATTAAAAAATGGGTGAAAGATCTTAACAGACACCTCACCGAAGAAGGTATACTACGGCAAATAAGCATATGAAAAGATGTTCCACATCATTTGTCTTCAGGGGAATGCAAATTAAAGCAAAAATGAGATACTACTACACACTTATGGCCAAATTCAGAACACTGACAGCACCAAATGCTGGTAAGGATGTAAAATAATAGGAACTCTCATATGTTGCTGGTGACGATGCAAAATGGTACAGCCACTTTGCAAGATGGCGTACTAGTTTTTTTTTGATAAAACTAAGCATAGTTACATTGTATAACCCAGCAATTATGCTTCTTAGTATTTAATTAAAGGAGTTGAAGGCCTATATTCACACAAAAACCTGCACATAGATGTTTATAGCATCTCTATGTGTAATTGCCATAACATAGATATAGACAAGATGTTCTTCAGTCAGTAACTGGATGCATTTACTGTGGTGCATCCAAACCAGGGAATATTATTCAGCACTAAAAAACAAATGAGCTGCGGTGCCTGGGTGACTCAGTTGATTAAGCATCTGCCTTCAGCTTGGATCATGATCCCAGGGTCCTGGGATTAAGCCCTATGTCAGTCTCCATGCTCAGCTGGGGAGCCTGCTTTTCCCTTCCCCTGCCTCTCCCCCTAATTGCACTCCCTCTCTCTCTCTTTCTCTTTGTCAAATAAATAAAATCTTAAAAAAAAAAAGAAAGAAAGAAAGAAAGAAAGAAATGGTCTAACAAGCCATGAAAGGACAAGGAGAAATCTTAAAAGCATATTACTAAGTGAAAGAAACCAATCTGAAAAGGCTATATCCTTTGGGAGTCTAACTATATGACTTTCTGGAAAATGCAAAGCTATGAAGACAATAATAAGACTAGTTGCTTGGGTGGGGTGGGAGAGGCAGGGATAAAGAGAGCACAGAGGAATTTTAGGTTCAGTGAAAACACTGTTTGATATTAAAATGATAGATATATGTCATTATACATTTTTCAAAACCCATAAAATCTACCAGACCAAGAGTGAACCCTAAAGTAAACTACGAACTTTGGGTTTATGCTGTGTCAACAAAGGTCCACACTTGGTTTAAAAAAAAAAAAAAGCATCATGCTAGTGAGTATTGCTGATAATAGGGGAGGCTGTGCATGTGTGTGGGTGGCAGTGGGGGGGGGTGGAACACATGGGAAATCTCTGTATTTCCCTCTCGATTTTGTTATAAAACTAAAACTGCTCTAAATTATTTTTCTCAAAAAAAAAAAAAAGAAAAAGAAAAGAAAAGAGAAGAGGAAGCTAGGGTGAGCACAGTATGCTTATTTGCATTAAATATAAAGTCTTGGAGTTTTAAAATGGGGTTTTCATATCCCCCATCCTCTTCTGAATTTAAAATGGACACCAGTAAGTTTAGAATAAACTAAAAAAAAAATCAGAGTGATGATGTTTAAACTCTCCACTTTATCACTGGTTAAAGCTGGATTAGAAAAAGTGTTCCAGCCATATTTAAGCTTCTATTAACACTGTACTCATGTTTAAACCCTGAGAAAAGCCACCCATTGGCCCATATCTGTTGAGCTCCAATGCAGGAGATTGAAAGGGATTGGCCTCTCAATCTACCTTTAGCAGTTATACTTTGCCCTCCTCTTTCTTGCTTCCCATTCAGAATGTAGATCAGAACTCTAACACACACATTCTGTAGGCAAGCAGATAACAGAAAACTCAGAAAAAATAAAGACATGCATCACCATTTCCTTTTCCCAATCATAACCAACTATGTGACTAAAGCATCAGTGAGAAGAGTAGAACATTCTTGAAAGAAAGAACAAATGGATCTCCCTACATAAGGAAATCCTGAGAGAATTTGAAGGAAATTAGACCCCAAAGAGGTTAAGATGAAGTGAGGAATCTGAGAATCTCATCCTAGCAGAACTCAAGGTAATGAGATTCAGTACTCTATTAGAAGTATTGTTCAGAGAGAAGAAGAGATGTTTTTCTTCCTGGAGTTTGGAGAAAGGATTGGCAAAAGGATAATAAAGAACAGAGAGGAAGACCTATTAGAAGCTTTTATGAGAGAGAGGTTTCTTTCCAGCAAAGGGGAGGCAATCTCTGCTGCATTGGTAGGGAAGTTTTGGTGGAGCCGGAAGGAAGAGGTTCCACCTGTTTTCCAGGTGTATTTTGATTAATTTTTTATTAAATAAAAATAACAGTGACATATTTTCACACAAAAAAAAACATGATTGTTAAGATACAATGAAAAGAACATACACATTGAAGAAGCCATTTTAACATTTTCTTTTGGAGTGAATATGCCTCTGAGCACATCTTCTGTATCTAATTCTTCCACATGAATCAGTCAAGAAAGATACTCATAGGGGACGCCTGGGTGGCTCAGTTGGTTAAGCAGCTGCCTTCGGCTCAGGTCAAGATCCCAGCGTCCTGGGATCCAGTCCCACATTGGGCTCCTTGCTCAGCAGGGAGCCTGCTTCTCCCTCTGCCTCTGCCTGCCATTCTGTCTGCCTGTGCTCGCTCTCTCCCCCTCTCTCTCTCTGATAAATAAATAAAATCTTAAAAAAAAAAAAAAAAAGAAAGCTACTCATAAAGAAAAGTCAATCTTAAGAATAATAATGACATGTTAAGGAATAGCTTAGTTTCTAACGTGTCACATGATCTTTTCACCTCTTAGGGAGTGGACTCAAAAGCTCCATGAGAACTGGGGAGTCACCAGTCACACTGTTGTCCCCCCCAACTCAGTGATTTAGCAAACCTCATGGCAGCTCTACAAAACTGAAAGATGTCCTGCTTTGCTCAGCATTTGGCTCTATCAGTTCTCTAGAAATGACTACACTCATTAGTTTAAGAGCTGGGTCATGGGAATGTCATCTCCAATAAAAGAAGGAAACTCTGCATTTAACTGACTTTGCATTATTCAAGCACTCATTAGAGCCAGCTTAGCTCAACATTTGTAGGTGTTCATTGACCTCAAAGGAGAGCTCTAAAATTTGTTCCTTAAGTCTAGGATTTGTGTAGTTTCTTTGATATTTGCCTTGGGTTTATTATGTGATGAGCTAATACATGTTATCTTGGTATATTAACTAAGTTATGGGTGTAGTGGATTAAATAAGTAAAGGAAAATATATTGGCTAATCTGCATAAGAAATATAATTAAGTAATCAAGATAAAGGAACAATTGGAATAGTAGAATTAGGGATGTTTTACCAGGAGAGGAAAATGTGGAGTAGAACTGAAAGACAACTGCATTGCCAGTGAGAAAGCAGGAAGGCTGGAAAGTCAGGCAACAAATGGTAGAGAATAGCAGCTATTAACATTTGTATGAATTGTGGACACCTTGGAGTCTGATAGAAGAATGAAAACCCTTTCAGAAAAACACATATAATCATCTCTGCATAAAATTTTATGTATCGGCTCATAACTGGAAGTTGGCAATGCCCTATCTAGGACACTTCCATAAGGTAAACATTTTAAAGACAAAGCTTGGGCCAAATTATATAGGAAACACTGTAGTGGTTTAAAGGGCATATTCAAGGATGCAGAGATAAAGCCATGATTTTTTTTTTAATCCAAGGGTAAAAGGTGGTAAATAATAATAATAATAATATTTTTTTTTAAATGTAGTCTTATTTCCCTAAAGAAAAATAAACCTGAAAATGATGCTTCTGGACAAGTGCCTCCAGGCGAGACAGGTTTCCCATTCCTAGAAATTGAACAAGTTATTTGAAAAGCTCTGCCAAGCTCAATCCCATTTACTTTTTCTCCTGCACTGAAGTTCCCTGAGGTAGTAAGAGTCCTCTGGAAAAGCCAGCTTAGAAGGACTTTGCATGGAAGTCATAGTCAGCTTGCACAATTTGGCATTGCTCCTGGTGACCAACTGAAGAATTGTCATAACTAGTTGTTACTTTCCAAATATTTCTATCTTTAGAGTGACCTGTTTCTGGGTTAATGAAAAAGCAAGCATGAATAGAGAGTCACAAAGAGATGGCAATTTTTATTTAAGTAACAACTGTAAATTTAGAGCCATTTGTGGTTCTGAACACTAAGGATTTACAACCTCCTTTTTCATATTAGCTAGTATCTTCTCTGTAGCATCTAGTAGAAATCATCTATAAATTGTAAAGTCACTCCTTGGTAAATCTATGTGCATCTTGTAAGAATATCACACTTTGACTTTTACAGCGAGCTGTAGAATACTGAGGTATAGGCAGTCTGTTCAGAAAGCCTGTTGTCAAGGAAACTGCACCTTCATCCAATGAAAAACCCAAGGGATCTTACAACATCTTGGGGAGGAAATATTTAATCATTTACTGCCCCCATGCATGTTTTTCTTTGATCCATAGATGGTGATATTATGTCTTTATTGATGTTACCTCAGAAATCAGTAAAATATGCTTTTCTCCATTTAATCATAAATAGGAGACACAACTAGTGTGGTCAAAAGTAAAAACACTCATTTTATATTTGATTTTTTTTTTTTCAGAGCATCCTCAGCATGTATTAGACAAAAAAAAAGTGACAAGAATTACACAGAAAAAAAAAAGTCTAAATCTCTCTTATAAGGTAAGCATTATGACTATTTGATTTTCCAGCTATCAAAGTATAAAATTATAGCACAAACTATTCCCCTACTATCTTTTCTTCTTGACTAACTGATGTATGTACAGAGACTAAATCTATGCACATACTCGATAAGGGAAGCAACAGAGAGTGAAACAACTCTAGACATCCTGAACTCAGGTTCCTGAGACATTTATTAAGTGTCTCTTTATGTATTTAAGCCTCCTTTTTTTAATCTGAAAAAGCAAAATAATGAATTTCATCTGGGTAACTGAAGAAGTCAAATGAGATAGCATAATGGGATAGTTTCATAAATCACAGGTGACAAAAGGCAGTTATGATGGGATGTACATGAGAAACAGAGTGGTGTTGTGGTGAAGAGAAGTGCATGCAGGAGTCACACAGATCTGTGTCATAACCTTGACTGATCTACTTACTTGACTATATAGCCCGAGGCAAGAGGTCCCTGTGCCTCAATTATCTCATCCATAAAATGGGCATAATAATGTGTACAGACACTTCACAGGAGTGTTGAGAGGGTTTAATGAGATACCATATGTAAACATATTAGCAATGCTTAATATATCTACTACTATTAGAAACAGAAAGACATTAATCTTTACACCAAAATAGGTGAAATAGCTCTGTGCTGCTGGAAAGAACAATGGTGCCTCTTGTAAAAAGCAATGAAAAATGAGTTGGTTCATTTGAGAGAAAATTTTGGGTCTAGGGAGGAGTCAGAAAAGGTGAAAGTTCTTCAAATGGTAGCTAAAGTCTTGAAGGAAAGGGTGGTTTTCCCCTTTGGTAGGTTGGAAAAGACTCCTGGCTGGCTTTTCAAAGCAACAACTGCAACCTGATGACACTGCTCATGGCTGTCTATGAATTTTAAAAGACCATTTGTGTATTACACCTCTTAACACTTTTCCCTACAACCAATTTCAAATTCAGGATTACTATATTATCTCCCTTGTTCTCTCCCCTCTAACTGATCTTACGAACCGTTATATTGATTCCACATAATTTTTTTAAATAATGAGACATCCTGGGAAAAGAAGGGGGTTCTGTCATGTGTCCCATTACGATCAAAGCCACAGCCTCTACACTTAGACCCACCTTTATAACCTTGTCTCCTGCCTTTATGGTACAAGAACCCCTGCTTCAGCTAGGTCATCCCAGCCTGCCATGAGCATTCTTTGGCACTCTTACCCATGTTCCTCATTTATTCAAATACCATACTCATAAAACTTGGCTCAGGTTCGATCTTTTTATTAAATGCTTCCCTGACCACTCCAGTCCCCTCATGATCTTGCCATCCTCTGACTTCCTCCAGCATTTAGTATCTTCCTTTCATCTGCCTTAGTCATATAGATATGACTTAGTCATATATTTACTGTCTTCTTTAAAAAAAACAAAAAACAAAAAAACAACATTTTTGTTTAATCTCTCCAACTAGAGACATAATCATTTATTAAATAAAAAAAAAAAAAAGAAAGAAAGAAAATCCTCTCTGCTGGCACATAATATGTATTCAAACTGTATTTGTGGAAACATACCAGCTTCAGAAAACATAGCCTTTGCATTGTTTACATTCCAACTATATTACATGTTCAAATAAATAGAATTCTCTCTCCACCCACACTAAAATTAACTGAAGTATTCTCAAGAAGTGTCTGAACAACAGACACTATGCTTTAAGACTCAGCTGTCAACTCTTATTTTGGGGTAGCTAAATAAGCAAATGATCTGACATTTCTAAAATTTCAGTACATATCCTACTTTCTCTAGTACAAGAAAAGGTCTGTTAACCTAAAATTCCTAGCTGTGAAATCCCTCTCTCTTCCTTTCAGCTCAAATTTTCCTTGAATGAAATGTTATCTCCCACACATTTAACCTAAGAAGAAAATAGCAACATATTAGAAGCAAGGCAAAAAGGCCATCTTTTGATGAGAGTAAAAGGCAAATTTAAGGTATTGTGTAGAAAACATGGTTAAATCGCCAAAATAGATATTCTTAGCTCCTAGCTTAGGTTTTGTTTGATCAGAATCTTCTCCTACTTCTTCACACATGAATTGGCAGCAGTCATGATCCTAAATCTGATTTTTCCTACTTCTATTAGGTGAATTCTGGAGGGAATCATTATGGGGATTTTTTCTTACAACTTGCAGAAAATTAGATCTATAGTCAACATTTACCCAGTTTCTATACTATACTATACTATATTCTCAGATTTTTGACACAATGTAAAATGTGGGCTTTCAAAGAGCTACCGGTCTAACATGAGCACAAATGAAATGACATTAAGGAATATGTTGGGTAAAGAAAAGAAAGAAAAAGCAAGTTGTTCTAGACCAAAACTCTCCTAATATTAATCTCATGTAACATTTGCATAATATAGGTGATTTACAGAGCACTTTTATTTATATCATTTTCATCTTCATAAAGACCTTGTGAAGCGAGCTTTGGCTATATCCATATTCTCCCACCCACCCCCTACTCTCAGCTTTTTTTTTTTTCTTAAGATTTTATTTATTTACTTGACAGAGATCACAAGTAGGCAGAGAGGCAGGGGGGGTGGATAAGCAGGCTCCCTGCTGAGCAGAGAGCCCGATGCTGGGCTCGATCCCAGCACCCTGAGATCATGACCTGAGCCGAAGGCAGTAGCTTAACCCACTGAGCCACCCAGGCGCCCCTACTCTCAGCTTTTTAAAGCATCTAAGGAAAATTTTGGTCAGAGAAGGTAGATATTTTTTTCCTAGGATCGTAGTGTTATTAGTAGCTGAGACAGGATACCGGCTCATGAATGGAGATCCGAGTTCTGTGCTCTTCTCTTTCCGTGACTCAGGTCTTTCCTCAAGACAATGCTCTAGAATCAGACTGACTGAAAAGTAAACACTGTCCGCTCTAAGAAAGCCCCCCCCCCCCTTGCACCACTGTCCCTTCTTCAAGAGTTTACTATTTACAAGAGGCTTGGTTTATACACTATCCTTTCCACCTCAAAATTCCTAGAAGTGGGGAGAAAAACAACTTTCGTAAAGATTTCATAAAATGTTATGTTCACATCTAGACATGTCTAGAAGTTTTACGCAACAAGGTTGTGATTCTAGAGCAGGGAATGCAGCAAGGAGAGAGGGTGGATTTTATACGTTGGTGAGATTAGAAAAGACCTGCTAGCCTCCAGGCAGAGAAGAACTTCCCCCTCCCCCTCCTCTTTCTTATGCTGACAGGCAGGAGCAGTACAAAGGCTGCAGGGAGCCAACAGTTCCCAAATAAAGAAACTTTTTATTCATAAGAGGGGGAGGACGTTTGAAGGGTATTTAGCCTTCAGGGACTTTATAAAACTAAGTCAACCAATGGAAGGTTTATGTGGATGCTTTTTAGTAGCATCCAAGAATTAGGTTGCTGGCTTTTGTTTCTGGTTGGAATTGATTTTCACTGCTGGTGAAATTTAGAAGCTCATCATTTAAAAAAAAAAAAATGACACTCCTAAGAAATCCCTCTGTAACAGAAAACGAGACTTGCCAAATCAGCATAACAATGGGAAGGTAGTATTTTAAAGAAAGCTTTTGTGCGAAGCCAAAGCTTCAACCCATTAAACCCTTGAATCACTGTGTGCAGTGGAGATTCAGTTGTGGCCACAGTAAGCAAATGGTCAACCGCTAATATTGCATCATAAGCACAACTAGGTACCAGGCACAGCTCTAAGGCAAGTCCTTCTCACGCATTTATCCACAACGGGTCAAGTGTCAGAGTCAGGATTCCAATCCAGGCAGCATTTTCTCCAGACACTATGCTCTCTAACCCTGACAATTTTTCCATTAGCTAGACTTTTTTTATAGTACCACTTTCTCTCTCTGAAGATTTTGTTGAGATTGTAGGAGGCTGAAGGAGATGAGGAAAAAAATAGAAGACCTAGCAATAGCAATCTCCCATGGACGATTTCAGCCTATTTCTGCCGTGCTCACTAAAGACTGAGAAAGCGCTGAGGAATCGGACTGATGACCTGGAAAACCAGCTCAGATTAGGAAATGTCAAATCAGTGGGACTTGCTGAAGGCATGGAGGTGAAAGCAAATGGGATTCTTTCCCACCCCTTTCATTTTTATTATTTTTTTTAATTTTATAAAATGAAAGGAAAGGAAAAGGGATGATATTTTATTTTCTAGAACAAACCATGCCTTGTTGCATATCCAGCAAGGCCAATTTACTCACAGCCTCTGTGTTGTACAAATGACAATTCTCATAGAAAAGAAATAAATAGTAAGGAACTCACAGAATACAGCTAGTCTTTGCAAAAGTATTTGCAATACAAGTACATCAGAGTCACTAATTCATATTTCACTACGCTATGAACCTGAAAATTCTCATTACAAATAGCATTTCCTGAAGTGCCACCAAGATATATTGGCTGTCAAAGTGGCACTTCCTGATTGTCTCCTGAAGCCCAAGGAAAGTATTTATTATGCTGTTACATTATTTTTTTTCACAGTATAATGAAAATACATTAGTCTGCAGTAGGAGCCTTGATTCTTTCCCATTATATTTGTTCATATAATTACTAATCAGCCAAATTTAATAGTTTGCTAGTTACTACAAGAGTGTATTCTGAATTTCAGTTAGAATAGGGATAAGCTGACTATTCATGCCTCTGGAAAATGTATAGATGTAGGTAGAATGACTTTGTGATGCTTATATGTTTTTGTAATTTAATGTGTGATCTTCCCAGAATAATATGGTTTAAAATAATAATCATAGGTAACTTTTATTGAGCATGTGCCGTGTTCTAAGTGTTTTACATGTATTAATGTACTTAATCTTCATATTTACCCTCTATAATCAGTCCTATTGTCATCCCTGTTTTATAGACACAAACTGTAGATTACCAGTGAGCAACAGGCACACCTAAGATTCCCATTCAACCAGTCTCTTCGGATGGTAGCTACAATTGTAGCAAGCACAGCATCAAATATAAAGTTGATGAGTCACTATGTGGTGCACCTGAAAGTAATGGAACATGGTGTGTCAACTATGCTCAAAAAATAAAATAAAATAAAGTCTGTCCATGAGTAGGTTTCTCAACTTCAGCACTATTAACACCTTGGACCAGATGTTTCTTTATGGCAAAGGGCTGTCCTGTACAATGTGGGGGTACTCCAGTATACTGGCTCAAAAGGGGGTAATATCGCCCTCAAGAGGGCAAAATTTGGTTTGGGGGGGTGCAAAAAATTCCTACTCTAATTCTGAAGAAAATATATACACAGCTACATGTAGTGCATAAACACCTGTATTATATACATCTAGTAATAGAATTTCATGTGCGGGATCAGCGAGGAGAAAAGTCTAAAATGCTCCTTAGGAGAGAAATAATGAGAAATATGCTGAGAAACAATAGGTTAGTGCTTGGCTCATAATCTCTGCTGTTCTGCACAGTAACAGGCCAGATGGCAAGTCTGAACTCTTGAGATGAACCTTTATTTGAATGACTCTCCCTAAACGGTCAAGGAGATATTCTCTCTGACTTCCTCCTAGAATGAGACCATTACCTTCCCTTTCTGAGGGTTCAACATCATCACCTTAGCCCTAAGGATTGGAAAATTTGTAACTCTGAGTTTGGGGTTCAACAGAACACTTTAGACTATTTTTCAAACATTTTCATTCCAGCAAAAACTACAAAACTATATTTGCCAAGAGCTATTTTTCTTAAACTTTTTAATCCTGGGTGTATTTCAAAGGAAATTTATCCATATGGTTCTCATTCATTTACTCTTAATTCATCAAGATGGTGTTTTGTAAAAGCCAGTTGACAACCAAGGAGCTGTGTGCATGTTTTTTTAACTTGAACCAGGAAGTTGGGCTTTGCTTGTGCTAAATAGAATTTAAAACCCCTTAAGTTTTTCTATACTTGGCTAAATGTAATTTTCCCTCTTACTAATCATTAATTTGGAGTCTACTTTTTTGATGTATTATGTTTTATGGTAGAAGAAGCAAGAGAGAGAGGGGGGAGAAAAGCACTTTACTAAGAGAGAGACTTTAAAAACTGGAACTTAAGAACAAGGATGTGGCCAGAAAATTGTATGTTTGCAGAATACTTTGCTTCTGTAATCTGACTTGCACTAGGTTATACTTAGTAATACAAGAATTACATACCTCTTTTAGAAGGTGGGGTTGTAATTGCCAAGTATTTCTCTGTTTGGGATAATACTGTATATTTAGGAGGCTTGCTAGAAGCCCCTTGTCCTTCTTCCTCGATTCCTGCCCCCTAACAACTTCATAGCTTTGCAGCACCCTTTCTTTTCTTTGAACATAGCCCCATCATCATCACTGAGAAAAAACAATGGGCTTCATTAAGAAGTGCTAATGTATTTGTATGAAAGAAAGAGAATAAAAATCAAACGCGCATCTTTAAAAGGTACTTTATATAGTAATGGAATAAATTGTAGAACACTAACTTTAAATGTAAATTTTAAACTTTTAGACACTCAAGAATGCTTTTACGAAGAGAAAGGCACAATTTCTACATGATAGGAGGCAATGGGATAATTTTCCCCTTCCTATTCCTCTCCCTAATGAACATTCTGTGTGTGAAGCAAATGCACTAATGTAAGCAAAAACATTAAATTCAAGGAATAAGTCATAAAACACTGAGGATATTTTTAAAATAATAGAAAGATGTATTAAGCCAACATAAGACTGATGTAGGGCACCTGGGTGCCTCTGTCAGCTAAGCATCTGCCTTCGGCTCAGGTTATGATTAGTGTCCTGGGGTTGAGCCCCCTATCAAGCCCCACATCAAGCTCCCTGCTCAGTGGGGAGCCTGCTTTTCCCTCTTCCTCTGCCACTACCTGCTTGTGCTCTCTCCTCTCTCTCTCAGGTAAATAAATAAAATCTTTTAAAAATTTGTAAAAAGACTGATTTAGAGAATATTCCCAAATTACTTTGTTATTTATGCATTTCTAAGTTAAGAAATAGGTACTTGGCCCCTCTTCAAATCTACTGAATCAAAGTCTCTCTGAGAGGGCTCCAAAAATCTGCATTTTACAAGCTCCCCAAGTAATGCCTACACATAGTATTGAGAATTACTGATTTAGATAACAACCGTAACTGATCATTGCGCTAACACAAAGATTAAATGGGCTAACACAAAGATTGGCTTAGCATGAGGCAAACATCTTACCTGGCATCAATTTTACGAAATAATTACAAAGACACAAGCATTCAGAAACAGAGCAGAGAGAGGGTCTGGGCAGTGAGGATACCTTCTACGATCCTTTCCCACATCGGCCATGCCCTTCTGGCCCTGAATAGTTGAAGTCTTCAAGTAAGGTCTACGGGGTTGCTTACACAGTGAGAGTATGTATTTTACCTAAAAAGCATCTCCATTCTGCCTCCATAGAGCTGTGGAGACTACGTGACTTTCTCCGGAAGCCATGTCTAGATTCTACTTATTCACTGTCACTCTTAGCCAAGGTCATTTTCAGAGATAAAGTCTCTTTCTCCTAGCAAGTATAATAATTTACCCGCCCAGCTGAAAATGAGAAATGGCTCTTTTATTTCCCTTGGGGGTGTAAAGGAGTAAGTGGATTGCAAGCTGACTGCTTTACCTTCCTCCTCCTAAAAATAAACATAAGGAGCGTTCTATCACCCTGAGTAACCAGCCTTAGTAATACAGTGACATGGGAGCCGGTCCACAGGAACATATGATGGGGGGGTGTGTTTTTGCAGGTTGCCTTTGGGCCTTTCCTATCTTTTTTACTCTGGTTTCCATTACCAACATTCATCCAAAGTTTTGTACAACTAAAACTTATAATGTAACTGAGCTTCCTCTCTGATACTACTTCTAATATTTAGTTATGGGTTAATTTTTCTCACCTAGAGGCTAATTGTTTCTGATCAATGACTGCTTCCGTTTATTGATATAACATCCAAGCTGATAGAAATAGAAATACACAAGAATTAAATTAATCCCCATTTTAAGATTTTGGTGATAAAAGGTAAATATTGTTGCTCTTTCCAGAGTTTAAATTAATTCTAGACATGATAGAGGCTCTTGGTATGTTTGTAAGATAATTAAAGGCAAATAAAAATTTTAAATAATTTTTAATACTTTCATCTTGAAATGAAAATACCATACTTCTCTTTCACTGAATATTTAGGTTGGATTAATATGGTATAAGTCCACTTGTTCATTAGAAAAAAGGTTGAGTTTTTAAGCTTAGAAAAATTGTACTTCAAACTTACTACATTTTAGATACTCAAAAGGGCAAAAGTCACTGTTTTCAAGGCTTATAAAATGTATCTGTGGTCATGGTACCTACAGAAACTTGTTGGAAACCATAATGATGATTCTAATCAATTTTTCAGTAGGAAGTACTCACCCTATACTTTTCTATGTAGGAAGATATCTAAAAGATCCATTGTCCATGCCGATGACAGGAACGCTATCCAGCTGTCTGGGGCAGCAACAGCAGGTTAGTGACCACTTAGAAAACTGTTTGTACCATAGAGTCAGCCTCCCAGTACAAGGCTCCCACTGAGCATTATATAGAAAGCTCACAACATACAGTATTTTTCAGTCAAACATGCCACAGTAGTTCAGTTGAACACTTAAAGTAGCATTTACAAAAAATCAGATAACAATATGTTAAAGTACAAAATTTTAAGGTAGAGACTTGCTATAGAAGATAGAATGGTGGGGGCGCCTGGCTGCTCAGTGGGTTAAGCCACTGCCTTCGGCTCAGGTCATGATCTCAGGGTCCTGGGATCGAGTCCCACATGGGGCTTTCTGCTCAGCAGGGAGCCTGCTTCCCGCTCTCTCTCTCTCTCTGCCAGTCTCTCTACCTACTTGTGATCTCTCTCTGTCAAATAAATAAATAAAAAATCTTTAAAAAAAAAAAAAAAAAAGAAGATAGAATGGTGAATTCAGGGAAATTGGGGGAAAGAATTGGGGAAGGTTACATGAAAGTTAGGTTATCCTGGGCCATTCAGGCATTCTGCTGTATTTTTTTTCTCACTTATCAATACACGTTTCTTACAGCCTAATGAGATAAAATTATTTTGCATATTAAACCAAATATCTTTCCAGTTTTGTGCTTCAAACTACTGTAAGTAGTTTTTGCTAGAGAAGCACAGTTGTCTTCAAGTTAGGTTTCTGTTTGTTAATGATTCATGTAACTTTAAGCTTTCTATTAGAGATGTTGCTAGTAGCTAAGGGAACCATTGACTACAAACTTCCAGCTCCCATAAGACATAGCAGGGAAAGTTTTTAAAAAGGTAATGACAAAGCATTGTTTTTTCAGTTTTTATCTCAAAAACATTCACTGTCAGGGAGACTTATGATCAAGAAACAGAAATTATAGGTATTTACTAGCTCTGATAGAGTTACACGACCAGAATATTTTAGTGTTGCTTCTATAATAATTAGGACTAACTGTAATTTATAGAGCAGAGCAGAGATATGATTTCTCAGTTCTGATTTTGGATCTTGTCTCTCTACTTGAGAAAAAAGGGAACTGAGATATAATTCATCATTATTTCTATAAAGGAAACCACACAGGGGCTTTCATTCCAAATGAATCCAAAGATGAATCTTGAATAAAAGGACATTTTTTTTTTTGATGCTGCATTGAATAGAAAACCTATTAATGGCTTTTTTCTTTTTATAACTGTCGAGTCATGAGATGTTATGAATATTTTAAGCATAGGAAGACAATGTGTTTTTTTCAAGGTGTTTTTCTTTAAATCTTGCTTGTAGATATACCCAAATACAAGGAAGTTTCATTCGAAAGCTATTGAAGCAATCCAGGTAAGAAATAGTAGTGGTTTGATTGTAATGGAGGTGGTGAGAAGGATGATCAGAGTCCAGGTGGATTTTGCTTTTATTTCTGCCCCTTAAAGTCTCTTCTCAACACAGCAGTCCAAGTGATTTTGTTAAAAAAAAAAAAAATTAAATCAGATCATACTACTCCAATATTGAAAGCTCTCTGATGGCTTTCCATTTATCCAAGCCAAAGCCAAAGTCTTTGCAAAAAGGAGAGTGACTACATATTTTATTATCCAAACCAGAGCCTTGCTGAATGTTAAAGACTGACTACTATTAACTACATCAGAGCAATGAGTTTAAATTTGGGCTAGTCCAGACAAAATGATATGACCCTGTACCATCTGAACTTTCACTACATTTTGCCCACAGCTTTATCCTTTGACAGTAACAACTACACCGGGCCTCCCGGATTTCCCTTTGCTTGGTATGTTCTTCCTTCACAGACCCAAACTGCTCTATTCACTTCCTTAGACTTTATTTCAAAGTCAGCCTCTCAATGAAGACTTCCTTGGCCAACTCATCTAATATAGTGATCCTAACTAACTTTTCTAGCTTCTTTATTGCTTATTTCTCCCAATAGTACTTATCCACTTGCTAACATACTATATATTTTACTTCATTTTCTCTTTTTGCTATCTCCTCTACTGGGATGTAAGGGCTATAAGAGAAAGAATGTTGATTATTTTGTTCACAAATGAGCTTATGAAGGCTAGAAAAATATGTTACACATAAAAACACATAATAAGTACTTTTTAAACAAGTGAATGAATACATGAATGGAAAACCTTGCCATTCTAACCCTATAAAGTATGCATTTCTTTTAAGATTGGACAATCAATCTTAGAACCATGAACATTAGGTTTCGTTATTTCAGCAGTGAAATAATGCTTATTAACACATAACACAATTTGACCAGTATATATAATTATATAGAAATTAAATACCCTAGAGAAAATGAGCTATATAGAAAAGACAAGAAAATGCTTAATTTCCGAACTACACATGCCCCTCAATACATTCTGGTAGATTCTCCTCAGTAGGAGAATGAGATTTCTCTCCATGAAATCTCAAATAGATAACAGGATAATGATAACATCAACAACCAAAATCCCTGGGATATGAGGTAAAATGGTCATAGAAACTTGAAATTTTTGGTAGTTGACTTGGTACAACATACTCTTTTCTTGTATCTGATACATGCATTTAAATTAATAAATTTCTCTCTCAGGATGCCTGGGTGGCTCAGTTGGTTGGGCGTCTGCCTTTGGGTCAGGTCATGATCCCAGTGTTCAGGAACTGAGCCCTTCATTGGGCTCCTTGTTCAGCAGGGAGCCTGCTTCTCCCTCTGCCTGCTGCTCCCCCTGCTTGGGCTCTCTCTTTCACTATTTCTCTCTCTGTCAAATGAATAAATAAAATACTAATAAATAAATAAATAAATAAATAATTTCCCTTTAAATATCACTTTAGCTTCATTATATAAATTTGAATGTGTATTTATTTAGCTTTTAAACTTTAATATGACTTCATAATATTTACATTATTCTTTTAGTTTTTTATTATCTTCCAGATACTCATTTGGGCTATATTTTCATTGTCAGTTTCCAATTTTATTGCCAATGTCATATAAAATAGTTTATCAGTAGATTCGTCTTATGATTGTTGAGACTTTTTTTGTGGCTTATAGCTGACTTTCTAAAATATTCCACATGGTTGGAACGAATTCATGTTCATGTTTCTAAATGTCTGTTACTTTGAACTTAACTTTATTGTTCAATTTCTATATTGTAATAGTTTTTTGTCTACTCTATCAATTTCTGAAAGAGCCATGTAAAATAACTCTTTATGATTTATTAATGTATTAATATCTTCTGTCCAACTGTCAATATTTCTTTAAAATTTTTAAAGTTTTCTGGTTAGCTGCTGTGTCAGTTATCAATCTATTGCCTCTCAACTCCAAACCTACCCTTCCCTGTCTGCTTGTAATTCTGGGACAGTTCTCCCCTGCCAGATGGCATGATGTCAAACTTTATCAGTAGAGCACACTGGAGAAATATCAGAAGACTTCTTTTCCCGGTTCCCTGGGCTTTGCTTCTTTTTGCTCCTGTGGCACTGGGCTGGTGTGCAGGATACTTGAGAAGATTCACTCCCCACATCTGGTGGGTCCTGTCTCATCACCGCAGATGGGTTTCCAGCAGCAAGTGGCATCCTTTAGGACAGTTTCTAGAGACTTGTGGATACCCAAGCAAGTTTTCCAGTGGTAGCTTCCCAGTGAGCTTAATAGCGCCTACTACTGCCACTGTTTGCAGCTTCTTGGCACCTTTTCTGAGAACATAGATATTACGCCAGCTGACTTCCCTCCCAGCAAATTTAACAGTACCCCTCTGCAGGCAGCTTCTCTTATTTGCACATCCACGCTTATTGCATTTCTGAATTGCCAAGAGGTGGAGCAGCCTCATTGTTCATCAGCAGATGAATGAATAAAGAAAATGTTGATTTGCATATAATACAATATTATTCAGCCTTAAAAAAGTAGTTGGGGAAAAAAGGAGCTGTTCAATAAACATAAACTTTCAGTTTTGCAAGATGAAGAAGTTCTAGAGGTCCGTTGCATAACACTGTGCGTATAGTTAACATTTTGGTACAGCACACTTAAAAATGGTTAGGATGGTAAATTTGATGTTGCATATTTTTGATAACAATGTAAAATTCATAATAATGTGTTTTAGCTCAAGGAGTATTCAGAATTTAGCTAGAGATTTTTTTTTCTAGGCTTTCAGAATATATTTTACTTCAGTCTAAAGACCCATGTCTTTCTTCAAGTATAAGCAACTCTTAGCCATTATTCCTTTAAATATTGCCTCCTCCAAAATCCTTTCATTATCTCCTTCTGAAACGTCTTCTAGAAATACGTGACTTATTCTATTGTCTGTGTAGTGTTCCATTCAGCTTTTTCTGACCTTCATTTCACTGTACTTAATTCTGGGTGATTCTTTTGCAGACTTACTCTTTAATTCAGTAATATTATATTATATTTAATCCTTATGTTCTTAAATAGACCCAGCATGTTTTAAATTTTAGCAACTATACTTTTCTTTTCTACAAGCTCTATTTTTTTTTTTAATTTTCATTCTATTCAATTTTGTAGTTAAATTTTCAGGCCCTTGTTTGATCTCTTTAATCACTTTAAGCATTATAATTTTATATTATAATCTCTCCAAGTCTGTTCCATTATTTCAAGTTCTTAGGATCCTAATACACTGATTTTCAATTATGGGTGGTTTATTTCTACATCTAAGGTTGGTAAGTTATTTCATGTGTACTCATATTCAACAGTGTTTTAGATTGTTTTCTGTTTCATTTTCTTTTGCGTTTTCTGCTGGGGTATCTTGTGTCATAAGCTTCTCCTACATCTTTGCTCTTTCCTAGTGGTTTTGAAAGCCCTGAATGAGTTTTTATTTTCAGGTTTTGCTTAAAATTCCTATACCTTAGGAACAGGATGCCACAAAGGGAATGTGCCGTTAGAATCCACATTCATGCAGTTCAAATGTTATTTTTTCACAGGTGATGTTTGTCTCCCTGCCCCACCTCCTATGAATTAAACAGATACTCCTTTGCTCTTTCCCCATGCAAAAGATAAAATTTTCTTCATCCCTTTTTGACAATTTGGGTAATACTTGATTCCAATTTTACACAGGAGCGTGAGTTAAAGATTCCCACCAGCCTAAACTCAAAGTCCTGTTTCCCAAACCTGGCTCCCAACCCAGAAGGTCTAAATCTCCCTCTAAATATTCATGGGCCCCTGTGATATCAGCTTCTCTTCACCACAACTCTGGTTTTGAGTTACCTTTAATTCAACTAGGAATTTTTCTTTCTTTCTTCTTGTAATAAATACAAAGGCATAGATAGATGTATAGCTAGCTCTCCAGATATTCCACCATTTCTATATATTTGGAAATAGAGAATTCCTTATGCATAAACTTTATCTTGCAAGTTGCTGAAAGTACACTCAACATATCCACCTGCAGTTGCAAAAACTGAGACACAGAATTATTAAGAGACTAGTTCACAGTTAGTGGCAAAATCTGACTCTGGACACCACACTCCTGACTCTTGATAGAGTTCCCCTTTGTTTTTACCACATAATGGTAGTTAAAGTATACATACTCCTCACAATGTGCTAAAGTAAAAGTAGATAGGATCTTATCCATGAACTTTTAAAATTTAGGCAATATAGATTCCAGAATTTACATAAAATAAGACAGGAAGTGTTTCCCTGAGAATCCAAATTTCTGTTTTTAATGATCAAAAATCTTTACCAATATTCATATATTTGTATACATATAAAATTGTGCATGTATATACAAATATATAATGACATAAATAACTAACATTTGAGTACTTACCACATGCCAGACATTTTTCAAGTTGCTTAACCTTACAATTCTCATGTTATTCTCACACTGAGTTTTGGCAACCTATGATAAGCACGATTTGAAAGGAAAATAATTTTTTTTCCTGTACTAATGCAGTTGTGAAATGACATGAACCCTAGTCTTATCTCCAACTTTGGGATTAATGTGACCCACAAAAGAGAGCTCTCCTAATTCTGTCAAACCTAAAGGAGAAAAACAGAAAAATCAGGAGAAGAAAAATCACCCCACCATAAAGAAGAAAACCCAGTTTTTTCAACAGTCATTCAGGCTTGGCTCTTAGATTAGAAAAGGGGCAAGATTTGGCCTGATTCCAGTGTGTTCGTTGCATTATCTAGTTGACAGGACAAAAAGTGAAAATATATATATGATTTTTCACCCTCTCATGTGTTTCTCCAAAGTTGCTGGGATCTAGAAAGTTCAATTATCTTAAAATAATTCCAGATATCTAAGCAATGTTTAACTTCTCTCAGTCTCTGCTAAGGTTTATCTCATCTTTTTCATTTGAAATGTTTAACTCACAGGACTACACATGATTTCTCAATGTTAAGCCCAATTTTAAAAATTATAGAAACTATGAACGTGAAAGTGAGTAAACTTTGGGAAGTAACCTGAGTTTCATGGCCATACTTCTAAATGGTGTTGCTACCTACCAAAAGGAATCCTGTGCAGTGGAAGAATAGCTCTCATAGTACACAGAATAATAGTAACTGTAAAATCTAATACTTCTGTTATTAGGCATCAAAATCATAATCAGGTATAAAAGTGTAAGGTCTGGAATGCTATACAAGAATGATTATGTAGGGACATCGGGGTAACTCAGTGGTTAAAGCCTCAGGCTTTGGCTCAGGTCATGATCTTGGGGTCCTGGGTTCAAGCCCCACATCAGGCTCTCTGCTCAGCAGGGAGCATGCTTCCCCCCTCTCTGCCCACTTGTGATCTCCATCTGTTAAATAAATAAATAATTTTTTTAAAAATCTTTAAAAAAAGAATGATTATGTACTATACTTATTAAAATATGCATATATCTGATTTTTTCCAGTCAAAGATATTAAATAGTCTTTCCTATTACCACTTATTGAGTTATTACAATTTGAATGGTATTACCATTTAAAGGTTTACCTTCCTACTGTATATATTTTACCTTCTTACTCTATGTCAGTCCCTTTATTTAATTTTTTAACTTTATAATGCTGGATATTGACTTTTCCTGCATTACAGATGAGAGAACTGTTACCAAAAAATAAATAAATAAATAAATAAATAAATAAATAAATAAATAAATAAAATTAGGGGTTGATCTAAGTCCACATGGCTTATAAATGATAGAATTAGTATTTGAATCTAATCAGTCTGACTTTAAAGCCTCAGTGATGCATAATGTTGGCCAGTCACATAAATTAAGTACATATTTCATGATTTCATCAAGATATCTGATATAACATTTTAGGTAAACCATACATACTCCACAGAGTCATTAGCGCAACAATGCTACCTCCAACCACTGGTTACTTAGCAGTTGTCTAGAAAATAATAGCTAAGATGAAAATAATACGTGAAAAGAAGATGACAAATTAGATTAAAATAAAAGTAATCAAAATAAGATACTATAAATCGCACTTCCTCCTTTTATTAGCTGTGTAAACTTGGGTCAGTTATTTGTCTTTTTATCTCAGTTTCCTCATCTGTATCATGAAAATAATAATAACACCCACTTCAAAAGACTTTTGTTAAGATTAAGGCAATCCATATGAAGCCCTTATACTAGAGTTTTGCAGATAGGAAACAATCAGTAAACGTTAGCATGCATTGTCACTTTTGGTAGTTTTAGTATGTTTTTAGAAATAACACAAAGCTTGTGAAGAAAAACTAAAATGTAATAAAGAGGCATATAATTAAATAAATAAGCCAGGGAAAGAAAATATTTTGGAAAAAACTAGAGAAAAATAAATATTAATATAAGAGCAAAAATAAAAGGAGCTAAGAAAAAATTAAGAGACAGAAACTAAAAGACTTAGAGTTAAGCTAATATTATGGGAAATCCCTTTCAAAATGCAAAAATGTAAGATTAAAACATCAGTAAGCTAGGGCACCTGGGTGGTTCAGTCAGTTGAACGTCTCACTCTTGGTTTAGACTCAGGTCATGATTTCATGGGTTGTGGGGTCAGGCTTAGAAAGGAGTCTGCTTGAAATTCTTTCTCCTTCCCTCTGCACCTCCCTCCATTCATGTGCATTCTCTCTCTCTCTCTCTCTCAAAATAAATAAATAAATAATAAATAAATAAATAAATATTTTTTAAAAACCTTCAATAAGCTAAAAGCAGATTAAAATAAGCAGAAGTAATATCTTTAGCATTTAAAACCTTTCTTCAGAACTCTTTGAGTGGGATGTCTCGCACACCTACAGTACCTTTAAACGATAATAATTACTTGACTTTTTTTTGAAAATCTCTCCATCATCACCATCACCATCATCATCATCACGGCAGCTAACATTTACTAAGTTCTTGCTATGTGACAGGCAGTATTTTAAATTCACATTCATTACCTCACTTAATTCTTACCATAAGACTATAAAGTTTATATTCTTAATATCTGTTTTACAGATATAGAAATTGAGGAAGTTAATGAACTTGCCCAAGTTTAGACCTCAAGTACAGGGTAGAATCAGGATTTCAACCATCAAGTTCAAGATAAGTAAAAAGAGACATGTTGATAAGGGAGTGTTGAAAGCCAGAACTTTAAAGGAAAGAAACAGGCATTTAAGATAAATTTTTGAAATCTTTATGATTTGTCAGGTAAACACCCTTATCATCACTCCAAGAAACCTATTGTAAAGATCAATGTCACTTTTCAAGGGCTTAGCATCAGATTTGTGGTTTGGGCTTGATATGTTGTGGTTGGGGACGAATGGGAATGTTCAGATTGGTCTTTAAATAACAGCATGATGACTCCACAAGACTTATTACATGAGGTCATACGAAGATTAATGAAGGTTGTCAGAGTTTAACCACATATTAAAACCAAGATGTTTGCACACATTTTCCACCTCTCCTTCTTTATAAATTAATCTCTATTTTAGAGTGAATAAAAGCATGCAAGTAAACAAGACATGTTCTGTGATTTCATCAATAATATAAAAGAAGGTCTTTTGCTCTATGTTAAGCTCTAAACAAAGAGAAGAAGGTCAAGGAGAGAAGGTACTGAATTGATTTTTTTCCTTTCTGGAATGAATCATGGGCAAAAATTGCAAGAATAGGTGAAGAGGAATTTTGTCAAAGTATTTCTATATATCTTCAACGTCTTTGCCACATTTGTGTAACAGTGAAGAGCAATGATAACAAAGGTTTTCACATTTAGTAAACAAATGTAAAAAAAAAAAAGTCTTCAAATTATAATGTAGACTATTTCCTTCTAGGAACAGACTATTCATTCATTAACTGAATGAGTTTGTATTGTCATGGTATTTGGTAAAGTAAATTATAGTTTTAGACAAGATCATATTCTCTACTTTGTCAAGAGTTAACTTTTGGAAAGGAATTTGCTTTGCCTTGAACAATATAGGGTCATGCAATTAATAATATAAGTTAGAAAAAGAATATCATTATATTCTTATTTCATCTCCTTAAACTCTTCTTCATAATTACTTCTTTTTTATGTTTTGTGAAGGCAGTATTTGAAAGGCAAAATTGAAAAAAAAGATAATAAGATCATTTGATTCTTGGATCTGTCATGTAAATGGACCTTTTCCAAGTTTTCAAAATAATGTCTATTTCTGTAATTAGGGCTTGGAAAGCTAATTCAGAGAATAACATTAAACTTAACCTTTTCCTGAACTGAACTGAACTTTTTGGGGTTCATAAGAATTCAGTTCACTTCTTGGAACCTTGAAAAAATATGCTGTTTTTAATTATAATGACTATCAGAAATAGTTCATTGTCATTATTCTATATTAACCAGGCATGTGTCAGACTAGCACAGTTCAATGCAATATTTCATGTTTCTTGCCTTTGACCTCCATCATCTTCCTCATGCTTAATGTCTATAAGTGATTAATTGTTACAGTGGGATTGATGGCTATATATAGTAACAACAATAAGATATGAAAGGTTAAGAACTTAAAAATATTTTAGGAAAAATTGAGATTATTTAAGCTAAAAGAGGCCAGGAATTTTCAAAATAGTTGATAGGCTACCCCACTCTCTGGGTGTAGAAAGCCATGCTCACTGTGTGACTGTTCATTTTATTTCCAACTTGGAATTTTACTCCTAGGCCCACATTTTGAAATTTTTATTCAAAATAACCCCACTTCTGAAATCCCCCTCATGATTTCAACTTCTTCTTTTCCCACATCCTCTCTCACATAAAAATTGTTGTTTAATCTTATCATTGTCTTCTGGTATTTGACCTAGCTAGTTGATATGATGGCAATGATGATTTTTATGAAGAATTTTATATATAGTTCTTCATTTAATATTCAAAGGTAGGTACTTTAATTTTCCACATTTGACAAATGAGAAAATACCACTTTGAGAGGCTGAATTGATCAGTAGTATTCTCTCTATGCAACAGTCTGCCTAACTACAAAGCTCATGTGCTTTTCTTCTTCTTTTTTTCTTTGATTTTAAAAAATTATTTATTTAAGAGAGAGAGAGCACAAGCAAGGGGGAGAGACAGAGGGAAAGAGAGAAGCAAATTCTCTGATGGGCAGGGAGACCCATGCAGGGCTCAATCCCAGGACCCTGAAATGATTACCTGAGCCAAAGGCAAACGCTTACGAGACTGAGCCACTCAGGCGCTCCCAGATCTCATGTTCTTAATTACCACAAAATATGCCCTCTGTCTTCTTTACTTTCATTCCTATCCATACCCATGCCACAATCAGGTCACCAATACGGTCTATAATGTCTTTCTTTTGATTTTGTGCGAGACCTAATATTGTGCTACTTTCAAATCCTAGAGCAACCCATTTGATTCCCTGCTTTTGCTCTCAGCTTCTGAGAAAGGTTAAAGAAAATTAAGTTCCTGCACTCAAAGACTATATTATAAAAATATTATTTCAAACTTTAGTTAGAGCTTTAAATATATACAGCAACATTTTCACTAATTTTTAAGTTACTTTCCATTCTCATGCTTCACTCAAGCTACCCAGAGTCCATACAAGTCTCTCAAGGCCTCCAATTCTGCACCAAGTTTTTGTAACCTTAGAAGAACTCAGGTTCAAGAAAGAAAGAAAGGGAGGGACGGAGGGAGGGAAGGAGGAAGGAAGGAAGAATAAGAACACATTCACATTAAAAAGTCTATAAACTTTTTTTCTTCCTCTAAATCTCAAAATAGTGGACATCAAGAATTCTTCACTTCTTCAACTTACTTAATTGTAGCAGAATTTTTGGTTTTGTGAGCATTTTTTTCTAGCAGAAAAAGACAATGATATTTATTGGATTCTCCAAAGGAGTCTGTGATCCAAAAGGTTATACAGAATTGACCTAAATGTTCACACTTTTCACGAAGAAGCACATGAACTTCTTCCAAATTTAGAATTATTATATCTTCTGGGAAATTGATGCTTTTTATCTTTATGAAATACCTATTTTTTAACTCTAATAATGCTTCTTGGTTTGAAATACACACACACACAAATGTAAGTGTACCAACTTGTTTTGATTTTCCAAAACTGATGAAAGACATCAAGCCCTAGATGCAGGAAGTGCTATGACCCCTAAATAGTATGAAGACAATGAACCTCACGTTATCACTTGGGCAGCTTATCTGATTGTTTTCAGCAGGAGGTTTGTTCTGAACCCCTACATCATCATTGCAAGAGGTACTATGAATTTCTTCCAACATTAACTCTGCCACCTATCCTCATTCATTCATTATTCTGGCATTTTTCCCCCCTCTACTTTATATTTATCAGGCATTTTCTACTATGGCAGCCTTATGTTAGGGAAATATTCTGACATCTTACCTCATCAAAGTCACCAAAGTCTCTTTCTCATAATTGCTAAGCCAATGGCCTTGATTTAGTCTATGATCAAGTGGACTTACTTGCATGAGTTGATGCTATTGATCTATCTCTCATTTGTTAAACCCATTCATCCCTTGGTTTCTTTGCCTCTGTCTGCTTTTGTTTCTCTTCTTACCTCTCTAAATACCCTTTCTCATCCCTTCTTCCCATACTTATCTCTAAAATTTGGTTTGTTTATGGTTCTTCCCTAAGTCACTTTTACTTCTTACTATATCCTCCACTAAACGGTTATATCATCACATGTAACTTTTAAATGAATAAGTTTTGAACTGCTGTTCAATTCTTCTTTCTGTTACAAGTCTCAATTTCCAACTAACTAATTAAAATTTCAGTTTTGTCATTAACTATTTCATCTTAAAAAGATCCCAAAGAACAATCTTTTCTCTGTTTCTTCTACTAAACTGGTTATATTTATCATAGATGAAGTGTCCCATATCTCAATTCATGATATAAAGCATCAAGCCCCCCAATATGGGTTCATCTTGAGCCTCTCCCTTTATTTTTCCTGTCAGATCCTGTTTCTGAACACTACTCAAATCTCAATTTGAATTCTCAAAGTCATATCCTAATTACCCTTCCTACTTTCTTCAGTCTAAGAGATAAGGAAAACAAAAATGGTTCACATTTATTGAATGCTTGTACAGTTGCAGACAAACTATAGTTATTACCTCATTTGATCCTCATAACAAACCAGTGAGTAAATGTTTTCATCAGTATTTTAGAGATGGGGAAATTGAGACTAATAAAGATGAAGTAATCTATCAAGGTTGCATAATTTAAAAATGGAACAATTGGATTTGAACACAGGGAATTTTGGCTGTTAGCAACTATCCTATTTCCCATACTTTGTGACTTGATTCTTCTAATAGCTACATAAGTCATTCTCTAGCTGTACACAACCCTTTTTAATCAAACTTCCTGATTCTCACAAGTCATTTTTCTGAAGATAAATCTTACCATATTTCATCCTTGCTTAAAACTCATTTTGATGGCTCTTCATTGCTCTCAGAATAGAATGACATTCTGGTATTATCCAGTCTTGCCCACTTTAATTCCCCCTATCTTGCTGCCACCCCTCCCCCACCCACATTCCCCAATAATCACATGTATCAATCCCCTTTCTGAAATTTCATCTATACTTTATTCACCTATACACTTCCACTTTTTTTTTTGACCCATCTCCTAATTAAATGTCTCTATTCAAATATTGATTCCTCTACGAAGCTTTTCTCCTGATTTTCCTCACATATCTCAAATTGATATCAATGCTGTGTCAACACATATTATAGTTAGTTGTACACACTTGTCTATTTAATGCCACTGCTATATAGTATAATGACATTATATATTTTTAAATTACTATATCTATTAAGGAGCACTGATTATATGCCAGTGATAATTCAGAGTAGACTTTTAGTATATTCTGGGCCAGTAAACATTACTAGACCTCAGGGCAAATGCCATACTCTGTCCCACATCTACTAAGTGTGCTATGCACTTTGTGTGTTTTATTGCACTGAGACATCTCTATGCCAATTATTCTGTGTTCTTATGGAGAGTTCTGATTTACTATGGTTGACAAAAGCTGTACAGATAATAATGCTAGGCCTGCCAAAAAGAAACAAAGGAAAAGGTTCGTGTTGTATGTTAAAATGAGATTTTTACAGAAATTATGTTTTTTTCCCCACAGATATGGTCAAAGAAATATAAAGTAAGTAACAGCAGCATCTAAAAAGCAGCAGGACTTTGATATTATAGAAAGTATCATAAATTGAGCTCCATCCTGAAAGGATTCAAAATAATTATATGAATGGTAGTCAAAAAATGATGGCTAGACGTATGTTAAGACTTCAGAATATTAATAGACTTTTAAAAATGACTGACAATTTTTTTTAAGATTTTTTATTTATTTGACAGAGAAAGAAGTCACCAGTAGGCAGAGATGCAGACAGAGGGGGAGGGGGAAGCAGGAGCTTGATCCCAAGACCCTGAGATCACGATCTGAGCTGAAGGCAGAGGCTTAACCCACTGAGCCACCCAGGTGCCCTAATGACTGACAATTCTTAATGCCAAGAATGCATCTCCATAGGGACAGAACAATAATGACTCTATAGTATTAAGTAAAAACCCTTTGTTTGTGTCTATTTCTTCAACATTTCACACAGTATCCAGCACTGTGTCTGAGCTGAACAAGTTTTTTTTTTTAAAGATCATATAGGGATGTGAGAAGAGAAGAGGGTAGGGAAGCATAGTGGTTTGCCTGTGGTTTCTGGATTTACCTTACCTGGTCAATGTCCCAGTTTTACCACTTATTAGTTCTATTCCTTTATTTTCTTTCCTTCAATATCCTCTTTCAGATAGTAGCCTGCAAAAGAAATTGAAAAGAAGCAGCTATGGGCATACACATATCCACACAGGAATACACAACTATGGGACCAAAGGGAAAGGGGTTTGCAAAAGGATGTGAGTCAATAATATTGAATATGGCTAAGAAATCAAGAAAGTTAAACAATGGACATTTCTCCCCAAATTTAGAGAAAAGGTTTTTGTTGATCTTGGAAACAGTAGTATAAAACCAATTGCAATAGATAAATGAAAGAAAGCAAAGAAGGAGAGGTAGGAATAATAGACAATTCTTTCAAACATTTTAGTCTGAAAGAAGAGAAAGAAAAGGAATAGAGTGAGAGTTGAAGGAGCATGGTAAACAGACTGAGGGTTTTGTTAGTTTGTAAGTGGGAGAGACTATTAATAGATGGAGTATCTTTATGAAATGAATGGTTTACCCAATTGTCTTTTAAAATATAATAAACACATGTCTTTCATATATATATATAAACAGGTGGTTCAATATTTATATATTGAATATATATTCAACATATATTGAATTCAATATATATTCAATATATATATATTCAAACCAGTACATATATAAATACATACATTCAAAATATTCAAAGAACCCAAGCAATGGAAAGTCTATAGAAGCAGAAAATTAAAGAATTCCAACAACACATATTTTCATATTTCCATAAGAGGGTATTTTGAGTAGGGACTACTTGCACATAAAAGCCAAGCAAGGACTACATTAAATAACAACAAGTGGGCCAATGGTCAGCGTGTGGATTGTGTGAATTACTGTCACACTTGTTTTACTCTTTTTTTCATGGCTTTGGAATACAGTGGAAACCATGAACAATACCATCAAAAAACCACGAGCACCTAAAATTGAGAAAAGTTCTATCAGGGACTTCAAAAATCACAGCAATAGGAACTCTAGACATTAACATTGATAGTAAATATTAATATCAATAATATTATTTTAGTATTAGAATTGATAGCATTTGTATTAATACTATTAATTATGGTAAGATTAAGTATTGGCAACATTAATGTTAATACTAGCAATAAACTTAAAGCCTTGCTTGGCAGTCATATCCTGCCTTCTGAGGATGTATAGCTAGAGCATATACAATGGGCACATGATGTAGGAGGCAAAGACATCTGGCAGGACAGGTATATTTTATAATAACAAGAATAAGTTTAGACTAGGCAGCATCTCAAAAATATCTCAAGTCCTTTACTTACCCAAAGGCTCACTCAATGGATGCCTTTCCCAATCCAACTTATATAAACCAAGTGGAGTGGTGAAGGTAGAAGGGGCAGCAAGCACAAGGGATTTATTCATAAGAATGTTTAATAGCAAAAATTCTCTGCTTGTCCCTCTCTCTACATATGCTGAATGATAGAATGGATTAGTGCTACTTACAGCAATAAATTTGCAACTCGGTTTTTAGCCAGGTATGGAGCTAATGATATATCCAGAAGATTAACAGTAATGTTTAAACTGCTTTTCTTTAATCAATTCACAAATATTTATTGGGACATTTAGAAAAATTAGAAACTATAAGTTTGCCTGGTTTTGCAGAGCTATAAGCTTTGGAATGGATCCCACTGCTGTGTTCAGGTTTTGTGAGAAAACAGCCAGATACAGGGTGAGTCCTGAAGGTTGATCCATTGTAAAACTTACTCCCACCTCCTTCTGTGAAAGGCTTCCTGGAGAAAAGCTTAAATAAGAAGGAAGCTGGAAGGTGGGGGTGGGCAGAGGGTAGAGGTGGTGGGGGAGCTAGTACAGCTGTGGGTCATTAACAATAATCACAGCCCGCCAGCATGAAAGGAAGCAGAGCGTGAGTATCCCCTTTTTCCCTTTCCCTGTAAGAAGCCATCTGGACAAGGCAGTTTAGAATAAATGCTAGTAAGGGAATTTTTATTCTATCTGACTTTATTTAAAGTCCTGGTGTAGACCACGCCTTCGCTTTAGTGTTGGCTTTGAAAGCTGGGACTGAGAAACCCCAAAATAAAAGCACACCTCTGGGTCTGCAGCACCGACCATGTTGTCCTAAATGAAAGTTCACAGCAAAATGGGGAGCTTATTCTCTGCATTGGATGATGGAGAGGAGAGTGCCTTACTGCAGTGGCCCAGGGCTCAGGGCCAAGCTGCATTCTGTGTGGGGCTGACTGGCCCGCACTATCTTTGCTGTCTGGTAGAAATGTTAATGTGCTTATAATTGCCTCTTTACTTAAAAATCCAGCCCTAGTATTTATTTAGAAATAAAAGAAACTGAAGGGAATATTTTCAAGAGAAAAAAAAAAAAAAAAAAGGAAGAAAGAGCACAAACTCCCAAATTTCTTTTGGAATATAAAATCTACTGGTGGCTTCACTTTTCTCTTTTGTCTAAAAAGGTTTTTTTGTCCCATTCACCAAGGTCATTTTATGTGAAACTTTAAGTTAAAAATATCCAAGCAATTATAGTTATTCACTTAATGCATGGAGCAGGGCCCTACTACTTTAAATTTATTTACCATTGCTATGTGGCAAGATTTATTTATTCATGGTAATGACCATGAAATTGCTATTATACTTTGATGATTCTCTAGAATTACATTCAGTCAAAATAATCTATTTGTTTGAAGACATTGATTTCAGTTGGCCAATTTCTTCTTACAGAAAAATGATGTACTCCTTTTTGAAAAATCACATAATATATCCCTTTATAATGAAATCACATAGGATTTCTGGCAGCCTCTTATTAGGAATTGAGCTGCCCTCTTATTGATTTTAGAATAATTTGTGAGTTTGACATTGAGAAACTAATGATACAGTAGAAATTAAATAATTTAAGGATGAGTATGAGCACTCAAAGTTAGTCCTTGAATTTCTTATAAGTCACATATTGGCACCAAGTTGTTAACCATAACACAACATCTTTGAGCCAATGAATAAAGAACAGGATGCTCTATTATGGCATAGATGCCCGCAAATAATCAAACATGGGAAGTCTAGCTGGCAAATGTTGCATAACACTAGCCAAAACTTAGGCATTCTCATCTAAAAGGAATAATACCAGTCCCCAAAAGAATTCCATCTGCCTTTTTCTTGAGTATATAATATACAGTTGAGATTAGAAAAGTAGGATTGTGACATTAAAAAAGAAAGATGATAGTTTATATATTTTTACCCAGGAAACAAGAGTTTCCTTGTAGCATCTTCTGCTTTATGTTATTTTATAGCATGCTTACTGCATAATCTAGCATTTTAAAATAGTATACATCTGGTAGACATAATATATATTTGGTAGAGAAAAAAATAAAGCAAATAAAATTCTATGTATTTCTTTTTTAGACATTACTTAGAAGGATAGATTTTTGTTGTTGCTGTTTTGGTTGTAGCAGTAAAAAAAAAAAAAAACCTTAAAATGTTATTTTCTTTATTCTTATTTGATATATTTATAAAGTTATAAATTTAGCCCTGTTTAAACTGATCAATCAAGACATGAGGCTAGAAAGCTGCTAATTCTGCCTTGATGTTCAAAACCTTTTTGTGTAAAGGTTGACTCAGTGAATTATGTCAGTTAGATTTTTTTCCTCAAGATCTAACTGGAGCTTGGTTTACAAAACTCAAAATGAATCCAACAAAAATAAGCTGAAAAAAGACTAGCTGTCCTCATTTGTCCTGCTGTCCTCTTTTCAAGCTATTTTTTTCCTTTGGTGGTAAAGTTTTTACTTTGGGGTTTCTAAAATGCCATAGCTGGCTGTATTTACATTTTGAATACCTAGTCATGTGGAAGTTTTAATTCTCTATTGACACAGCTTTGAGTGACGTGTTTCTTTGAGAATGGTCCAAATAGAATGTTCTGGATTCACAAACAGCTGATGCTACCCCTTATGTGTAAAATGAAAAAGGAAAAAAAAAAAAAAAGAAGAAGAAGAAGTTCTCACAAAAACAGAATGGTTCAATTGCTGCTAGAATACTCTGTATAACTAAAGGTATAGACTCATTTTAAGGACAACATGGTTAGACTCATTTATTCATTGAGTTCCTGTTGTAGTGGGTTCCCTACCAGAGCAAAGTCCCTGACAGAAATGAATTACCATTGTGCAGAGATGTTGCAGCAACATCACAGGATAAAAGGAAAGGACGTCACCTAAAGAATCACCTAGGGAGAGTGCCTGCGTGGTTCAGTAGGTTAAAGCCTCTGCCTTCAGCTCAGGTCATGATCCCAGGGTGCTGGGATCGAGCCCCACATCGGACTCTCTGCACAGCAGGGAGTCTGCTTCCCTTCCTCTCTCTCTGCCTGCCTCTCTGCTTACTTGTGATCTCTGTATGTCAAATAAATAAATAAACAAAATCTTAAAAATAAAACAAAACCAGAATCACCTAGGGAAGGGCACTTGGCTGGCTCAGTTGGTTAAGCATCTGCCTTCAGCTCCGGTCATAATCCCAGGGTGCTCAGATCAAGTCCCACATCTGGAATCCTTGCTCAGCAGGGAGCCTGCTTCTCCTTCTGCCTGCTGCTCCCCCAGCTTGTGCTCATGCTCTCTCTGTCTCTGACAAGTAAATACATAAAATCTTAAAAAAAAAAAAAAAAAAAAATCGAATCACCTAGGGAAGCTTTCCTTGGGAGGACAGGCCATCTGGAGGCCATTGAAGGGACTTTGGTAATAAAGTAAATACAGCACTAGAAACTCTGTCCAGAAAAAGAAAACAATACCAAGAATCTGGGGGCTACCAGTGAATGTAAAGGGGTGGCCTGTCTGAGTCTCTGAGGTAGCTGTTATCAGACTCATCTGTATCACTGTTTCTTGGGGCAGTTTCCAACCTGAGCCATTGTTGCATCTAAACTGAAATAGTTCATGGCCACAACTGAAAAACCTTCTGCTCAACTGTGTATTGAATCAGAGGCTGGAGATTCCCTTTTCCCTGAAAAACTGCTGTGAAAGAGCCCTAGCTTCCATTCCGAATTCCATGCCCCATCTTCATGGACATTCTCACTTCTGTGCCCCACACTCCTGCTTACTGAAATCCACACCCACCCACTGTTTCCACGACTTCTTTCAGGGAGACTCAGAATACTCGCTTCCATGTTTTGAACATGTAATGATTATCTACTTAAGACCTTGCCCGGGTGTTTAAAAAAACCCTCAAAATATCAAAAACAGAGTTTTTGATCATCTTCTGAGTTGCTTCTGATCTTAATTCTTCTCATCTCAATAAACCACTAGCCCTCTACTGTCATCTTGAGGAGTCATCCTTGATTTTTTATCTTTTCTCAGGCCTTACGTTCAATTCATCACCAATTCCTATTGACTCTACTCCAGAATATATCTTGAGTTCCATCTCTACTGCTACCTCTACAGTTATACCCATTATCATAGACATATGTAGTAGCTTCCCCGCTGGTCTCTCCGCTTCCTCTCTTGTCCTTCTACAACTTACACATAATACAGCCTTCAGAGTGATTATATAAAAATATGCACCATATAATCACCTCCCTTTACTTAAAAGCCCTCACTGTCTTCCCACTGCTCAGAATAAATCCATCACTGTAGCCTACAAGACTCTACATGAAACTCCTCTTAACTTACCTCTTCAACTTCACTCCATAGTACTCTCCCTCTTGCTCATTTTGTCACAGCCACACTGGTCTTCCATGTCTGTAACAATGCAAACATGTTGCTTCCTTAGATCCTATGCATTTCCAGGAATTGAAAACAATCAGACCAGGACACCAATCAGATTTTGTGCAGCCACCACATTTTTATCTTTTTTCTTTCCCCCTAGCGACTGAGCACTCTGTTCGCAGGCACTGAGCTCTGTAATGTCACTAGTGTTTGCATTTTCATCATATTTAATGCCCTTTTTTTTTTTTTTTTCAGTTTTCATCCTCCTTTGGCCTTGCTGAAGCAATGGATATTCTTGTATACTTTCTTCCTTCAGAAATTATTTCTATGAGTTTTGAGGTAACTTGATGGCTATTGATATCAGAGGTAACTTACCATGATAAGGATTATGCTGCCAGAGCTGCTGGGTTTTTATTTTGAGCTCTGTCGTTTATTAAATATATGACCTTGAGAAAATACCTTAAAATCTCTAAGACTCAATCTCCCATTTATAAAATGGAACTACACTTGGTGGCATAATGCACATAATGTGTTCAGCACAGTTCCTGGCACACAGTGAGCATTAAATAAGTATAACCTATAATTATAATATAGGCAACTTTAGAAGAAAAAAAGTACTATTGTGTATAAGCACAAGAAATCCTGAAATCATTACTATTTGGAATGGGAAGAATGAAGACGAAATCTTTCCAAGGCAATCAAAATCCATTTATTCAGCCATTGTGTTTTATTGTCTTTTACACTTGAACTCTGGGTTGAGTACAATTTGCTCTCAAAATAATGACTTAAACTAGTGAATGCCAAAAAGCCAAATTTTCCCCAGGCTATCATTGTGATAAATTTAAAATGTGCTCTGAGAGAGTGATACATTGACCCAGATTCATTGAAGTAGTTCTAATTATGCTGTTGTTTATTACTATGACAAGTGTTTTGACCATAGGATTGATATTAGAAACAAACAGCGATGTTATTAACTTGCCATAAACTTTTAGAAGAATGTGGGTTGTGTTAAACCTGCAGCTCTAATAATAGCAGGCTCATTTTTTAAAAGCTCCAAGAAATACATAGATAGACGATAATTTTTACTTAAAAAATATAAAAGGATAAAAAGGTTTTGAAGGATAAAAATATTTTTGTTTTTTGGGGTGGCTGTTTTTCATAATGAAAAGAGACAGGGTTAACTGTTCAGAGGCTGAGATAAGCAGTATGCCGACAGGCTTCCAGCAACCCTGAGAGAATGGCAAATGGCCTCCAGAAAGCAGATGGCAGAATTCTAGTGCAGTGAAAAAATGGGAGGGGATTCAAGGTAAGCAAGTAGGAAGATGCCAGAATTCCAAAAAAAAAAAAAAAAAAAAAAAAGGAAAAGAAAATAATTTTTTAATGGTTCCCTTGGAGCATTTACTATTTGGAATGCCACAGAGGATTCTCTCAGGGGTTTGGCCCCAACAGAAAGAAAGAGAGAAAGAGAGAGAGATGAAGTGGGAGGGAGGAAAAAGTACATTCTAATTGAATACATTTCCTTGATGCTTTTATTTTTTAAGTTTATTTATTTATTTTTAATAGTCACTACACCCACCATGGGGCTCAAACTCACAACCCTGAGATCAAGAGTCACATGATCTTCTGACTGAGCCAGCCAGGCACCCCTCTTAATGCTCTTAAAAGATAGGAAGGGGAAGGAACTGAAGCTGACTGAAGCTCAGCCAGGACGAAGAGGACACAGTCCTCCGGGAGGAGCCTTCGCTGGGACACTACTTGCTCTCCCAAGGTACTGAAGCTGATGCTGACTGCAGCTCACATTATTTTCTGAAATTTCAGTTTTGAATCTAGACCTGAGACTTTATTCACATTTCATTAAATGTGCTAAAAAAATTGCCCAATTTAAAATGGTAACATAAACAAAGCTTTCATAACATTCTTCTGTTTTTCCCTTTGTAATTTCTTTCCTCCCACAAAGTCTTGTTTTCAGCCACAAATAACCTTTCATACGTGCTAGAGAAGTGTTTCTCAAGGTGGGATTCAACAATCAGTAACATTGGAATCACCATGGGAACTGGCTAAACATACAGATTCCTAGGGCCCTACCCCAGACCTACTGATCCAGTTAGACCCACTCTATAATTAAAGAACTAGTGAGTTAAATATATATATATATATACACATATATAATATATATGTGTGTGTGTTTTATATATATATTATATATAATTATATATTATATATATATATATAATTGGAGAACTAGTGAGTTAAATTTTATATATATATATATATATATATATATATATATAATAAGTAAGTCTTAAAGATTTGAAGTCTCAGAACAGCAAGATCTATGTTCTGTTCATTTTAAACTCACAAAATGCTGAGCAGAGTGGCTGGCATATAAGAGGCAAGCAATAAATGTTTGTTAAATAAAATGAATGAATAGCGGTTGAATTTCAGGCACCCTCATTGATTGGTGGGTTCTCCCTGTGGCTCAGAAACTTTCTCCAGCCTCACCTTTCTACCAAGCAGTTCTAGAGACATGGAGGTTTGCAAGCGGGGATAGCTACTTTACAGTAACCTTCGTTCCAGGGTCCCAGTTAAGTAGAACTCTGAGGCCTTCCTTTCTTGTGACTTGCAACATGAATACTATAGTAACTCCCTGAAGCACAGTCCTACAGAAAGGAAGAGAGCTGGCTTCCATGGGGAGGCATACTCAGTTTCAAATATGAACAGTTGATTGGGAGTTCTTATTTGATCTCAGAGGAATTAGCTAAGTAGTTAGTTGTACATTTCTGTCAAATGTGGCTTCCTATGGGAGGATTTCTGTATAGCTTACTTTTTATAATTTTCACCTAAGGAATTTTGTCAGTTACTTTTGGCTCTCGGATATACGCAGTTTAACATCCAGTATAGCATTACTAATAGGAAAATGTTTCAATCTGAGAATGATTTACCAAAAGAAATGTTAGCACAAACCCAATAGCTGATCTTATATTTGTATAGCACTTTATAGATCTCTTTCAAGCATGCTCATAAAAAAGAGAGTTACCATTTCAAGGTAGAATCACTACTGCAATGTAGTTGGAGCAGTTGGGACACAACTGGTATCTTTTATCTTCCTCTGCCTTTATCCATTCTAATTTCCCCTCACCCTCAGCTATACCCTCTATTATTCTTACTGGTTTACTTGGTGGTGTGACCCAAATCCCCAATCCTCATGTCACCAGAACCATCAGATAAAATGTGTTATCTCATGTACCAAAAAAGGCCTACTGAACATCATGATTCCTTTTTTTTGTAGTATGGAATGCAATTTGTCTTTTACTTTGGAAGGTTATTCCAAACACAGAAGCCCTAAAAAACGTACTGTGAAGGCAAACCCCAGGATTTTTGTAGGGTTTATTTTCTACTCTCTAAACTTGTTGTCTTCTACCACAGTCTCCAGATTACCACTCACCTCTTACCCCTCCTGCTGGTTAACATGATGTCATTGATTTAATGAATCAATGAGATACTCTGTAGGATATCTATATTGTCCAGATCTGTTTAGACTTTATCAGGGCAGAGAACAGGAGAAACACTGTGAACACATATTATTGTCTATTTCTTGTGAGGGGGAATTTTTTTTTATCCTTTTTCCTAATTAAGATAGAAAAGAATACATGTACCCAGAGAATAAATTCCTGCTATGTCCCTGAAGTCAAATTAATCTGCTTTAGAAAAAAATATTAGCTTTGGCATGGCAGACTCCTACCAATATATCTACCCACTTACCAGAATCTGTAAGTAATGGTAATCTTAGGTAATGGCTAGGAAAATAATGTCTGTGATTATAGATAGTGGTAATCTTTGTTAATCATTTCCTTGTTCCACTAGATCTCTTATAGTCTCTTCAAGGATATAATCCCAGCAATTCTTCTCCTCCATCAACATTTCTTTCTCATTATCATTGCCATTCACATGTAATATAGATACAAGCCCTTACTTTTCTCTTCAAGTATGAGAAATAATTGATATGACCATATAAGTTTAAGGCAGACAGCATGATGATTTGATTTGCATATATTGTGAAATGATTACCATAATAGGTTCAGCTAACATTCATCATCTCATATAGATACAATAAGAAGAAAAGAAATAATAGAGAAAAGAAAAAAATCTCTGTGCTGAGAACTCAGGATTAACTTTCTTTCTTGCTTCTTAATGTGCCTATTGCTATGAACTTCCCTCTTAGAACTACTTTTGCTGTATACCCTCTATTCTGGTATGTCGTATTTCTAATACCATTTGTCTCAATGAATTTTTAATTTCCATTTTAATTTCTTCTTTGATCCATTGGTTGTTCAGGAGAGTGTTGTTTGATTTCCATGTGTTCGTGAATAGTTTTCCTCTTGCTACTGATTTCTAACCATTGTGGTTTGAGAAGATACTTGTTATTATTTCAATCACCTTGAATTTGCTAGAACTTTTTTTGTGGCCTAACATGCAGTCTATCCAGAAAATGTTCCATGTGTGTTTGAGAAGAATGTGTGCTCTGCTGTTGTTAGATAGAATGTTTTGTATATGTCTGTCTGTTGGTCCATTTGGTCTACAATGTTGTTCCTTCCATTGCTTTCTTATTGATTCTCTGTCTGGATGATTTATGTCTCATTTTAGCTCTGTTAGATTCTGCTTTATATATTTAGGTGCTCCAATGTTAGGTGCATAAATACTTATAGTTGTTTTATTTTCTTGATGGATTGACTTTTGATCATTATATAATGACCTCTTTTGTCTTTGTCTCTTTTTGCCATTTTATTTATTTATTTTTTAAAAGATTTTATTTATTTGACAGACAGAGATCACAAGTAGGCAGAGAGGCAGACAGACTGAGAGAAAGGAGGAAGCAGGCTCCCCATGGGGCAGAGAGCCCGATGTGGGGCTCTATTCCCAGGACCCTGGGATCATGACCTGAGCAGAAGGAGAGGCTTTAACCTACTGAGCCACCCAAGCACCCCACCTTTTGCCATTTTAAAAGTCTATTTTGTCTGAGGTAAGTATAGCTACCCCTGCTTTTTTGTTGTTGCTGTTACCGTTTGCTTGAAATGACTTTTTCTATCCCTTCATTTTCACTCTATGTGTGTCTTTATGGCTAAATTGAATCTCAATTAGCAGCATATTCTTAGATCTTTTTTTTAACCATTCTGTGTCCTTTGCCTGGAAAATTTAATATGTTTACATTTAAGAAAATTATTGATAGGTAGCAACTTACTAATGCCATTTTGTTTATAGATTCTTGGTTGTTTTGTAGATCCACTGCTCCTTGTTTCTTATCTTGCTTTTTCATGTTTTGATGTTTTTTGATATTGGTATGCTTTGGTCTTTATCATGTTCTTTTGTGTAATTGCCACAGGTTTATCCCTTGTGGTTACCATGGCAGTTACATAAAATACCTTAAAATTATAACACTATTTTAAGCTGATAACAACTTCATTGTCAATAGAATTCCTGAACTTCACTTTTACTTTTGCCCATCACATTTTAGGTTATTGTTGTTACAGGTTACATATGTTATATCTTGTGTAACTTGTGTAACTTGTTACATCTTGTGTAATAATCTGTAATAACAGATTATTATAGTTATGGCTTTTTTACTCCAAGAACTCCTTTTATCATTTCTTGTAAGGCAAGTCTAGCGGTAGTGAACACCCTCAAGATTTTGTTTGTTTGGGAAAGCCTTTTTCCCTCCTTCATTTCTCAAAGACTGCTTCATTAGGTATAGTATTCTTGGTTGATAGCTTTTTTCTTTCAATATTTTGAAAATGTCATCCCATTCTTTCCTGGCCTGAAATGTATCTATTAAGAAATCCACTGATAGTCTTATGTGGGAGGGAGGGATTCCCTTATATAAATTTTCTTCTCTCTTGTTGCTTTTAAAATTCTTTCTTTGTGTTTGATGTTTGTAAATTTAATTATAAGGTATTTGGTATAGCTTTATGCAAGTTCAACCAATTTGTGGTCTTTTGGGCTTCATGGACCTGGATATCCACTTTTCTCTCCAGGGTCAGGAAGTTTTTATCAATTTCTGTCCTAAATATACTTTTCTATTCTTTTCAATTTCTCTTTTTCTCCTGGAATTTACATAATGTAACTATTATTTCATTTTATTGTGTCTCATAAGTCTCAGGCTTTCTTCATTCTTTTTCATTCTTTTTTTTTTTTTTTTTTTTGCTCCTCTGACTGGATAATTTCTAATGTTCTATCCTTTGGGTCACTGATTTTTCTTTTGTATTGTTCCAGTCAGTTTTTGAAACTACTGAATTCTTCAACTCAGTTATTATTATATTCTTCAACTCTAGAGTTTATTTTTTTTAATGTTTTCTTTTGCTTTGTCAATCATTTTGTTTTATTCATGCATTGTTTTTCTAATTGTGTTTAGTTGTCTGTGTATTCTTGTAGTTCACTAAATTTCTTTAAGAGGATGATTCTGAATTCATTGTCAGTTCATCGATCTTCAGTTCATTGATCTCCATTTCTTTAAGATGAGTTATTAAGGCTTTATTAATTTTTTTGATGGTGTCACATTTACCTGTTTATTATGATCCTTGATTCATTATATTGGTATCTGCACATCTGAGTAATCAGGTTTCTCTTCCAGACTTACATATTTACTTTGGCAGAGATAGACCTTCACCAGTCTGCTCATGTCTGCTTGTAATGTCCTTGGCCAGGTGGTGTCTGCTATTATAGTCTATTTGGGAGTAAGGCAACAGAGCTTTGAGGGTAAGGATGCAGCATTGTGACACTGGCTGAGAATAGTTGAATATAACTATTGACTTGGTTTCCTACCACAATATGTCTTCCAAAATTGCCAGGATTCTCTGGTCAGGCTTACTAGACTGTTGGAACTGGTTATTATATTAAGTAATAGATGTAATTATGAATTAGCTTCCTGGAAAAGCAGCAGGATAGGACCAAGGGACCATAAGGCTCTTTGGGGATTCATATCAGTTAAGAGTCTACACTGATTTCCCTGTTCAGATGAATTCACTTGTTTTGCTCTGTAGATGGGGAAAGCCATAGGCTGTGTTCTTCGTTCAAGTGCCACTATAAGCAAGGATGTTGGATGGGCTACATAGCCTCTGTGTGCTCTGGTTAGGTTCCCTAGTCAAGCAGGCTAGAGTCTATATTTGGCACTGAGGGGAACTATAAATTAGTTTTCTTATTCAGGTGCAATGGAAAAGCAGTTCTAAAGCAGGCAATGCTCTTGTTTGTTTTCTTAACTCAAACTGACCCATACCTCAAGTTCCCTGGCTAAACAGGTCCACTGGCTGTGCTTTGCAAACTATTGGCTCTGTCTGTCCTTCTTTCAGCTCAAATGCCAGTGGGCTGCAGTTTCCAGGTGTTCTTATTGTCCTATAAGATGGGGCTGGGAGCCACAGCAGGTGGGACTATGTCTTAACTCCCTTGCCTGGGCAGCAAGGGGAGGGACCACTGCTGGCAACTCTCAATTTCCCAAACAGGCTGCCCAATTAGGAAGAACCTGGAGGTACCCTAAGCCTTGATTATGAATGAATTTCCCTGTCTATGTATAGCAGGAGAACTCTCTGTGCCCAGTACTAGTTTTGCTCTAGTGCTATCAGCTCTGCCAACTCACTTTGTGGCTTAAGCTTTGCTGGGATACACAGCTTCCAGGTGTCCCCACAGCCCCTCTGCTTAGATGTGGCTGGGAGACATTCTTCACAGTGAGTGGGATTGTGACTCACCTCCTTGGCTAGGCATGAGAAAACCAGGCTGTAGTGCTGGCAAAACTCCTTGTTTGAGGATCTGAACCAGGCAGATCTGTACACCACTGAGTTCTCTAGTCAGAGTGTACCACTGATTTGTTTCTGCAGATAAACTAAGCTTCTGGTTTGCACTACTACTTGGGCACCACAGTATAAACTTAGTCTTCCCAAATCTGTGTGCTCATTGTTGTAAGCCCTCCCCACTTCTCCTTCACAGTCAGATTCTCAGTAGTTGAGTCCCACAGATTCCACTGCAATCCTCATGGGATGAGATCAAGGTAGGTAGAGGCTACCACAAAGCAACTGACAATGAGGCAGTGCTGGTTTTACCCTCTGGGTTCTCTTTTCCCTCTGTAGGGTCTAGATGTTGAATAAAGACCTCTTCATGTGATGCTGGGTGCTGACCTGAGAGAAGGGCAATGCCATCAACACATAACTGCTTCACTTACACTTTCAATGCAGTTTGTCTTGATCTCTGTGGTATGGGGGGGGGGCATGCTTCAGCCTCAGCCTGTGCTCTACAATTTCAGTGGTATCTTGTTCTTTAATAGTTATTCGTTGTTTTTCTTGTAAGGGGAAGTGATGTCAGGAACATCCTATGTTATCATCCTGGGGACATCACTCCCCCACTTATTTTTTGATTATAATAAAACTTTTTGACCTAACTTTCTTTGCCAGCTATGGGGCCATTTCACCTCCCCTTCTGCAATAAAATTCACAAAATATTTGTTATACTCCTTTTTTTTTTTCTTTCAGTTCTCTCTTAAACACATTCCTGACATACTTTCACCATCACTAGTCTACCAAACTTCTCTTTTCAAGAAAAGAAGTCCAAGAAGGACTTCTTTGAGCCAAACTAGATCAAAAGACCAGCTTTCAATCTTCATCTTAATTTAATAGAAGCATCTAACACAAATGACCACTCTCTCTTCCTTAATATTTTTATTTATCACCTTATTTTTCTTTTTTTCTTACCCACTGGTTGTTCCTTCCTGATATATTTTGCTAGTTATTTCTTCTCCCTAGTCCTTAGGCTTCTTCTTTTCTTACATATATTTTCAGTCTCCTGGTCATTATATCTAGTTTCATGACTTACATATCATGTATATGCAAAAGGTCTCAGTTTATATCTCTAGACCAGGCCTCTACTTTAAATTCTAGATTTGCATATCTATCTTCCTAATAAATATAACCATGAAGATTTCTAATATTCATTTAAAAGTTAATAAATCCAAAACAAGCTTCTGATCATCTTATCTGCAGCCTTCCACACCTCGATAAATAGCAAATCTTTCTTTTAGGCCAAAAAGTCTTGGGGTCTTCTTGACTTTTTTCCTTCACTTATAACCCACATCCTTTCTGTCAAGCAATCCTAATGGTTCTGCCTTCAAATTATATATAGAATCCAGCCATCCCTTCTGCCCTCTCCCTTGTTTGAGCCATCATCATCTCTTACTTAGATCCCTAAAATAGACTCAAAATAACCTTGCTGCTCCTACTCTTATCTTCTTTACTCTTTTATAAATACATCAGCCAGATAGATTATTATATTCCTCTACAGCAAACCTTGCAAAGCTCCTCTTACCCGAAGATAAAAGCCAAGTTTCTTGCGGGCTCAGAAGTCCCTATGTGATATAACCACCATTATTTCTCTGACTCACTTCTAAGCTCATTCATTCCTCTCCAAACATCCTTGCCATTCTAGAATATTTCAGAAAGGATCCCACCATAGGGTGTTTGCCTGGCTATTGACACTGTTTGGAATACTCTTCCATCAACTCCTATAAGTATTTTCTCATTTAGGTTTATTCAGACTGCTTACACTACTTAAAATGAAAATCCACTGCCTTTGCTCTACGACACGTTGTGATGCTGATTGTCATTAATCTGCCTTAGTATTTCCCATTTTCCTTCAGTACTTGCAATCTTTTTACACACTACATAAATTATTTATATATTATGCATATTGTTTTATCTGTTTAGAATATAAACTTCATTTTGTCAGTGATGACAAACCTCCTAGAGTAACTCCTGACATAAGAGGATAAGAGGGGTTCAAACAATATTTGATGTATGAACTTTTTTGAAGTTAGCAAAGCAAGACTAAAATCAATAGATATGTCATGAAAAGATAGAATATTATAATACTATGAAAAATCCCCAAGTTGATTAAAAAAATTGATTTTAACTTACATAGTAGAGTCAAATCAAGAATATCCAAAATAATTATAAGTAAGAAATAAGGTTAAGAAGTGGCTTTGCCACTGTCCAAACAAATAGATGAATGGAACCAAATAAAGAAGCCATACATGCACAATGTGGCAGCCCAGAATATAACAGCAGTGATCCTGCAGTTCACAAGTAAAAGAAATGGAAATTATATGAAAGAAAATTATATTCCCATTTCACAAAAATTAATTCTAGGTAGAATAAAAACCTAAATATGAAAAATAAAACCTTAAACCACTTCGAAAAAACATAGGAGATTGTTTTTATGACACTGAAGTAGGAAAACATTTCTTAATCGCAAAGACCAAGACTGATAAATGTGATATTAATAATATAAAACATAAGTAAAAAAGTTGTCATCTATTAAGAGACAATATTAGGAAAATATTTAACTAATTAAAAATTAGCAATTATGATGTATATTTTGATGGGGCGGCTGGGAAATGCACATTGGGGAGGGTATGTGTTGTGGTGAGCACTGGGTGTTGTATAAGACTGATAAATCACAGACCTGTACCCCTGAAACAAAAAATACATTATATGTTAATTAAAAAAATTTAAAAAATGTAAAAAGCTTACAGATCTATCAGAAATAGAAAACTTCACAAAGAACATGAACAAAGATTATGAGCATGAATTTTCTAAAAATAATAAATGGCTCCTGCAAATGTGGAAAGACAAAAATTACAATGGTATAACATTTACAACCACCTGAATGATAAATATTAAGTAGTCTGATAACATTGTGAGTTGACAACAGTGTAAGTTGGCACTATACTGGAGAACAACACTAAATATCTAATGAGAGTGAAAATATGCATACCTATGGCACAGGAACTCTACTAGGTACCTTGAGAAACTGCTACCTCTGTACTCAAAGAAATATAAAATCATATTCCCTATGGAACTGTTTCAAAAAGCATTTTATAACAGAACAGGAATCCACAGCTGAAGAATATAAATTCATAATTTAAGATACTTAAGTCGAGCCATGTTTTTTTAAGCTGAGCCATTTTTAGAGGTGACGGAAAATATGGTAGATGTTTGGAGTAGATTTTTATAAGAATGAAGGAGATTGTAAAATTGGGATGTGAGAAGCATTCTTAGTGAGGCTAGAGGCAAAAAAAAAAAAAAGATGGAGTGAAGATAAGGGCTGCAACCCCATCACTGGAATTATTGAGAAATATAGAGAGTCTTCTAGAAGATACTGGACTATAGAGAAGAAGATATTAAAGAGGATCATATAAGTGGGAATCTTGTACTTCAAAAGAGATATCTGATTTTGGTCACAAAATAATAACATGAAAACTTCCTGGTGAATCAGGAGAAAAGGAAAAAGGCTGTCAGTAAAGAGAAGCATTTTAAGTTAATATTGAAAGAAGGAATAGTGATATGCATGTCACTTCCATACCACTCTCCACTTATTCCATGTTTCTTTCAAGTATAAATAAAAGGATTTTTATAATGTTACAAAACACCCAGAATCATATTTCCAATCTTTTCTAATGCTTTGATTAGAAATCTTGATGTCATCAGGAGTAATTACGAGAGCAAACACTAAGCCTGGCAGTCAGGCAGGTGAGCAGCCTCTCCATCACTTGCATAGATACTCTCAATAAGAAGGTATAGCTTGTAAACCTGGTGATTCAAAGACCTGTACCCCTGGGGCTAATAATACATTATATGTTTATTAAAAATAAAATTAATTAATTAATTTTACAAGAAGCTAATTAATTTAAAAAAGGAAGGTAAGGCTTGATTGATCACTTCTGGTTGAATGTGAAGGTGCTGTAAAACAAACCAAATCTCATGTTGACAAGAAATAACCAAAACAGTTTATTCTTCTTCAATTCTCAATTTGCTTTCTTTTTTTGAATGCCAGATTTGGAAAACAATTTAACATTTTTTTTAGACTGGAATGCTGGAAAGGAAAAACAAGGAAGGAGAAAAGGAAAGAAAGAAGGATGAGTTTCAGTAAGCTCTTAAATTGGGTTATACACAGAAATTACCATTTGGAATGACTCCAACATTTCAAGGGAAGCTATGGTGAAACAGAAGCCTTAATTAACAAAAGGTCTCATTAAAGACAGGAAAAAGAAATACATTGAGTGGAAAAGCAAATAGGGAATGGTTTGTAAGAAGCTCTCTGGCATCCTAATCCCCACACAGGCCCTGTCCTCTAAACTGTCGTGTACTACAAAAGCACCTGTCCTGCTTTTTCCTTTACCTGTCATTCCTAACTCTAAATATCATTTAATGAACAAATAGTAAACAGATTAAATATATTGACTTTAAGTATATTTACTTAAATAAACTGACTAAATATATTGATTAAAAATTCCCGAGGTATTTTATTTCTTGAGGTTGGTTTACATATTTTTTTTAAGTTTGAAGGAACTGCTTTTGAGCTCAGGTGCCTAGATAACAAGTGGGCTTTAGGCCTATCACCTTCTTATCTGGGATATGCTTCACTCTTCCATTTGCAGGTGCAAAATTCAGAGCAGACACATCCTGACCATATGATCCCCTTTTCTGCCCACAGTTGACTGGGATTAGGATGGTTACTTTATCATGCAAAGCCAGAGCCTTTTTAGCAAGAATTTCGGGTTGGGACCGAGAGGGTAATTCAACTGATCTTCAGGAAAGTATTAAGAAATGTCCTCTATGAGGACCTGGAGAAGGCAGAGAAAGTCAGTGTGTAGAGGAAAAGAACAAAGCAAATGTGAAGGGAGGAGTAGGAGGGCTCAGAAAGGAGAGATGAGGGGAGCATTCTAACTGCATGAGGACCCCTGCTTTCAAGGGCCTGGGTGTATTTCAACTGTGGAGTTTCATGAAATAGACAATGGACTAGTCTTCATATAATTAGTTCTTCTTTCTCTTTAAGGGACTTGCATGGTTTTCTTTTACTTAAAAACAAAAGTCCTAGCAATTATAACCACTTCCTAGTAATCACTGACCCTGTGATTATTAATCCCTGTTCCCCGGGCAGTCTTTTACATTAAAAATACTGCAAAAATTTTACTTTGTAATCAACCACATTGGTGTCCTGGCCTAATCAGCCTTCTCTCTAGCCTCACCCTAGCACATTACTTTGTCAATTTAGTGATTGACATGGTTTATGGAATAAACCATGGTTTATGGAATGGTTTATGGAATAAATGGATTCATTGAATGAGAGAGGCTTCATTATTTAAGAGTAGTTAAGTATTCAATATTTTCTTCTTGCCTTCTCTCTTATGCCCTCACACTCACACTCACACTCACCTCTCACACACATATTCTCCATATTTCCAAGTGGTTTTGAAATAAGAGAAAGACTGTGGGTTGATATAGGACACTTTGAAACTCCAAATGGTAACTTATTTTACTTGGTATAGTAGCAAAGCTCAGAATTATTTATGTACATCTATGAATCAAAGTTCTACTTAACTAAGATATTACTATTTCCTCAAAAACAGTGGAGTCTACTCATCATAACAAAGCCTATCTAAGAACTGTCGTTATTCTATCTCCATATTTAATCTTCTCCTACTTCATAGCCCAGAAGTTGACCACTCAGGACTATATCAGCAGGTTTCCTTATAAACTGGCTTCCAACTGGGTTCACACATAGTAGTGGCAGGAAATGGAAAGGCAAAATCAGAAAGAATTCAGGTATTTCTTATCTGATTCTTTACAGTTTTGGTACAGTGTCTCAGAAAATAGGTACATTTTTTCATGACAACAGCTCCTACAGGAAAGCTTCCAAAAATAGTTCAAATCCTCACTGGGTTTCTATAAAACTAATTTATCCTTTTGTTATTTCAGGCCTAAATTAATATTAATCATAGGTAGGGTGATAACTTCCCACTATTGCTGGTCTACAACTGTCTCAGTATCCATTCTTTTCTCTGCTATTTCTCCTCATACATCTGTAGGTCCCACTATTAAAATTCCCTTTATTTGAGCCATTTAAGACAAATGTTTAAATGCCAGGACTATGACTTATTCAGTGGCTAGTGCTCTCAGGCATAAAAAGCACACTAAAGTATAAAAACGGATTATTATCTAGGATGATCCAACCCTACATCTAGGGAAACAGTTTATTACATGTGAAATACATTTCATGTGTGCTCCAGTTCTGAGTCAATTTGCTTATGTGGAAACAGAATAGTACAGAGTCCTAAAGTCAGAGTCCCTGGGTTATATCCTATAAACATAAACTCTAAAAGGGTTTGTTTTGTTTCATGTTTTGTGATATAAAACAAACTACAAATTAGGTCTTGACTTTCTCATGTTTAAAATAAGGAGGTTGGACTACCAAATGATCTCCAAGATGTCTTCCAAGTTTTAACATTCTTTGATTAAATTCTTTATAGAAGGGCTGACATTATAAACTGTCAACAGCCACTGATAACATTTTTGATGAATTCCAACAGATGGAAGAACCACAGCAAAGTACCAGTGCATAAATGGGATCTATGCACATACAGAAAGTAGTTTCCTCTCCACAGATGAACTGCTTTTTCTTGGCTTTTTCAATATGTTTTACCTAGCATGTAACAATGTATTCTTAATTAATATGTCCTTTTTATACAATTTTCATTTTCAAAAATGATTTTAATCCTAATAAATGAGGTAGATGCCATCCTAAAAATGTATTTATGTTTTTGTATGTCAAACCTCACTTTTCTCACAATGATCATAATCAATTTGAAAATAAATTTAATTAATATTTTTAAGTATCTCTAAGAAGTAGGAAACAAACAAGCTGAGCCCTAAACTCTCTCCAGCTTGCTACTATGTTGAGAGAGTGTCTAAACCACAGATAGGGAGAGGAAACAAAATGGAGTCCACTGGTCTCCCTGAGTTGAGGAAGCAGTTCAAAGTACAAGAGACTAAGGCAGCTGGAGTTCGCAGAGAAGAGTACTAAAGGGGAGACAGTCACATAAGAATAGAATAGTGGGTATTTGAATAGAATAGGTGGGTGGAGAGCACTCCACCTTTAGTCTTCAGCTGATTACTGATAAGAACATGTACATGAGGAAACAATCTTAGACCAAGAACCACCAGAAAGGAATAGCATATAACAGTTAATAGTTCTACCAGCCAGAGTGGGAAAAACTTTGGTGTACATAGGGAATTAGATGGAGTACTCAGACAGTATTATCTCAATTATGGGATAAAATGATCCCAAGACTAAAGTTTGCTCTAGTCCTGCCAAATAAAGTTTCAAAGCGAGTCTTGAAAAAATAAAATTGTTTCTGAGTAACTTGACTGTGCTTCAGAAAATTTAAAAAAATAATAATGGAGCAATTATAAAATGTGGGACAATTTCAGGCAACATAATATACAATGTAATTGGGAAGAGAAAAGGAAGAGAGGAAGAGGAGATAGTGATAGGTACAGAAAATTTTTTTGAAGAAATAATGGATAATTTTTTCCCAAAATTTGATGAAAATTCTAAACCTGCATGGGCACCTGGATGGCTCTCATGGTTAAGCATCTGCCTTCAGCTCAGGTCATGATTCCAACGTCCTAAGATCAAGCCCTACATTGGGTTCCCAGCTCAGCAGGGAGTCTGCTTCTCTCTCTGCCTCTCTCCCTTGCTCATGCTCTCTCTCTGTCCATCTCTCTCTCTCAAATGAATAAATAAAATCTTTAAAAAAAAATTTAATGTGCAGATTAAAAAAGTTTAATGAAGCACAAGTTAAAGAATCATTAGGGAAACCACAAAAAGGCACATTAAAATCAAATTAATTAAAACCAGTGATAAAAGAAATATTAAAAGCAGAATAAAAAGAAAAGAGACTCATACAGAGGAACAAAGAATGAAGTAGTTCTTATCAAACTGAAACATGGTTAAACATCTTTAAAGTATTAAAAGAAAGGCTGGTCAGTCTAGAATTATATGCCATGCAAAAATAGCTATCAAACCATAAGTGACTCTTAATCTCACAAAATACTGAGAGTTGCTGGGGGGAGGGAGGTTGGGAGAAGGGGGGTGGGGTTATGGACATTGAGGAGGGTATATGCTATGGTGAGTGCTGTGAAGTGTGTAAATCTGGCAATTCACAGACCTGTACCCCTGGGGATAAAAATATATTATATGTTTATAAAAAATTTTAAAAATAGCTATCAAAAAGAAAGTGAAATAAATACTTTTCTCAGATATATAAAATCTTATGTATAAGAAATATTAAGGGCAATTCTTCAGGCAAGGAAAAATAATACCTTATGGAAATCCATGGCTACAGAAAGGAGTGAAGAGCATCAGAAATGGAAAAGATGTGGAAAAATTTTAACTAAGTCTTTATTATATTTTAAATAACTCTACAAGGTTATTGACTGTTCATTGATTTTTGACTAGGTACAAAGCAGCTCATTGGGGAAAAGGATTGCCTGTCCAACGAATGAAACTGGAACAGTTGGATATCTACATGCAAAACAAAACAAAGCAAAACAAACAAAACACCAAAAACATATCTGTACTTTATGCCAGATAAAGAGAATAACTCAAAATGGATTGTAGACTCAAATGGAAGAGGAAAAACAGTAAAACTTGGAATAAAACATGAATAAAATCATCAAAATCTTGAGCTAGGCAGTGATTTCTTAATTATAACAACAAAAGCACAGTCTATAAAGGAATAAGTTGATAATTTGGACCTCAACAAAATTCAAAACTTCTACACTTCAAAAGATATCATTAAGAAAAAGAAAAGACAAGCAACAAACTGAAGAAAATACGGGCAAACATATATTAAAAAAAAAAAAGACATGCATCCATAATACATAAAGAATTCTTATAAGACAATAATAGTAAGACCGATTTGTTTTTAAAAAATTTGGGAAAATATATGCATATATTTTTCTCAAAAGAAGATATATGAATGACTAACAAGTACATAAAAAATTGTTCAACATCATTATGCATTAGGGAAATGCAAATTAAAACCACAATGAGATACCATTTCACACTAGTATGGTTATAAGATATAAAAGAGTAACAAATATTGAAGGTGTGAAGAAAATGGAACCTGTAAACCTGTACACTGAATACAAAAGAGTGTAGTCATTTTGGAAAACAGTTTCACAGCTTCTTTAAAAATTAAACATAGACTTCTAATTTCTGTTCCAAATGTAAGGAGCTTAGAGGTTCCTAATGTATCCTAACAATAAGTAAAAATCCGAGTAATCAAGACTGAAAAATCAAGAACAATTCTTTTAACCCTTAAGTGAGATGAGAATACAAGGCAAACCACTACCCCCAAGATTAAAGAGACAAATAATATAGGGAGCCACAGCTTACCAGAGCAGCGACTCAGTAGCAAAAACCAGCATAAAGATAAGTGACAGAATAGGAAAACCTGAACTGAAATTGACGAATTGCTGGAGGCTCATAACCAGACATGGATAAAGTAAATAGCATGCAAAAGCCAATTAGCAATGTAAGCAGAGAGATGAACATGACTGAGGAAAGAATCTCTAGGTTTGACTATATCTCAACAGAAACCTCAAAATCTGAAAACAAGGGGAACAAAGACTGAAAAAACAAAACAGAATACCAAGGACTATGGGACAACTACAAAAGATGTAATATGCATATAGTGGGAATACCAGAAGAATTAAGACAGAAAAGAAGAAATATATGAAACAATAATGAATGAGAATTTCCCTCAAATTAATGTGAGACAACAAATCACAGACCCAGGAAGCTCAGAGAACAGTAAGCAGAAGAAAAAAAAAATAGCAAACAAACAAACAAAGAACCCATAGGCAAATCGTTTCCTAAATACAGAAAATCAAAGATAAAGAGAAAATCCTGTAAAAGCCAGAAACAAACAAACAAAAACAAACAAATGAACAAATAAAAAACACATTTCCTACACAGGAATAAAGATAAGAATTATATCTGATATCTCTCTAGAAACCATGAAAGCAAAAACCAAAGAAAACCATGAATGAAATATTTAAAGTGTTAAAAGAAGAAAACCCATCTACCTAGAATTCTATATTCTGAGAAATTGTCCCTCAAAGGTAAAGAAGAAATAAGGACTTTCTCAAACAAAAATTGATCAACTTTGTTGCTAGGAGACTGACCTTGCAAGAAATATCAAAAGAATGTCCTTAGAAAGAAGGAAAATGATATAGGTCAGGAATTCAGATCTATATAAAGAAAGGAAGAAATGTAACATGAAATATATTTCATTAAATATATTTATTTTTGGTGTATCTGGTGCTCAGTAGGTTCAGTATTTGCCTTTGGCTCAGGTCATGATCCCAGGGTCTGAGGATTGAGTGCCAAGTCAGGCTCCCTGCTCAGTGGGTAGTCTGCTTTCCCTCTTCCTCTGCACCTCCCCCTGCTTGTGTGCACTCTCTCCCTCTGTGTCAAATAAATAAATAAAATCTTTTTAAAAATGTCACTTTCCTTATTCTTAATTGATCCAATAGTTTCCTCAAAATAATAACAGAAACATGTATCTGCTTATGTATTCCTATTTATATATAATAAGTGTGTATGGTTGAGGGCTTATATGTAAGTGAAATGAATTAGAGCAATGAAACAAAGGATGAGAAGGAGTAGTTAGGATTCTTTTGTTATTGTAAGATATTCACACTACCCATTAAGTGGTAACATGTTATTTGAAAGAGGACTTTGATTTATTATAAATATACATTTCAAAGTCTAGGGTAACTACTAAGAAATGTGGAAAAAAAAGTATAACTGATGCTAAAAGGAAATAAAACTGAATCATACAAGATGCTCAATTAAAACCACAAAAGGCAAAAAGAAAAAAGAATAGAAGACAAAAACAGAAACAAAGAATAAGGACAAAAAATAGAAAAGTTAAAAATATGAGATTTTATTCCAACTATATTATTAATCACATTTCATGTCAATGGTCTAAATGCACAAATTAAGAGACAAAGACCATACAGAGTATATAAAAAAAGAAATGACCCAGGTATATGTTGTCTATAAGAAATCCACTTTAAATAAAAGACACATATAGATTAAAGGTAAATGGATGGAAAAACATATACCATGCTAACACTAATCAAAGAAAGCAGGAGTAGCATATTTATTTCAGATAGAACAGACTTCAAAGCAAGGAGAGATATCAGGCATAAAAAAGGACATTACATAATGATAAAGGGCTCAATTCTATAAGAAGACATGAAAATCCTTAATGTGTATATGTCAAGCTACATGAGGCAAAAACTGATAAAAATATAAGGAGAAATAGATGGGGCTACTGTCATAGCTGGAGACTTCAACACCCATCTATCATAGACATATCCAACAATAAGTAAATCAGTGAAGCCCTAGCTGAACTCAACAATACCATCAATCAAGTGAATATAAGGCACATTTATAGACTACTTCATCCAACATATTGACAAACTGATTCTGAAGTTTGTGTGGAAAGTCAAAAGATCCAGAATAGCCAATACAATATTGAAAGTGAGAGCGAAGTTAGAGAAACAGACACTACCTGACTTCAAGTGTCACTATACAACTACAGTAGTTAAGACAATGAGGTAGTGGTGAAAAACAAATAAAAGGAACAATAGAACAGAATAAAGAGCCCAGAAATAGACCCCACAAATACCCGTCAACTGATCCTTGACAAAGAAGCAAAGGAAATACTATTCTTCAACAAATGGTGCTAGAACAACTGGACATCTGCATTCAAAAGAACACATATAGACCCAGACTTCATACCTTTCACAAAACTTAACTAAAAATGGATCATAGACCTACATATAAAACGTAAAATTATAAAACCCCTAAAAAGTGATATAGGAGAAAATCAAGGTGACCTTGGGTATGGTGATGCCTTTTTAGATATAACACTGAAGATACAACCATGAAAGAAATAATTGATAAGTAGGTCTTCATTAAAATTTAAAACTTCTTCTCTCTTAGAAAGACAATGTCAAAAGAATGAGAAAACAAGCCACTGGCTGGGGAAAAAAAAAAATTTAAAAAAGCCACATCTTACAAAGAAATGGTATCCAAAATGTACAAAGAACCTTAAAACTCAGTTATAAAAAGACAACCCAATTAAAAAATTAATCAAGGAGGGGCACTTGGGAGGCTCAGTCTGTTAAGCATCTGCCTTTGGCAGATTATGAATCATCATCATGGGGTCCTAGGATCGAGCCTCACATCAGGCTTTACACTCAGTTGGGAGTGCTTCTCCCTCTCCTCTGCCCACTACTCCATGTGCTCTCTCTCTCTCTCAGTCTCAAATGAATTAAAAAAAAAAAATCTTAAAAAAAAAAAGTGAACCAAAGATCTTAACAGACACCTCACCAAAGAAGATATACAGATGGCAATAAGCATAGGAAAGGATGCTCCATTTCATATAAGGAATATGTAATTTAAAAACAACAATGAGGGACGCCTGGGTGGCTCAGTTGGTTAAGCAGCTGCCTTCGGCTCAGGTCATGGTCCCAGCGTCCTGGGGTCGAGTCTCACATCAGGCTACTTGCTCCGCAGGGAGCCTGCTTCTTCCTCTGACTCTGCCTTCCACTCTGTCTGCCTGTGCTCGCTCTCACTCTCTCTCTCTCTTACAAATAAATAAATAAAATCTTTAAAAAAAAAAAAAAAAAAACAACAATGAGATACCACTATGCACATATTAGAATGGCCACTACCCAGAACACTGACAACACCAAATGCATATGAGAATGAAACAAGAGGAACTTTAATACACTGTTGGCAGGAATGCAAAATAGTGCTGGTAGGAAGACAGTTTGGCATTTCTTAGAAAACTAAACATACTCTTACCATACAATCCAGCAATTGTGTTCTATGGTATTTACCTGAAGGAATTGAAAACTATTTCCAGAAATGAGTACAGTAGCTTTATTTGTAATTGCCCAAACTTGAAAGCAACTAAGATGTTCTTCAGTAGATTAATGAAGAAATAAACTGTTGTATATCCAGACATTAAGATATTATTCTGTTCTAAATAGAAAGGAGCTATCAAGCTATGAAAAGTCACATAGGAACCTTAAATGCATATTACTAGGTGAAAGAGACCAAGCTGAAAAACTTTACACTGTATGATTCCAACTATATGATATTCTGGAAAGGACAAAACTAAGGGTAGTAAAAAAAAAAAAAATAGTGGATGCTAAGTTTTGGGGTAGGGGATGAACAGGTGGAATGCAGAAAATTTTAGAGCAATGAAAATATTTTATGTGATACTATAATGATAGATGTATGTCATTATATATACCTCTAAACCCAAAGAAGGTACAATACCAAAAGAGAACCCTAATGTAAAGTATGGACTTTGGGTAATTATGACACATATATGTTTACCAGTTGTAACAAATGTACCACTCTGACTGGAGATCTTAATAATGGAAGAGGTTATACATGTGTGAGGGTAGGAGGTAATGGGTAATCTCTGTACCTTCCTGTGAATTTGGCTGTGAACCTAAAACTTCTCTAAAAAAAAAAAATTAAGCTTTAAAAAAATGTTAAACATAAACCTACTATAAAACCCCCAAATTCCACTCTCAGTATCTACCCAAGAGGAAGGAAAACATATGTCCAGACAAAGACTTCCACATGAATATAACAGCATTACTCAAAATAAGCAAAAAATGAAAACAACCCAAATGCCTATCAACTGGTGAACAAACAAAATACAGTATATTAATACCATAGGTTACTATTCAGCAATAACAAAACCAAACTACACCCTGGATGAAAAAACAGATATTGTATGACTTCATTTAGATAAAATGCTCAGAAAAGGCAGATTCATATAGATAGAAAGCAAGGTACAGGTTACCAAAGCTGTGAGTGGAATAGGAATTAACTGTAAATTGGGACAAGTGATATTGTCAGGAAATTAAATGTTAAAATTGGCTTATTTTAATGGTTTTACTATTGAGTAAAGTTACTAAAAATTATTGAATTGCACATTTGAGATGGGTGGATTTGTGATATGTAAAATACATATTAATAAATTCATTAAAGAAAGTTAATTACTTACTTAAACCAAAAAATACAAAATTTTTATTGTAGGATTTATAATAGATGTAGAAGTGAAATGTATGACAATAACACAGAGATCTAGAGCGGGAAAATGAATGTACACTCTTGTGAGGTTCTTATACATAATGTAATATAAGGTGTATGAAGGTGGATTGTGATAAATTAAACATGTATATTTCAAATACTAAAGTAACTACAAAACAAAACATATAGTTAATAAGCCAATAATGGAGATAAAAATTAATGTAAAAAATAGTTAATTCAAAATAAGAGGGGTAACGTGGGCAAGAAATAAAGAAGATATGAGAAATATAGAAAACAAATAGCAAATGGTAGATTTAAACATACACAACCATAGTGATATAAACATTAAATATAAAGGGTCTAAATACCCCAATTAAAAGGCAGAGATCCTAAGATGTATAAAAAAGCAAAATTCAATTACATGCTGCCTGTAATCTCTGCAAAATACTAACACAATTACATTAAAAGTAAAAAGATGCAAAATGATACATCATACTAATTTTAATTAAAAAACTTGGAGTGGCTATATAAATATCAGAAAAAGTTGAGTTCAAGTCAAAGAATATTACCACGGAGATAAAGATGGACATTTCAATGAAGAGGTCAATTTGTGAAGAGGACAAAACAACCATAAATGTTTATGGACTTTATAAACAAGCTTCACAATATATGAATAAAATACATCATGGAACATACAATAGAATGAAGGAGACATAGGACAATCAATGATTAGAGTCTATGATTTCAACATCCTTCTCTTAATAATTGATAAGACAAGTGTACATAAAATAAGTAAATGCATAAGAGCTTTGAACAATATTATCAAACTTGACTTAATTGAGATCTATATAACATTCTGCATAAAAATAGCAGAATACAGACTCATTTCTAACACACACAAAGCATTTACTTAGGAAGACTATTCAGATCTATTAAAAAAAACTCAGTAAATTTAAAAGAGAAGAAATCATAAAATGTATTATCTGGCCAAAATTAAGTTGGAAATCAGTAACAGGAAGATATTTAGAAAATCCCTGAGTATTTGGAAATTAATTAACTTGTGTCAAAGAAGAAAGTCAAAGGAAAACTGAAATTATTATTATTTTTTTTAAAGATTTTATTTATTTATTTGACAGAGATCACAAGTAGGCAGAGAGGCAGGCAGAGAGAGAAAGGAGAAAGCAGGCTCCCTGCTGAGCAGAGAGCCTGATGTGGGGCTCGATCCCAGGACCCTGGGATCATGACCTGAGCTGAAGGTAGAGGCTTTTTTAACTCACTGAGCAACCCAGGCGCCCCGGAAAACTAAAATTAAATTTTGGGGATTCAATTTGTATTTAGATGAAATTTTACAGCACTAAACACCTATATTGGAAAAAAAAAAGTCTAAAATCAATTATCAATGATGCCACCTAAAGACATCAAAAAAAGAGTAAATCAGACCCAAAATAAATAAGAAAATAATTAAAGTATAATAATTGTATATATTATGTATCAACTAGTTATATAGTTATATATAAATATACTGATAACATGTACATTTAAATAATTACATAATAAAGAGTAAGAAATTATAAAATATAAAAAATAATATTCTCTGTTTTTTAGAGAAAAATCAATTAAAAACACAATTCTTTAAAAAGATCAGTAACATTGATAAACCACCAGCAAGACTTCCTAGAAAATAAAGACACAAATAACCAATATCAGAATTGAGAAGGGGATCATTACTAGAAAGCCTTATAATTATTAAACTAATTTAATATATAATTTAAAAATTCCAAAAACAGAATTTTTGGCCCATATGGTTTCACTGGTGAATCCTGTAAGTAGCTAAGGAAGGAATAATCTGAACTCTTCCATAACATTGGGATAAGAGTACACTTTTCAAGTCATTCACTAAGAAGAGAATTAACTGGATACCAAAATTAGAAGTGTCAAGCAAATAAAACTATTGATCATTATCCCTCGTGATTAAAATTCCTCGTGATTAAAATTCCAAAGTAAAATGCAGCAACTTGGATCCAGCAATATATCAAAAAGATAATATGCCATGATCAAGTGAGGTTTATCTGCATATGAGACTAGTCTAATATTTTAAACATTTTAAAATTGATTAATATAATTTATGATATCAATAGTCTAAAGGCAAAGAAATATTCATCTTAATAGGAAAAAAATTTACCAAAATTCAACATCTGCTGATAAAAAGCAGCCAACTGAGAAGATAGGGGTTTTCCCAATTTGATAAAAAACATCTACAAAAAACTTACAGTTAATATTATAGTTAATGGTGAAGGTTGAATTATTTCCCAATAAGATCAGGAAAAAAGCAAAATGTCCTTTTTCACTAACACTGTTCATAGTATTTAATTCCATTCATATGACATCTGGAAAAGGTGAAACTATGGGCACAGAAATCAAGTTAGTTGCCAGAGACTGAAGTTGAGGGAGACAGTGATGATACAAGAGCATGTGGGAATTTTTGAGGTGTGGTAACTGCTCTGTGTTTTGATTTTCCTTGCACGTGTTTGTGAAAACTCACAGAAATATACTCTAAAAAGAGGAAAGTATTATATACTTTGATAAAATGAGAGAAAAATTAAAACTCCAGCTGGATTTTTCAAATATGAATATGAAGTCATTTCTTTGAAAATAAAGGTCTGATAAGTCTAAAAGAAAGTTCCAAAATAAGATATACTCAGAATGACATTGTGGAAGGTTATGTCATTATTCCCAAATACTGCAGCTCAGCCCAAGGGAGAACTATATACAGTTGATCCTCATTATTAATGCATTTTATATGTGGGGATTTGCCTACTCTCTTAAATTTATTAATAACCCCAAAATCTATATTTGTGGCACTTTCACGGTCATTTGTGGACATATACAGGACAGTGAAAAATTTGAGTTGCCCAATGAAACATTCTCACCTGAGGTCAAAGAAATTGATGCTCTCTCTTCTTGTTTAAGCTGCCCATACTATAAACAAGTATCCCTTTCCTGGTCAACTTAGTAGAACATTTTTTCATATTTTTGTGTTTTGTTGGTGATTTTGCTACTTAAAATGGCCTTCAATCATAGTGCTAAAATGCTGTGCAGTGTTCCTAAAAGCAAGAAGGCTATTGTGCCTTTTGGTACAATCTACTTATATCCAATTTAAAGAGCATCTCCACTGATAAAGAGCATCTCCACCTCCACCTCAGTTCTTGGAGAAACATATAATATGTTTATGCTAACAAAATTAATTACTATAACCTTTATATCTTGAAAATTAAATAGCATCTCTCTTGTGTATTTTTAACTTGACCTCCCTTTGAGGTTAGTATATATACTTGTAGAAATAATATAAAATTAGTAAATGTTTTTATTGATATTTAATGAAAAGCTTTTTGCAAAATAAAGTTTAGTAATAATTAAAATCATTAAAGTGGGCTATAAATTTTTCATTCTTATAGCCATTTTATGAAGCAGACAAATTATTATTCAGTTTTAGAGATAGAGCACCTAGGTTCACTGTGGTTGCACAAACATCTTCAAGGTGTTAGAGCCAGTGCCAGAAGGACCAGGACTAAATCCAAATGAGTCTCCAAAACCCTTGCTCTCTATCACTACAAGATTGCAGTATTTGAAAACTGATTCTTTTCTTGTTTTGTAAATGGATGTTTATTTTTAAAATAATCTAGAATTTTAAAGACCAAACTTCCTTTTCATTACAGTTTTCATCATCTTGCTTTTAGCCAACAAATTTACTGGGGACAAGGTATATATCAGAAAGTCATTCTTATAATTATGTCAAAAATTAGATAATTCACACTGTTTATTGTTCTATTGATTCAGAAACACTCATATATGTCATTTTTATAACACGTACATGACTTTTTCTTTCTAAATAAAAACTTTAATAATGCATTTTTTCATGTGAGGGGAGATAGTAACAGAAATTATTTCTTGATATACAATCATCTAAATATATAATGTATTTTCCAGTTTACACAAGGAACAAATAGAAAACTTGTTTATACAAGTTCCTGTTCATGGTTTATATAAATCTGGTTGCCTCTAATTAAAAAATGGACCTACCAGTCAAAAATAATCCCTGTTTATATTATAGCTGGTATTTTGAAACTTATCCTTTACTTGCTTGCTTCTCGAAAATAGACCAACCTCAACTGAATTATGCAAAAAACAAATACAAAAAAGGAAAACATTGATTGCTTTGGCTATAAGAAATCTTTTGTGGTTCCATAGAAATTTTAGGACTGTTTGACCTAGTTCTATGGAACAAGCTGTTGGTATTTTGATAGGGATTGCATTAAATGTTTAGATTGCTTTTTAGTATAAACAAATTGGCAGTATTTGTTTTTCCAATCCATGAGCTTGGAATGTCTTTCCAATTCTTTGTGTTGCCTTCAATGACTTTCATCAGTTTTTAATAGTTTTCAGAGTATGGTCTTTCACCTTTTTAGTTAGGTTTATTCCTAGGTATCTTATTTTTGGTGCAATTATAAATGGGATTGTTTCCTTAATTTCTCTTTCTGCTGCTTCATTATTAGTGTGTAGAAATGCAACAGATTTCTGTATATTGGTTTTGTATCCTGGGACTTTACTGAGTTCATTTATCTGTTTTAGCAGGGTTTTTTTTTTTTTGGTGGAATCCGTTGAGTTTTCTAGATTTAGAACCATGTCATCAGCAAATAGCAAAAATTGTATGTCTTCCTTATTTATTTTGATGGTTTTTATTCCTCTCTATTGTCTGATTGCTGTGGCTAAGACTTCCAGTACTAGGTGAATAAAAGTGGTGAGAGTGGACATCCTTTTCTTGTTCCTGACCTTAGGGAAAAAACTGTCACTTTTTCCCCATTAAAGATGATGTTAGTTGTGGGTTTTTCATATATGGCCTTTCTTATGTTGAACTATGTTCCGTCTAAACCTACTTTGTTGATGGCTTGTATCATGAATGAATGTTTTATTTTGTCTTTGTGTATCTTTTGAAATGAACAGATGGTTCCTAACCTTTCTTTTGTTGATGTGATATATCAGGTTCATTGATTTGTGGTATTGGTCCACACTTGAAACCCAGAAACAAATCCCACTTGATCACGCAAATGATTTTCTGAATGTATTGTTGAATTCAGTTTGCTAATATTTTGTTGAGGATTTTTTTCATCTATGTTATTCAGAGATATTGGACTATAGTTCTCTTTTTTAGTGGTATCTATCTAGTTTTGTTATCAGGGTAATGCTGACTTCATAAAATAAATTTGGAATTTTTTCTTCCTTTTCTATATTTTGGGATAGTTTGAGAAGGAGAAGTATAAATTCATTAAATGTTTGGTAGAAATTTCCTATGAAGCCATCTGATCCTGGACTTTTGTTTGTTGGGAGTTTTTCAATTACTGACTCAATTTCTTTGCTGGTAGTCAGTATGTTCAAAATTTTCTATTTATTCCTATTTCAGTTTTGATAGGTTATAAGTTTCTAGGAATTTATCTATTTCGTCCAGGCCATTCAATTTATTGGTGTATAATTTTTTATAATATTCTCATAATTAATTGGTGTATAATTTTTTATAATATTCTCATAATTATTTGCATTTCTGTGGTGTTGGTTATTTCTCCTCTCTTGTTTGTGATTTTAATTATTTGAATCCTTTCTCTTTTTTTTCTTGGTAAGTCTGCCTAGAGATTCATCAATTTTATGGATTTTTTTCAAAACTCTATCTCCTGGTTTCACTGATCTCTTCTAATTTTGTTTCTATATTATTTATTTCTTTTCTGATTTTTATTATTTCCTTCCTTCCATTGGTTTTGGATTTTGTTTGTTGCTATTTTTCTAGCTTCTTTAGGTATAAGGTTAGGTTGTTTATTTGAATATTTTCTTGCTTCTTGAGGTAAGCCTGTATTGCTATAAACTTCCCTTTTAGAACTGCTTTTGCTAAATTAAGTTTTAATTTTCATTTGTTTCATGTACTTTTTTATTTCTTCTTTTATTTCCTGGTTGGCCCAATCACAATTTAGTAGCACATTATTTAATCTCCATGTATTTGTCATCTTTCCAGATTTTGTTGTTGTTGTTGACTTCTAGTTTCATGGCATTGTGGTCAGAAAAGATGCATGTTATGACTTCCATCTTCTTGAATTTGTTGAGGCTTGCCCTGTGGCTTAATATGTCAACTATTCTAGATAATGTTCTATGTGCACTTGAAAAGAAGGTGTATTTTGCTGTTTTAGGATCAAATATTGTAAAAAATCTGTTAAATCTCTCTGTTCTAGTATGTCATTCAAAGCCAATGTTTCCTTGTTGTTTTCTGTTTGATGATGAGTCCATTGATGTAAGTGGGGTGTCGAGATCCACTACTATTATTGTATTATGATCAATTAGTTCCTTTATGTTATTAACTGTATTACGTATTTGGGTGCTCCTATGTTGGGTGCATAAATATTTACAATTGTTATATCTTCTTGTTGTATTATCCCCTTAATGATTATATACTGACCTGTTTTTCTCTCTTATTATAGTCTTTGTTTTAAAGTCTATTTTGTTTGATATATATAGTGCTACTCTGGCTTTCTTTTGATATCCATTTGCATGAGAGATGTTTCTCCATACTGTCACTTTAAATCTGCAGGTGTCTTTAGGTTTAAAGACCTGGTGTGCTTGTAAGCAGCATATAGATATGTCTTGGTTTTTTATCCATTCTGTCATCCTATGTCTTTAGACTGGAGTGTTGAATCCATTTACATTCAAAGTATTTATTGATATATACATATGTAATGTCATTGTATTATTCATCTTGTGGTTGTTTCTGAAGATTTTCTCTGATCCTTTCTTGTCTTTCTCTTTCATGATTTGCTGACTTTCTTTAGTGATATAGTTGGATTTTTTTCTCTTTATTCTTTGCATATTTACTAGTGGTTTTTGATATACGATTACCATTAGGTTTATATAACCTTTCCTACATATTACAGTCTGTATTAAGTCGATGGTCATTTAAGTTTGAACCCATTCTTTTTTTTAATTTTAAATTTTATTTTTTATTATGTTCCGTTAGCCACTGTATAGTACATCATTAGTTTTTGATGTAGTGTTTAATATGAATCCACTCTTTACTTGTCTCCTCCCCATATTTCAGGTATATGTTGTTAAATTTTACATCTTTTTATTTTGTGAGTTCTTTGATTGATTTCTTACAGAAATACTAATTTTTACTGCTTTTGTGTTTCCTGACTTTATACTGTCACTTTTGGTCTCTCCTTTCCATTCTAGAGTCCCCTTTAGTATTTCTTACCAGGCTGGTTTAGTGGTCAGGACCGCTTCACTTTTTGTTGGTCTGAGAAACTCTTTATCTCTCCTTCTATTCTGAATGATAACCTTGCTGGATAGAGTATTACTGGCTACAAATTTTTCTCATTGAGTACGTTGAGTACATCATGCTACTCCCTTCTGGCTTAGAAAGTTTTTGCTGAAAAATATCCTGCTAGCCTTATGGGTTTTCCCATGTAAGTTAGTGTCTTTTCTCTTGCTGCTTTTAATTTTTTTTTTTTAATCAGTGTTTTGCCAATTTAATTACAATTTGGCTTGGTGTAGGTCCACTTTTGTTAATTTTGATCGGATTTATCTGTACCTCCTGGATCTGTGTATCTGTTTCCTTCCCCAGATTAGGGATGTTTTCAGCCATTATTTCTTCAAATAAATTTTTCTTCCCCCTTGTCTCTCTTCTTTTGGGACTCCTATAATACAAATGTTATTATGATTGATGGAATCACTAAGTTCCCTAAGTCTATTCTCATTTTGCATAACTATTTTTTTCTTTTGTTCAGCTTGATTACTTACCATTTTTCTATCTTCTAGATCACTATTTGTTCCTCGGCTTCTCCCATACTTCTCTTCTTTCCATCAAGCATTTTTCTCATTTCATTTATTATACCCTTTATTTCTGCGATGTTATTATTTCTGTATTAAGCATCTCAGTCATGCTTTCCATTCTTTCCTCAATTCCAGGGAGTATCCTTATGATCATTAATTTAAATTCTCTTTAGGCGTATTACTTATATCTGTTCACTTAGATCTCTGGCTTTGTCCTATTCTTTCATTTAGGATAAATTTCTCTGTCTTCTCACTTTGTCTAAATCTCTGTTCCCGCCTCTCATGTTAGGAAAACCAGCTACATTTCCTATTCTTGAAGGTAATGGTGTTATGAAGAAAAGGTCTTGTAGTGCCCTTTCTTATGGTGTCCTCTGTTTCCTAAGGCCTGGTACTTCCAAGAGTGTCTCCAATATGTATTGCATGCTCTCTGCTGTTTTATACTGGAGACTTTATCCTTCAGGTCAGTCATCTCGAGAGGTTCTCTTTGCCTGTTGTGGGAAGTGTTTTATCCCTGGCCTGAATGTGGTGAGTTTTAACTAGGTGTGCTCTGGTCTTCATGTGAAATAAGACAGACCTATTTTCACTATCTCCAGAATCAAGGCTCAGTAAAATGGCCATATCAGGAGACATGGTGTTTGTAGAGGTTTGGACTTGTCTTCTGGGGGAGGGCGCCTGTTACACTGGGACTGAGGCAAGAGACTGAAGGGAACAGTCCCACTGGAGTGCTGGGAGGAAGCTTGTTGTAAGCAAGTTAGGTAGGAGTGTTGGTGCTGTACTGATTCCCACAGGTGGCCCTGTGCTTATGCTGAGGGATGGGAGAGGGAAATGGTGCCAACCAGTTCCTTTACTCCGAAGGGGTATCTCTGTAAATGCTGCCTTTCTGGGACACAGTCCAAGATGAGCAAATAACCTTCCCACAGTGGGCCCCAGGAGCTCTTCAAATCACTGTTTTCATGTTGTATGCCCATCAGTCATTTGCCCTGCCTTCTAGCAACTCCAATGCCTGGGGGCTTTCCCTGAACCAAGCCTTCTGACCTTAAAACTGCAGGCTTTAAGCCCAGCTGGTTCCAAGAACTCATAAAATTCAACCTCTCTGATTTTCCAAGCCAATTGCTATGGGGTTTGTTTTCCCCATGTGGTTCCTTCTGTGCTAGCCTGTCTTTTCTCCCTTCTCCATGGTGATAGCTTCCTTCTCACTGCAATGACCATGATCTGGTTCTATTCCAAACTACTCTCTGCACTTCTTACTTTTTTATTTTGATGTGGCCTCTTCTCTATCTTTAGCTGTGCAGTCAGTTCTGCAAGTCTCCAGGTCAATTTTCTGAGGCTATTTAGGATGGTTTGATAGTTATCTAGTTGTATTGATGGGACAGGGTGAGTCTAGGGGCCTCCTATTCTGTCACCATCTTCCTATCTCTGTCCATTTTTCTATTTTACTTGGATTTTATATTGTTAGTGTTCAGAGATAAATACAGAAAATTCTGGATAGAAAATAAAAGTTATTTTGAGAAGTCTGGCTAACATTAAAGAAACTGAAAATTGTTATTCTGATCTCATCCTCCTTTGATCAACATAAATCCAAATCTGTAAGCTTAGTGGTATGGTAGGAGGAAGTGGACTCTGTTTCTTCTTGCATGTATGTCCAGTTATAAATTCCTACATTCGCTTATCTCACTTTAAGCCTAGAATTGTAAATAAATGTCAAATGGGGAAAAGATATTTAAAAAGAAATCAATAATACCAGTTATCAGAAAAAGTGATAAGAATTAACTCACAACACTTAGAAACAGTGGCAATAATGCCTGCCTTTGGTCATTGTCTGCCTTCACTTACCCCTTTCTTTCTACTGTAATATTTCCATCTTCTAATCAATATGTTTGTTGGTCACTAAAATATAGTGCCATATAAAGGAAAATAAAGCCTTTAACTTTGCAAAAGTAGCATCAATAGTAGTAGTACAGCAGTAGCCAATAAGTTTCTCCCTTGGGTTTTTTTTTTTTCTATTTCTTTCTTTCTTTTTCTTTTCTTTTCTTTTCTCTTTCTTTCTTTCCTTCTTTTTTCAATTGCAGAAGACAAATAACAGCTGTGTTTATAATGGCATAAAAATTGGGTCTTAGATGGCAAGGCTGAGAATTGCAGATGTACAATATCATTCAGATTTTGGATGTTTACAGTCCATTTCCAAGGGAACATGCTATTTATTATTTCCTTTCATGTCATTAATCACTTTCCAAGATGTATTTCTATATCTGATCTGTCCTCCCAAATCAATTTATCTTGAAGTCCAATTAATGATTCTTCAAATCCATTTCAAAAACAAAATTGTGTTCAGATAATAGTTATTTTTCTTAGAAAAATACAAATTACAGTGATGTCTAATTATGCAAAGTATTGTAACATATAAAAACTGGAATCTGTAGCAGAGGAGCAAATAACTTGCTTTAGATGAAAAATGCATTTTACTAATACTATCATATTTTAAAATGAGCATTCTGTTAAAAAGTAAAAAAAAAGAAAAATAGCCTATTTTGGGATTATATTACTCACATATCTCATAGAATTTCCTTTTCTTTCTTCATGTGGATAGTTCTCATGTAAAGGTACATTAAAAGCTGCCCTTCTTTTGGGAGCAAAATCAGGTGGCATTACCCCAGGGAGCAAAGAACTCTAGGTTTGCAATGCCTCCCTTTGGCTTTGTATAATGAGACTAAACACAAAGTGTCCTCCTGGTTGTTGACAGTCTAGCAAGTTTTGGAGTAAGACCAGTGAGTAAATTTGATATTAAAACTTACCACAACTTTTCATTGACTTTTATAGGCAGAGGCAGATGTTAACTTGCAATAAATTTGAAAGCATAATTTCATTCTCAGAGCCATGAACCAAATCTGAACTTTCCATTGCTGTTTTTGCTTCAGCCATAACTTTTTGGTATGTAGTGCAATCCAATTTGGTAATCTAGTAGAAATTCTTCTGATTCAAATTAGTTTAAATATGTAATTCCATGCTTTTGACAGCTTTATTAAGCATTTTGTTCTGTTCCTGATCTTAGGGAGAAAATTCATTCTTTCACTATCAAGTACTATCTTTCAGTATTTTATAGATACCCTTTATCACTTGAGAAAACTTCTATTCCAAGATTGTTGAGATTTTTATCATGAAAATGTGTTGTATTTTTAAAATTTTTTTTCTGTATCCATTAACAATGATTATGTGCTTTAATCCTTTATTCTATTAATATGCCATATTACATTTATTTTCACACTTTAAACCAATCTGGGATAAATCCCACTTGGTCATGGTGTATATAACTTTCCTTTCTTTTTAAGTTGCTAGATTCAGTTTGAAAATATTTTGTTCGGAATTTTTGTCTCAATAATCATAAGAGATAATGGTATGTAGTTTTCTTTTCTTGAGTTGTCTCTGATTTTGGTATCAGTGTTGTTTAATTTCCACATATTTGTGAGTTTCCCAAATTTTATTCTGCTACTGATTTCCAATTTTGTTTCATTGTGCCAAGAGAACATACTTTGTATATTTTAATACTGTTAAATTTGTTTTACTTGTTTTAAAGTCCAGCATGTAGTCTCCCCTGTTTCATGTGTGCAGAAAAGAATGTGTATTCTGCCAAGTGGAGTGTTCTATAGATGTCTGTTAGTTTTAATTGGTTTATGGTGTTTTTAAATCTCTGTATTCTCATTGCTATGTTAAAGAGTTGTTGTATCCATTATCAAAAGTGGACTTTTAAAGACTCCAACTATTAGCATTTAATTGCCTATATCACCTGTTCAGTTTTGTCAGTTTTTGCTTTAAGTATTGGGGGCTCTGTTGTTAGGCACATATATATTTATAATTGCTATATCTTTCTGAAGGATTGACCTTTTTATGTGATAAAATGTCCTTCTTTATCTCTAGTAATATTTTCTTTAAAGTCTATTTGTCTGATATTAGCATAGCCCCTCCAACTTTTATAGGGTTACTATTTTCATAGAATATAATTGTCCATTCTTCTACTTTAAACATATTTTTATCTTTAAATCTGAAGCATGTCTTCTGTAGACCGTGTATAATTGGATTTTTTAATCTAGTCCCCAAATCTCTACCTTGATTGGAATGTTTGAAACATTAACATTTAGTTATTATTGATATGGTTGGGCTTATGTCTGCCATTTTACTTTTTGTTTTCTGCATGTTTCATGTTTTTTTTTTAAAGATAAATTTATTTATTTCAGAGGAAATGTGGGGGAAGGGGAAAAGGGAAGGGGAGAGAGAGAATCCTAGGCAGAGTCCCCAGTGAATATGGAGCCTGACTGAGGATTGATCTCATGACCCTGAGATCATGCATGACCTGGACTGAAATCAAGAGCTGTCTGCCTAACCAAATGAGCTACCTTGGAACCCGAAGTCTCATGTCTTTTTGTTCCTTGGTTCCTCCTTTAGTGCTTCTTTTAGCATTGATAACTTTAACTTTTTTTTAATGATATTTTCTTAGTATTAGCCCAAGGGTTCAAAATATATCTTAACTTGATAATATCTATTTCAGATTTATACTAACTTAATTCTAGTGAGATATAGAAAATTTGCTTTAGTTTTCTCCTTTTTTGTAACATTATTTTTACACACATTTATATATGTTAAAAATCCAATAATACAATGCTATAACTATTATTTTTATATAATTTTATATCTCCTAATAAAGGTGAGAAAAGAAGAGAGCAAGTATATATTTACGAAGTTATATTAACCTTTTTTTGGTGTTTTATCTTTTTATTTCTTATTATTTGAGTTATCATCTGTTGTTACATCCAGTATAGCTTTGTTCCTGCCCCTTCTTTGTGCTATTATATTTTATGTTACATATATGTGAGGTATTGTTTTAAAATCAGTTAAGACAAAAACAGAGGAAATATGTCATTATACTGTCTTTTAAAATTACTTACATAGTCATCTATATTAGTTTCTTTGTTTTGTCCAATGGATTTGAAATACTATTTGGTGTCACTTGATTTCAGCCTGAAGAACCTCCTCTGGTGCTTATTAGACATGTCTGCTATTAATGAATTCTTTCAGTTTTTATTTACAGGTATAACTTGGAGATATTGCAAGGTTTGGTTACAGACTACTACAATAAAGTAAATATCACAATAATACATGTCAAATGAATTTTCTAGTTTCCTGTGCACATAAAAGTAATGTTTACATTATACTATTAAGTATGCAATAGCACTGTGTCTAAAGAAGCAATGTGCACACTTTAATTAAAAAATCCTTTATTGTTAAAAAGTGTTAAACATCATCTGAGCTTTTAGGGAGTCATAATCACTTAGCACAGATAACAACCAAAATATAATAATAATAATAAAAAAGTTTGAAATATTGTGAGAATTACCAAAAAGTAACACATAAAGTGAACAAATGCTGTTGGAAAAAAATGGTGCCAATAGACCTGCTTCAAACAAACAGCATTGCTACAAACCTCCAATTTAAAAAAAAAAAAAAAAAAAAAGCACTATCTGTGAAGCACAATAAAAAAAGCACAAGGGGTGCCTGGGTGGCTCAGTGGGTTAAAGCCTCTGCCTTCACCTCAGGTCATGATCTCGGGATCCTGGGATCGAGCCCCACATCGGGCTCTCTGCTCTGCAGGGAGCCTGCTTCCCTTCTCTATTTCAGCCTGCCTCTCTGACTACTTGTGATCTCTGTCGAATAAATAAATAAAATTTTAAAACAATAAATAAAATTTAAAAAGCACAATAAAATGAGGTAGAACTTCATATGGGAATATATTTTACCATCATTTTGAAAAAGTTTCCCTGCATGTAAGATTCTTGATGGATGCTTTTTTTTTTTTCTTAGAACACTTTTAATAGCACTTGTCTTTTGTTTTTCATTGTTTCTGATGAGGATTAAGCTTTTAATAATACTGGAGTTCCAATGTATGTGAGAAGTCATTTTCCTCTTGCTGTGTTCAAGGTTTTTGTCTTTCCTTCTGGCTTTCTTTTTATTTGTTTATTTATTTGAAAGAGAGAGAGAGCCCATGAGCAGGGTGTGGGGAGACAGAAGGAGAAGCAGACTCCCCGGTGAACAGGGAGCCTGACACAGGACTCAAACCCAGGTCCATGACCTGATCCAAAGACAGACACTTATCCAAATGAGCCACCCAGGTGCCCTCTTTTGGGCTTTCAACATTTGACTCTGATGTGTCTGGGTGTGGTTTTTTGTGCTTTTACCCAAGTTTGTGGAGTTGATAAGATGCGTAGATTAATGTTTCTCATCAAATTTGGGAGATAATTCAGCCATTTCTCTGAATATTTTTTCTGTTCCCTTTCTGTCCTTCAGATATTCCTATTATGCATATGGGTGTGCTGCATTTTCCAGGGGTTCTGTTCATTTTTATTTATTCTTTTTATTCTCTCTTCTTCAGATTGCATCTTCATATATTTCTAAGTTTACTAATTCTGTCATTTCAAATGTATTCTTCATCCCCTTTTGTAAATATTTCATTATTATTATAATTTTTAATGCCAGGCTGTCCATTTGGCTCTTTTTCATAATTTCTATCTATTAATATTTCCTATTTGATAAGACATTGTCATCTTTTTAAAAATTTGTTAACCATGTTTTCTTTTTGCTCTGTTTATAACAGTTGCTTTAAAGTCTTTCTCTTCTAAATCTACCATCTGGGCCACTTCAAAGGCACTTCTCTTGTCTGTTCCCCGCCCCCCCTTGAATGGCTCAATCTTTCTTTGGATAGTTCATATTTTTTTGTGAAAACTAGACATTTTAGATAATATAATATAGCCAAATCTGGATGTCGATTTTCCCACCCCTGTGAATTGTTTATTTCTTTGTTTGCTAAATGATTTAGCGGAATTAGTTCAGTGTGTCTATTTTACCCACTTTGTGTAGACTCTCATGTCACTCTTCAGTGACTCTGAACCCAGTTCTCAGACGGTCATGGCAGAGGTAGAGCTTCGACTCTGTGAGTGGGTCTGAATAGAAAAAGGGAGCTACAGATTTCTCAACCTTACATGCCTGAAACAGCTTCTGGAACATGTTGCTGGGGATAATGAGAATGCTGGTGTCTTGCCCTTCCCAGGAAGAAACTGTTGTCCTAGGCTGGGAACTGGAGAAGAAGCGAGCCTGAGGCTAAAGCAGTGCTTCAATTGCACTGAGCTTGGGGTGAGGCCTGCTTTAAATATTACATACTTTCATAGTTCCTACTCAGATTTAGTAAATATTCATCAGTAAATATTTTTCCACTTGATTATGTCCTTAGGACAATTTCCAGACTTTAAATAATTGGTATTTAAAATAATTTCACAGGGCACCTGGGTGGTTCAGTCAGTTAAGGGTCCAACTCTGATTTTCACTCAGGTAATGATCTCAGGGTCCTGAGACTGAGCAGCATGCTGGGCTCTGCACTCAGTGGGGGAGCTGACTTAAGACTCTCCCTGTCCCCCTTCTCTACACTCCCCCTCCCCTGCTCCTACTCTCAAAATAAAATAAAATATTTCCATGAGTTATGGTTGTTTCACTGGGGACAGGGTTCACGAAAATCTTTTCAGACCCATCCCAGAAGTGTTACTGTCAAACCATTTTATGTGTCTTCAAAGGATCTTGAGGAAATTTGTAAATTCTCATCAGTGTCCAAACAATGCAAGGTATGGCCAGTATACGCTCCTCGCATTACTCATCTCTGATTCTTCTTTTCCCTTTTGACATGGCAAGATGTGAAGAAAGGAGGGAAATCTTAACATTCTTTTCTCAGTTTATACTTGCTGACTTGGAAAGGACAGTACAACTGTTCAACCCCAAACTCTACCAGTAATTTTCAGTTTTTTATAGCTTGAACCAAAAGTGTGGCTATGCAAGCATACATCATATCCATAGCAGCACTTTGGTTCTATAGACTGATGATGCTTTTTAGACCACCTTGATTAAAATCAGCTTAAATTTGTGCTAAAAATGTTTGTGAATCTATCAATGACTGAGAGCAACTTGTTATGTCTGTCAATCAGTTTAGGTTTTATCCTTAGGCTCCCTATATAACCTTTCCCCAACTCTTTGAGAGTTCTTGAAAATTTATACCAGAAAAACCATGTATGCTGTGAGTTATATGCATTAATGTTGCCAAGAAATAATATTAGAAGGGCATGAAACAATTCTACTACAAACATCAGGCAAATTTGCCTTTATTAAGGTAGCTATCAGGAGTGTAATTCCTAAACCAATATGAGACAAGTGATAAATGTAGTTAAAATACAAACAAAAGATGTATATTGACCACATTTACCACTTGTCTCATATTGGTTTAGAAATTATACTAAAAAAAATTTTTTTAAGTGTCCTTTAAGTTTGAGCTCCAAAATATAAAGTGCTTTAAAGTTGTTACTCCAGATCTTAAAAAAAAAAAAAGCTGAACAATTTGCCGGGGTAGGGTGGTGGTTTGAGGTTATAGGGCAAACTGGCATCCAAAAATCTGGATAGACAAGCAAAGACAAAGAAGCATAGCTGAGGTCAGCTTGCCTGGACTAGAAACTGCTGGAGCTATAAGCTTAAATGGTAAACGTAGAGTTAAGTTGTAATTTTGATGAACTGCTGAGTGTGGACATCCTTGAGAGTGAAAAAATAAAAATAAAACAAACAAAAAAACCTCCTCAGGACTATAATCTTAGGGTATTACCAATAGTGTCATTGTTTTTTCCTCCAGGAAACCCACCTTGTTTGAAGAGCCAACTTATATCACCTCCTATCTTTGGCAGGAGGGGAGGAAAAATAACCATTTTGAAGTATGACCGGTGCATCTGCCATAACAAAGGCCTACTCTCCAATGAAAAAGACTAACATAGCCTTATCTGACATAAGCAAAAAGTTGACTTTAATGCACTCTACTTTTCCTGTCTCACCTAAGGTGTAGATATGGGAGGAAATAAAGATAAGAAACAATTAGGAAGGTCATAACATAGAGACTTATTATTGAAGAGGTCCCATAACTTACTTGCCCATGGTCATAGAGCCAGTTAATGCCCAAACTAATGTATCAAGGTATTTTTAATAGTTGCAAAGGGACATTCCTGAGATGTCTTCTGAGATGTCTCAGAACTAAGTCTTCTGGAACGGGTAGTTGATAGTTGATAGTTAAATAAAAATATTTTTATTTAGTCAGCGGCAAAAGGTAGCTATAAAGTAACACAATAAATTTTCAAATGTGTCCTATAAATTAGTTCCAAAGGAGTATAAATTTAAAAAGAAGTTAGGTTTCTAAGGCAATTGGTGTCTTTCTGGACTACATCAATCTAGACAATGTATAACACGGTCATAGTAATGGAAACAAACTGTTTTAACTGGCTCATCTTTCATCTCCAGAATTGCTACCCTCTGTTCCAGTCTTACTAGAAGAGTTTAGAAATCCCAAAGGATGCCGCATACAGTGCCATTGTAGATCTCCAGGCTACTTGTTCTTCAATATGCTCTTATCTGACCTCCCAGAAATGGCTCCAAGGATTCCATGTTCCTTCTCACAGTGACTCCACACCTGGCCCACAAGGAAATGCCCCTCCACAAAATGGTAGTGCCTGATCCTTGCTCAGAAGCCCTAATAATTATAATACTGTTTAAACAGCCACTTTCTCTCTCCAAGATACTGGGTATCTCAAATTGGGGGTGATGAGTAGAAGAGAAGAAAAAGGTCCAGACTAAATCTGAGTAATGCACATTACAATCATCCCATATCTTTCCATCTGTCCTTCAATCCGGTTGCATTTGCCTTGCTTACTATGAATTTCTTCCCATGAAAAGCTTAGCTCTTCCTACAAATTGACTAAAATAGTCTTGTAAATAAGGCTAGTTAGAGCTGCATTTTTAGCAGGTTATATCTTATATCTGGATATACTAACACAGATATACTAACATAGATAAACAGTAAGATGAAAGGATTTTGGATTTTTTTTTTCTATCATGAAATGTATGCTATTAGTTTCTTAATAGAAATATATGTAAAGGGCGCCTGGGTGGCTCAGTGGGTTAAGCCGCTGCCTTCGGCTCAGGTCATGATCTCAGGGTCCTGGGATCGAGTCCCGCATCGGGCTCTCTGCTCAGCAGGGAGCCTGCTTCCTCCTCTCTCTCTCTGCCTGCCTCTCTGCCTACTTGTAATCTCTCTCTGTCAAATAAATAAATAAATCTTTAAAAAAAAAATACTCTTTAAAAAAAAAAAAAAAAAAAAGAAATATATGTAAAATGTGGGTGCCTGGGTGGCTCAGTGGTTAAAGCCGCTGCCTTCGGCTCAGGTCATGATCTCGGGGTCCTGGGATCAAGTCCCACATCGGGCTCTCTGCTCAGCGGGGAACCTGCTCCCTCCTCTCTCTCTGCCTACTTGTGATCTCTCTCTCTGTCAAATAAATAAATAAAATCTTAAAAAAAAAAAAAGAAATATATGTAAAATGTACAAACACCTGTACAAACAGGAAACAAAGATGTTTGTTTTGCTTTAGAAATTTCTGACTTACCAGCACATACCATGAAAAAAAATTTTTTTTTCCAGAACAGGGTAGAAACAACTCATTTGAGGTTTTGAAGATTGCTTCACAAAGCTCCTTAGAGATAATAAATTAATACCATAGATTAAAATTTTCTAATATTTCTTTGGCCAATATTAAGTACTCATGTCTTCAAATAAGACACATTCCTTCAGTATTAGATTGACCTATAATGTTTACATTTCTTAGGATAGATTTATACTGTGACCCCCAGCCTCAGTCTGCTTTAAAGAGCACATGTGTTTCAAGTTTTGTTTCATATAATCTCTGCTGGACATGAATTCAAGATGGCTAGTAGGTATGAAAAAGCACTTAGATTCCTCTCATCTCTGAAATTTTGTGTATCTGTATCAGTAGAGGTCACATGGGAAGCAGAAAGGAAGCACTTCTCCTTTCAGACAGGGGGCATCATCAGAGGCCAGTGGGAACATCAACCCCCATCCCTGCTGACTAGTAACAAGGCACACCTCCCCCTTGAAGTGTCCATGAAGGCTAGGTGGTAAACAATTCCCACCCAGGAGTAGTGAGGTAGTCCTACCTTTCTTCTGCCAGGGTGGTATCAGAGAAAACTTGGTAAAACAGAGGAATAAATAAGACCCAGATCTTCATAGCATAATACCCCAAATGTCCAGAACATAATAGAAAATTATTTTCATACCAAGAACCAGGAAACTCTCAACTTGAATGAGAAAAGGCAATCATCTGAATAGAATCAGAGATATATGAAACTGTAGCTCAGGACTGAACACCTTTAGAGTCCCAGAAGGAGAGGAAAAAGAAACTGGGACTGAAAAAGTACTTAAAGGAATAATGGCTACATTTATCAAATTTGGCAGAAGATATAAATTACAGATTCAAGAAGCATAGTGGAAGCTAAACAAGATAAACCCTCCCCAAATTCTGTACCAAGACATACAATAATCATACTTATAAAAACTAAGAAGAAAGAACATTGAAAGCAGCAAGAAAAACTACACTTTAGCTATAAGGGAAAAAAAAATTTGAATAACAACAGATTTCTCATCAGAAATCCTAGAGGGCAGAAGAAAATTGTACATTTTCCAAGTGCTAAGAAAAAAATACTGTCAACCAGAAACCAATATCCAGTGAAAATATCCTTTAGGAATAAAAGAGAAATCAAGACATTCTTAGATAAAGAATAACTAAGAAAATTTGTTGCCATCAGTGCTATCTGAAAAAAAAAATGGCTAAAATAAGTTCTTGAAAGGGAAAGATGATTTTTTTTTTTTTAAGTTTGAAATAGCAGGGCAACAGAAAGAACAAAAATATGGGTAAATGTAATAGGCTTTCTTTTTCTTCTTAAGTTTTCTAAATTATGTTTGATGTTTGAAGCAAACATTAAAACACTGCTTAAAGGAGTTCTCAGTGTGTACAGAGGAAATATTTAAGGCAATTTTATTACAATCAGGAAAAAATAAAGGTAGATAAAGTTACTGTACTTCACTTGAACTGTTAAAATGTCAATGCCATTAGATAGACTGATAAATTACTTATATATAGTGTAAATATCCAGAACAACCACTATATATAAATATATATATACACACACACACACACACACACATATATACACACACACACAAAGAGATACAGTTAAAAAAAGCACAATTCATAAATCAAAATGGAAGTCTAAAAAAAAATTAAGTCACACAGGAAGTCAGGAAAAAGAAAATAAATAAGTGAAAAACAGAGGAGCAAACAAAAAAAAAAAAAAAAGAAAAAAGAATACGTCAGGTGTAAACCGTACCAGGTCAATAACTACATCAAATGTAAACTGTCTAATTACATCAATTAAAAGACAGAGATTTGCAAAGTGGATTACTATTGATACAAAACAACCACTTGGGTTGATTTCAAGGGCATAATGCACCTCAACAGAATGCCAGTGAATGTCACCTGTCCCAGGAAACAGCAGCCTTGGCAATGTCATCATGAGTCTCATAGAAACCATCAACAGCAGTAGCAGTGATGAAGAATGGCACTCAAGTGTCCTCCTTAGTGGCAGACACTAGCAAAGGGGCAGAAGAAATGACAAAACTGAGTGAACATAACTGAGACCCTCATGGCTTTCCATATAATGACTGGGATGGGGTCAACATTAATTAAGTTAATGAGGCACAGAAAATGCTATGATGAGATAATACTTTGCATTTTATCAGCATTATTTTTCATTTACCTCTATCTGCATTTTTACTGGAGGGAAAATTGAGAAGAAAAATGCTGAGATAAAGAGTCCCACATTGGAATCTGAAAACAATTTTTTAAATGCAAAAAATAAGACTCAATTCAAGAAGTGTTAGCTTACAGAAGAATGCTATTGATAACCTAACACATATGTTATGAATAATAAATTGGTAATATTAATGAGCAAGTTAATTAAAATAAGTTGAGCTTTAGTTCAGCACAGTAATAAACTTCAGAGGATTCTCTGTAACTTGATGTGATTAGACTCCTGATCCACATGAAATGACAGTAGTGTAACTTAACTCAAACAGGCATAATGAATGCTAGGTGAAACAGTATAGTTGCCCAATTAAAGAAATTATGAGCTTGCAGTTGAAAACCATGAACCTAAGGGTAGATGCATTTTGCCTGACATTTATGAGGGGAAAAAAGAGAGAGAGAGAGATGAAGAGGACTAATACACCTCAGGCATGTATTATTAACTACAAAGTCAGCTCCAGAGAAGAAAGGGTATTTTCTGGATGCAATGCATAAACTTGACAAATAAATACAATGTTGCAGAGATTCAAAACTAACTGGATGACTCTCTTTGGGAAAAATATCGGAACATTTGAAAAATCATTTCCTGTCTTGCTGAAAAATTTAACTATTATAAATTATGTTTTAGTGAGGAATAATGGTAATCAATATGTAAACAAATAAGAAAAACAACTATAGTTAAGGATAAACTTCTCTGAAGAAAATAAAGGCATGGTAATTAAAAAAAAAAAAAAAAAAAAAAAAAGGACATAGCTGCATCAGTCACCGACAAGAGATGATACAAAGAAAAGCTGAGTTTCTTACTCTTTTGCCTCTAACTTCTCTGTCAAATAAAATTATTTTTCATGCCAAAAAGAATGAACAAATTTTGAAAGAAGGAATTTATGTCCAAGATTGGTAAGCTAATAAAAAATGTACTTTGATTTTCTTTTAAACTTCCAAAATACATTATAAATAAAATGGAGTATGTTATATACTAGATAAATGTATTGTCATCAGGGTAGACCAATGATGAGTTAAACACAATATGATGTAATCTGATAGCAATAAACATAACTTTCACCAGACGCCAAAAACCACAACTGTACAAATACAGAATATGGAAGACACACTGTTTTTATATCCTAGTTCATCATTAGACAAGGTCATCATAAAATTTGAGTGATGAAAGGCTAAGAGCAAAGATGAAAATAGCAACTGTTATGTTGGATCATGGAGAAAGAATGATATTGACTTTGATTAGAAGCTAAAACCTTGTCAATGATGAAGTAGAGATTGGTTAGGTCAGATACTGTGTTTACTTAAAAAGACATATTAGGGGCACCTGGGTGGCTCAGTGGGTTAAAAGCCTCTGCCTTTGGCTCAGGCCATGATCCCAGGGTCCTGGGATCGAGCCCCGCATCGGGCTTTCTGCTCAGTGGGGAGCTTGCTTCCCCCTCTCTCTCTGCCTGCCTCTCTGCCTACTTGTGATCTGTCTGTCAAATAAATAAATAAAAATTTTAAAAAAAGACATATCAAACTGAAGCATGGAAACATAATCAGAATCCCTAGGAAAATCAATGGTTGACTTACAAGAAGACAAAACAGAAGTCCATAATAGGCATGCAAATAATCCACACAAATAGTTATGGACAGCATTTCTGTTATATAAGTATTTTCCTTAAGGACACATAGATTTACCCCTGTACCTAAAATTTAATATTACATCAGGTAGCTTAGAATGAATGGAATCAAATGTTATTCTGGAGTAGAGGAACCTCAGTGAAAACAAGGTAGCTGTGTTCAACTACCTGAAGACTTAGTATAAAAATGCAGGTGCTGATTTGTTATATGTAGTCTTAAAGAGGAGGTCTAAGGCTAGTGGTTGATCTAAAAGAGATGTGTATCTTGATTAAACATAAAAAGAAACTCTTTGAGAGCTTTCTTCCCCAAAAGTTGAATTAGCTGGATTAGGACACATGAATTGAAAGTATAGATTGTAATAAAAACCTTATAGGGGAAAAAATCAAATACTGAATAAGGTGATTCAAGTAGATGACCAAGACTTTTTGATCCTAAGTTTCCATAATTTTACTCATTAAGTGTCAAAGTGACTAATATGATTTTTTAAATTTTATGTCCTTAACTCAGCATTTGAAAAAGTATAGAATGAGAGACTAAAAAGAAAAGAACGTACACGAGAGGCAAAAGGAACTCCAAGTCATTTCTGTTCTTTTTATCTTATCCTTCATTATTACAACTATAATCATGTAACTCTCCTTAAAGTTCTTCAGTGGTTCTAGACTTCTCATTCAGCATAACTTCTTAGCCTGAGATTCGAATGTTTCTAATAATTATAATAACTTTCCAAGCTTTTATTTCCAGTCAAATTCATTCTCATCTTTCAAAACTTCTTTCCCATCAGTGACCTCTACCCTCTATTCTTTCCAATGTGTTCCCATTAAAACCATAGCAAAATCCTAGCACTTTTCTAACAGCTGGCACCCAGAGATAGCCAATTTTGATCACAGAAACAAGTATTTAGTATCTTATACCAGAGATACACAGCACAAGCTCTGAAAGAATGCATAATCAAAGAGAGAAGAAGGAAAAAAAGAGTGTGAAGTGCCTCACCAGGAGAAGCTTAATGTGCACTTAACAGCAGTGCTTAATCACTTTCTTGTGAGAATCAGTAAAGGACTTGTAACAGGAAATAAACCCAAGCTGATTTGAAGCAAATCTAAGTACAAATAAGTTAACCGGGCAATGAAGCATGGTAAGAGTCTAGCAGCAACAGAATCTGTATGTACAAAGAGTCAGGGACATGCTCAGTAATTTGCGAAGTTTTCAGTACACAGGTGGAGGAGGGATAAGAGATAAAACTGAAAAGGTAAAAAGGAGACCATGAAAGATCTTTGATGCCACACTTCAAAGTATTTTTCTTGTCTGTAAGTGATAACTCATCAGTCAGTGTTAATGAAAGAAGAAATGTTTGGGCCATAGAGGAATATTCTGTTTTGGTATTAGAGATTGTGCCTTTAGGTGTTCAGTATTGAAGTTCTTTGTATCAGTGGTGTCACTAGCACTAAGCCAATACAGGTAACACTTTGGTCAGTGTACAATGACTGCAGATGGCTGCAAATAAGGTCATGTTCAAACCACAACTCAGACCATGAACCTAGGAGTAGGGGGTGGCTCTTTCTAAGAGAAATAGCTTAATGAAAGGGAAGTGCTTGGATTCATCCCATATAAAAAGATGTTAATATAAACCTACCACCACCCCCCAAACAGAAAGAGTATTGTTCTTAAGTTATTTGTAGGTCATTAGTTGAAACCCAGGAAGCTGTTTCCCATAGAATCATTGTGGCAGATGGTTAGATCTACTTCTTCTCATCTTTCAACCCACAGGAGCCAGGAACTCTGACTTCCCTAACCTAGAGTGATGTTTTATCAATAAAGACAGATAATGAGATAGATGGGGGATATTCAGGGAGTCGGGTAAGAAATAGAAGGCAGAAGATAGAACAAGTACTCCAGGTAGATGTATCTGTGAGCATCCAGAATGTACTTCTTGTGTAACTATCTGGGAAACCTCTCTCTCCCTCCTGCTCCCATATTTGGCTTCTCATAATCCATACTTTACATCCTAGCCAGTCCAATAACTAAAACAATCATCCAGCCTGGTCTACCTCTGAGTATGTGTGAGTGTTATTTTCTAAGGGTGTTGTTATTGTTGTTATCATTCTGCCTTCAGAGAATGAGACAGGGCTAATTCAACAGGCTAGCTTACAGAATATCAACCCTATTCTTTCCAAGGGTTTTAACCTAAGGAGGAAGTGATGCAAGACATAAGTCCTAAGGATGTAGGCAGGGAATTGGTGCGAGAGACAAAGTTCAGCTCTATCTTTTTCCATCTTTGTCATAAGTGATCTTTCTGCCCAATTCCCGGGCCTGAATCCTCACTTTGTGGTGAAGTGAGAAATTGGAACTATACCTCCATGCAGCACAGAATTAGAGAATAGTACCAACACAGAAAGCTAAAGAATTAATGGCAACTTGAAATGTTTAATATATTTATATATATTTTTTACTTTAAATAATTATTTTAAATATATTTAATTTTAAAATCACTGTTTTTAAGACAAAATACAATATAAAGATTAAAATAAAAATAAAAAACTAATTAAAAAACTAATTGACTGTTTAATTTACTTTCCTTGTATAATTAGGCCTTATATCTTTATACTTTTGATTAACTCTTACTAACTGGAACATAAGCTCTTACTTCTGACTACAACTTCCTCAATCAACATATCTTTTTAGTAGAGGAAAGTACCTTCCTGTCTGACAAATGCATAATGCATAAAATATTAAAGATCTTAGAATAGCAAAGTGGTATGATCCCAGAGAGAGGACATCTTTATGCACATGGTAACTCCCTGATCAAAACAGATATGTTCTGTCATCTCTGAAATCTAAGCGGGGATTTGGTCTCCTTGACCTTAACCAACCTGTGCAATAAACCAACAATTATTCAAGTAATATTTCCAGTAGCTACGACATGAAACATGCAGGAAATCAAATCCCAGCTCCAATTAATAAAATGGAACTTCAATATTGAACCATTAAACAAAATTTCTAAAAACTCCATGAATCCAATGAAAAAGAAATTCTCTTAATCAAAACATCATTAGTGTGAATTAACTAATTCTAGCCAAGGGAGCATAGCTCTTTAAAAACACAATTTTTAATATGATGGTAAAACATTGATTTAAAAGATATATATTATTAATCATAAATATCAGCTGTTAAAGTGGTGTTAAGGGAAGCTAAATGCTTGAAACCATGAATTCACACCATTTAGAATCTGGCACAGCAAAAATGTTTAAGAAGCAAACTGATATTCTTGAAAATTTGGGATAGAAGTGAATAAGATGTTAACACATTCATCTTTAACATCCCCCATATGACAATAAGGTTCTGCTTTTCTTTTTTCTAATAAAGTACCTGTTTATTTTTTTTTTCATGGAAAAAAAAAAGCATTGAAAAACCAGAAAACAAGCATGCATTCAATTCCATGTACAACAATCAATTTTTTGACAATTCAATCTTAAACACTCTTCAATGATGGGTAATAGTCAAGAACCATTATCCCTAATCTCTATTTTGTTATACTCTACATACTAAGCTGTCTCTGTTGGTAAGTTGTTACAGATCTTTAAAGATTTTTATCACTTGGTTTTGACTTCCACATCACATTTTTTTATTTAAAGGCTTCACCAGGTATATGCAAGCTGAGTTGCCCATTGCAGTGCTGTGGCCCAAATTACTACTGAGCAGCCATAACTGATAGTTGCATTCCTATTCTCTGAAGATGGAGTATGGTATTCTTGTCTTGGTGGTACTGAATAAGTATGTCTGTCACCACTTGATTAAGTAGTTCAGTATTCCTGGGATTTCAAATCCTATATTTTCTATGATACGGACATATCAAGAGCTGAATTGTCCTGTTTGATAAAAAGTGATCACCTCTGGCAGTAGAAATCAAAACTATCATTCAGCAAAATGACATACTGAATACACCTCTGGAAAGATTTTACACATGTTGGAGGAATAAAATCAGATCCACAGGCTAGGATTCTGCCAATATTTATATTTATTCTTTCTCAATGCCTCTATGCTCACAAATGAAGAAGAAATTCCCCTTCTTACATCCTTTTATGACGAGCTTGCTAGTCTGAATTTGTAGATGATATTCATTTGGCAGAAAATAATTTGTGCATGCTGTAAATTTGACAGGTAGAATGAGATTAACTTGGGAAGGTTGGTAATAATAGAGCACTTCTATAATGCTTGAGTTGAGGAAGGGACATTAGATTAATATGTATGGAGTTCTAACTATGTACCAAGCAGTTTCATGTACAATATTTCATAAAAACTTCTCATCTGCCCTAGGAAAATTGTATTCAATCCTCTTTTTAGGAACTAAAGTCCACAGAATGCAAGTAATTTCCCAAAGATCACACTGTTAATAAGTGACAGAGCTAAGATATGCATAAACTCTACCTAAACTCTAAATTCCATCATCCTTCCTCTGTACCATCAAGGAAAACTCCTTTGTCTCTTCTGACTTTGCAATATTAAGGGTAATGCAATAGTGTACCACAGATGAAATAAAGGTTGCTTCCACATAATAGACTATAATATTACAAGGTTTTCATAACAGGGTTTTCAACTTTTAAAGCTTATAAGTCTCCCCAGGTTGAGGCTAGATGCATAGATTATCTCTATGGTCTCACAGGGAACATGATAAAGGACCCTTCTATGGAGATTTCCACTTGTACTTTTTTTTTTTTTTTAAGATTTTATCGATTTATTTGACAGAGAGAGACACAGTGAGAGATAAAACACAAGCAGGGGGTGGTGGGGGAGGGAGAAGCAATCTTCCTGCTAAGCTGGGAGCCGGATGGAGGGCTCGATCCCAGGACCCTGGAATCATGACCTGAGCCAAAGGTAGACTTCTAACTGTCTAAACCACCCAGGCGCCCCTCCACTTATGCTTTTAGGCAGAGATCTGCTTCATTTTAGACAGAGATTTGCCAACAATCTCAGGTAAGTCAAGCCTAGAAAATACAGAATTGCCTAAAATTGGCTTTTCTGAAATATACTCCTTTGGTAGAGTTAAAATCAAAATCAGAAATACCTGCATTTTAATCTTGAAATAGTTAGAAATGCCTTCAAGAAATGGAAAGGAACCACTGCAGTCTTCACATTTAGTACTATTTGAAATTTTTCCCCGGCAATCCTGTGTTCTGGTATACAACACAGCATATTCAAAATAGTTGTGGGAGAACAGCTGTACTGATCAGACACAGATTTTAAAAGTGGATGAAATAGCAGTATTGTGTCATCAAATCTTCCAGCCCCAGGAGCAAGTGATAAGACATGTTCTTTTTTTTCCTCCTTTGCAGGTGCAATCATTTACAACTAAATGGAAGGAATGTCTCTCACACAAGCAATTAATACACACTAGAATTTTCCCAGTAACCAGATGGCATGCATTTCATACCAAGCTTTTTGAAATAAGAACTAAAATCATCTGCCAATAAGTTGCATGGAAGTTTTCCACAGTCTCCTTAAGTGACCTCCTTTAAGATTTTGAATTTTTTGAGGTCAGAAAGCTTATAAATATTCATTTCTTGGTGACTCACTTTCAGGGCTGTGGTGGAGTAATTATAGAATAATTCTAGTTAGCCATCATTGAAAATATTCTGACTTTAGCTTGTTAGGTTATCTTTTTCTTTTTCTTTTTTTTTTTTTTCATTTTCTGCTTGTTTTCAATACAGTTCTTACTCAGAGTGCCACATAAAGAAACATAGATGAGTCTGAAAGGCTGTGGACAAAGTTATTCTCTTTGACTAGAGACTGTGAGTCCAAAACTTTAGAGAATATATGAAAGAACTGAAATTATAGTTAAAATTAAAATTTTTTCAATGTAAGTAAACACTGGTTTTACCTAAATAGCATCTGTTGCCTCCTCATCTGCAACTGATGCTCTGTTCTTCCTGGGGATGATATCCCTGCCTTCTACCAGTTCCTAATTTAAGAGAAGATATGTGATCTGGATCTGTCTAAGGGGCTCCATCATGGGAGTCATTCAAGATGGTCACATGTCTCAAGCCAGCCAATCAGAACCAGCAGAACACAACTGTGGAGTTTTTGTTGGAACTGGAGGAAGAAATGTCTTTCCTTTCCTTTAGACCTGAAGCTTGTAGAATGTAAACTTGGAGATGATGGTGGATATCTGGTTACCATGTGAGAGAACTTAGTTAGGAAGAAAGCTAGTATAGTAGAAACAAGATCTCAGAGATGGAATAAGAAAGAGGGAGAGAGGTACAGAGACAAAGACACAGACAGACAGAGAAGGAGGGACAAAGGGAGGGAGAAGAGAAAAAAAAAAAAAAAAGAACCCCTAAATGCTGCCAGAGCCCAATTCTATTCCCAGGGTTTTTTTTGGTTTTGTTTTTTTGTTTTGTTTTGTTTTGCTTTGTTTTAAGTATAAGGCATAATACATATCCTGTTTGCTTAAGTAAAATTGAACTGGATTTTCTGCTACTTGGAAAAATAAGAGTCTTGAAAAATATATGTATAAATAGCAAATTACATTTGTGCTCTAACTCTGGAAAAATAACACTCTGTTCCTAGGCATTGATTATTCTATGGGAGTGTTCTCCTCAAATTTGGAGTAGAATTCATTTCCCTAGAAACATGAGTCAAAATTATCTTTTAATCTAAATAAACTAAGATATGGATTGTTTGCTTGTCCAGTCTCATGCTAAGAGATGGTCTAGTGAAGACAAGCGTGGCCCTTGAGGAAAATTCTCTTACTCATGAATTGTTCTTTTTCTTGTCAACACATGGAGAGTGGTATCATAAGCTGTAGGATTGTTGTTCTTGTTTTCCATACATGAAGAACACCACATAACTTTAAAATGCCATTTTTTTCTAAGAAAAAAAAAAAAAAGTAAAACTATTTCAGATGCCATGTAGACTTATGATTTCCTTTGTCCTTTTGGGTTCAGCTTTCAGCTTCATTTGTTCAGTATGGTCCTGACTGGATTTGTGAGGCATAACTGGGCCATGGTAGTCTATTTCTCACAGTAAGTGCTTCAGGCTTTCCCTCTTTCTTTACTCTAGCATTTCTCTATCTATATGTCTCACTCTCAAAATCATTGGACTCTCAGAGGACTTGTCCGTTATCAAGCTGCTCCTTTTTCTGTCTTCTTTATCATGTTCCTTTAAACTTCTCTAAAACTTTACTCTGTCACTTCTACATGCTTTTTTAATATTTATAATCTTTCCCATTTCAATCAACTGGCTCTTTCTCTTTTTCCTTGAAGTATAAAAAAAAATATCAAATTTGCCTTGGAAAAAGGAAATCCTGGACACTATCACTCCTTTCAGGTCCCATCCTATGGAAAATCTTAGTACCATCTGCCTGCCTATGTCTGGTTTGTGTCTACCAATGATAGTCTTGTGATTAAGTAGAGCCAAATGACAAGATCTGGGCAAAGTTGTGATTAGAAGGAACATATTCGCTTCTAAGCCAAAACACATTATTGTCAATGTGAGGGGTTCCAGAGTTCCCTCTCTATCTGCTGATACATGTCAATACTTGAGATAGTGGATGTTCCATCAACTTGGGACCCAAAGGAAGGAGACATGGAAGAGAACATCAGCCAAGGGACATGCAGTGAGTAAAAACTTATGTTATTCCATCCAAGTCTGAAGGTTGTTTGTTACTGAGCCTTAAAATGGCTTATTCTGATTGATATGCTTACCATTCTGGGGGTTGGGGTGGGGTGGGGTAGGTTTATTTATTTAATTTCTAATCTCCCAAACAGAAGGTTTTTAAGATGTTGCCACTATTTTCTGAATGTTCCATCATTTCTAAAAGGTAAATGTGGCTTCCATAATACTTAAGGTAGAAAATTCTTGCCATCTTAGTCTGTTTTTCTGTTTTTATTTTGTGTTATTGGACTTTCTGCTGCATCTCATACCACTGATCACAACTTCCATCTTGAAATTCCCACAGCTTCCATTGCTCTTAGCGGGTCTGCCTCTCCTACTTCCTACAAGACTCTGATTTCCTAAATCAATTCTTCTTCCATTGCCCAGCATTCAGTCCTGGCAGGTTAGTATGACCAAAGAATGCCAGACTCTGGAATGAGATGACCTGGATTTAAATTTCATCTTTGCCACTTATTAGCTATGTGACCCTGAGAAGGGTCTCAATCTCTGTTTCAGTAAAATAGGGATGATTAATAGTTAACTAGCCGCATTGTGATAAGGATTAGCAATAAGAAAAATGTAAAATGCCTAGTCCCTAGTAGGCACTAAATAATGGTGACATTGATTTTTATGCAATTCAAGGGTCTCGAGTCTCTCTAATTTTCAGAGTAATACTTTTCTTTAAACATGGTGGTTGCATTACACAATCCTAGAGGGCACCACTCACATTACAATCTAAATATTCGTTGCCTCTGAAGAACAAGGCCAATGTAAATGTTGCCTTTAAAGTTGTAATATTGTACCACACCACTGTAAAGGTCTAAAAAATAAGCCCAAGTAATTGTTTCAGACCCTGCTCCACTAATGATAGGAAATCCAATCCACTGTTACTTTCTTCTTCTCATATAATTTCTGGGAATTCTTACTACATCAATGTTGAATATGTTTTACAAGTCCATAATGGCTGTTATTTTGATGTTCTAAATAATTATGGCCACAGAGTCCTATAGACCCTTTCTCACCATCTCATAACTAGCTATTTCAGGCTGATGTTTGGCTTATACTTGTATCATTCTCCCAAGTAAAGCTAAGGCATACTGAGATGTTTAACCCACTCCTCCAGAAGTTCAAATGACACAAAGGATAACAATGAAATAGCTCTAAGACAATATTAGTCTTAGGGCCACTGTTCCAAACCTAGCACTTAGGAGGTTTTTAAATAGCGTAACATTTAACAATGGGAAAGCCCCAGCTTAGAATCTGGAACCAAATCTCTTAGAACCCAGAGGAAAGAAAATTAATTTCCTATCTCACGCCAAGGCCTCTTTTCCTCTGGAAGATGATTAGCTTAGGATGACAGAACTGATAAGGCTACGATATCAGATGGCATGGGTTTGAATCCCAGACCTACCACCTATTAATTGCAGCTATGGGGAAGTCACTACAACTCTCTATGCCTCAGGCTCTTCAGTAACTAAAATGAGGATAATAATATTATCTATAATATAGGGTTTTATGGAGATTGAATGAGAATGCACAAAAAGTATTTAGTATATTGGCTGCATATTAAGTATTATTATTATTAATGTTAGTAGTAGTAGTCAATTCTAGCACTTGCGGAGTGCCTATTCTGTGCCAGGACACAGGGTTAAGAACTTTGCATATATTGGACCCTATGAGGTAAATACCATTACTTATATCATTGTAGGTTCAGAGAAAAAGTTAAGTGGCTTTTGCAAGGTTAGAGTTGAGACTGAGAAACAAAGTCGTCTGTAAGATACTTCCCAGTGTCCTAAGAATGCAATTACAAAGTCCAGGAGTCCATCCCAAAGTTCAATACAGTTTATTCAAAACTACAGCATTCTGAGGACACAAGCAAATCACCCAGAATAATCCAGCACAGCTTTTCCAGCCTCTTGCTACCCACCCAAATAAGGAGAAGACACACCCTTCACCTTTCTAGCCTTTCTAGTTTGTCTGTAAGCCTGATTTCTTGTGATCTCTGTTCAGAACACACACACACACATACCAACACACACATACCAACACACTTACCAACACATGTACACCTCTTCCCAAACTGCAATTTTCAGAGATATCAAAATTTAAGTCCATATTTATGAAGAGTATCCCTGCTAAACAACCGAATATATGTCACCAAGCAGAGAGGACACAGTAAATCAAGTCTGTAGGAAGCATTCCAAAACACTATGTATTTACAGTCATTGGACTAAAACAATACTCCAAAGTGACCTCTCCCAGAAAGGAAGAAAAAAAAAAGCAACACCTCCGCTAAAAATGTAGAAACTTTCTGCACCTTCTAAAATGGCAATGTTTTAAATACTTTCAGATCCAATCTCCACTGATGTGTTTCTCCCACTTACTTGAAAGTACAGTCCACACTCTTAACATCAATGTCACTATCATACTGTTGACTCCTGAAGGCAAACAATCTTGTCTAACCCCTTCAGCCAAATTCTAGTTCCATAGACCTTTTCCAGGGACATCTCCACTTGGATGCCCATCTATCAACTAATGATCACAGGAAAAGGGGAGAAAACTATCACACACTGATTTAAAGTGTGACTGTAGACTCATCCAGCTTAGTTTGAATCCAGGTCTTATCATTTATACCCTGTGAACTTGGGCAACCTCCAAGACTCCGTTTCCTCAGCTGCAAAATGGGACTAGTAATAGAGCCTATATCACAGGGCTGTGCTAGAAATAATATAAGTTAAGAATAGAAGAATGACTGGCATGTTGTACTTCTGTAATAAACATTTTTCTATTTTTTTCCTTATTATCATTATGCACAAATTAAATTGATCCCTCCTTGTCATTCACATGTAAATTTCTGTTCCGCACAATGGTAACTATTCCTCAGGATCAAAACCTGATTTGAACTTATTTTTTCTTGCTTATATGTCACTTAAGTTCTCTGTAGGACAATATGACATACTAATGAATAAACTGAATAATTATGAATAAATGAAAACATAAATATAATCACCAAGTGCTAATTTATTTTCAAAATTCATCTCATCCTCCTTATCCCTGCCCTCAAAACCCTGGTTTGAATTTCTCCATGAAGCCCCCAAAATGAACATTCAACCTGTAGGCTTTTGCCCTACAATTCATTGTCTAATCAAGCTTTCTAAGACACTGTTTTCAATCTATTGCCCTGTAATGGCCCTTAATTTTCCTACCTGATTTTAGTCCAAACTGCTCATTTTGGCATTGCAAGATCACCATCAGCAGGACTTCCCCGAATCTGTTCCCTCACTGCTCCCTGCACTGACCTGCACTGACCTGCTCCTGAGCCTGAGGTCTTCACCCTACCACATGTCAAATGCACTGGACATCATCCTGCCTCTACCTCAGCCACCTGGAATCCCTCAAGCCTTTTATTTATTTACTTATTTATTTTTAAAGATTTATTTATTTACTTGACATACTTGACAGACAGAGATCACAAGTAGGCAGAGAGGCAGGCTGAGAGAGGGGGAAGCAGGCTCCCCGCTGAGCAGAGAGCCCGATGTGGGGCTCAATCCCAGGACCATCAGGACCCGAGCCGAATGCAGAGGCTTTAACCCACTGAGCCACCCAGGCGCCCCTCCCTCAAGCCTTTTAAAACACAAATCTAATTATGCCACACCTTTGTGCTTTATCCTGCAATATCTCTTTTGCCTTCAGAATAAAACACAATTTTTTTATCAGCATGTTCACAGAGTCAACCAGCTTTCAAGCATTATGCTTGAAATGCAAAGGTGACCAGGATTTGGTTCTGGCTCCAAAGGTGCTCACAGGCTTACAACAAGATGTACAAATGTCTCTGTGAACTTGGTCCCTGCCTACCTCTGGCACATTTCCCACTCTGCTTAAATCTGACTCTTCAGCCTTATTTAATAAAGTGCCAGCAGCTCTCCACATGTGCCCTGTTTCCTCACCTTCCCAGGATCTCCCAATATCCACCCCCACCCTTGTCTAGTTTGGGTGTTCCTCTTCTGCATTCCTATAGCACTTATTCTGTAATGGGTTCTTCCACAGCTTTCCAAAGCATATGGGAGGTCCCCCTAACCAGATAGTCAATAGGAACGGTGCTGGTTAACTCCTGTGGTAACTAGTACATACTGTTAAGTGATGACATGTTGCTCTATTCTGATTATTAATGTTGATGGAATGACATTTTGATTCTCTCCAGAAAGAGAGAGGTCCATGTGTTAGAAAATTATTATGAGCTACCCCTTCACTGCGTTTCCTTTCCTAAAGGAATTTACCTTCCCTGGTAAGCCCCCCACTGCTTTTCCCACAGAGCTTGTGTTTCTACTCCTGAGTGTTGTTTATTGCTCTCCTCTGGGAGAGCTCCTTCCTTGTAATAGTTAATGCTTCTCTCCTATTTAGGATTTGCTACCCTGGATCATGTTTTCTGGGCAAATATTTAAATGACAATTAAATGGGCTCAGGAGTCAAACAAACCTGGTTTCAAATTCTGGCTCTGCTGTGGTGAAGTGTAGAATTCTGGCTCTGCTGTGGTGAAGTGTAGAATTCTGGCTCTGCTGTGGTGAAGTGTAGCACCTTCTGATGCTCAGAGTTTCCACATAGAAAGTGGGATAATAAAATAAAACACTGTCATACAGAATTCTTGGGAGTATTAAAGATATACCTCATGTCACGTGCCACAGCAGCCAGGCTTGCTGGGAAATCTAAGTCTGCTTATCTATATCTATCTTAGCATATATCCAATAATGCTTTGTTATTCAGCCCCTCATTTTTATCACAATCATTATTTTAAAGACCACAAAGCTTGGTTTTTAATTCCTTTCAGTTTTAGACAGACGGCACCAACAGAACTGGCCACAACAAAGACTCATGCTCAGAGACTTTCCAATCACTGAGCACATGAATAAATTATCAGAGCATTCAACTTCCTCCTGCACTCTCAGCAGAGACCCGGTCTCCTGCTTCCCAGAGAAAATAATGCCATCAAACAGGCACTGCCTCAGCATCTCACTCTAAAACCTCTGGGTCTGCAGTGAGAGAATGTGTCTCCAGTGAAGCACGGGGTTTTACCTCCTCCAGCTTCCTCAGAAACTTCTGCCATCAATTAACCCTCATACTCTCTCACTAATAACTTTAACCATCTACTCTACTGATTTCCTTCCCATCAGTATGAACTGTCACTTCATTCTCTAGCCTGAGTCCTCATACTTAGTGGCTGATCAACTAGTAGTGGCTTGGTAAACATTTGTGGTATGAATAAATAAATCAGGATCTCTGTCTGTTGGAAATTGATGGAAATTGATCATCTCCACAAAGATGGTCCAGGCTGCTGCTCTTCCTCCCTGTCTGCGAGGTTCTACTGCATTTGTATGACCACATCACCCTCCATCAAACCCTCCAGAAGCTTCCCATTTCTTTCAGAGTAAACACCAATATCCTGACAATGGCCTATGAATACATGTTTCTGTTTTAGGGCACCTGCACTTGCTCTTCCTTCTACCTGCAGCGACCTTCCCTCCAAACAGCTGCTTAGCTACCCCCACACCACCACCTCCCAATTCTTTCTCTGTTCTTCTTTCTTCCTTTCCTTTTTCTTTCTTTCTTTCTTTCTTTCTTTCTTTCTTTCTTTCTTTCTTTCTTTCTTTCTTTCTTTCTTTTTTGAGAGAGAGTGAGAGAGAGAGATACTGAGAGAAAGAGCAGGAGTGGGGGGGAGAGGAGAAACAGGCTCCCTCCTGAGCAGAGAGCCCAACGTGGGGCTTGAGCTCAGGCCTTTCGGATCATGACCTGAGCCAAAGGCAGATGCTTAACTGACTGAGCCACGCAGGTGCCTCTCTTTCTCTGTTCTAATGCAATCTTCTCAGTGAGGTCCGTCACTAACACGACTCTCCCTATTCCCTATTCCTCTTTCCTGCTTTATTTTCTATCATAATGCTTATCACTATCTAAGCTATTATTTCCTAGATTAATTTATTTTATTTATTGTCTGTCCCACACATGCAGAAATATAAGCTTTATAGCTAGTTATGTTTGCCTGTTTTACTTCTTGCTTCATCTCTAACACTTAGAATACTGCTGACACACAGCTGATGCTCCGTATATATTTGTTGAATGAAGGAATGACCCTGTAATTGGTTATATATTATCTCATTAACTCATTTCACAAATATTTATTGAAGGATTTGCTGTATACAAAGTAGAGTTCTAAAATCTGGGAAAGATTAATGAACATGAGGGATAAAGGCCCCAAATTTATGACAATATACATTATCTTTGCTATTATTCATACACACACATATATATTAACTGTATATTAATTGTAGTTTATATATATATATAAATCTGTAAATTATAAGATTTCTCAAAGAAAGGAGCCACAATTCATATTTCTTTATGTAGCCACAAAGTATTCTGCTTAGAGCAAGACACTCTGAATTTTCATAATTACATATCAACTTGTACATCTAGAAAAAAACTATAAACTTAGTGACTATTTGAGATCTTTTGGTTCGCAAGGCCACAATAGTAGAAATATAAAAATACAAGTGAATAGATTTTGGGGGCTAGAGGATGACATGGAGACTAGTTAGGAGCCTATTGCAGTTGCCTGGGCAGAGAAGACATTGCTTGAACCAAGGGGAGGCAGTTGAAAGAAGGTTCTATGGGAAGATTAACATGCAAGGATTTTAGTAGGCAAATGCTGTGTAACAGAAAATAGGAAAAGAGACAGGAAAAGTTGGCAGATGAGTCCGTCTACAATGCAAGTGTGACCCCAAGTGAAGGAGAGAGGAAAGGGAGGTTGGATGAAGTATCCTAGACAGCTATGCAGTCTAAAACAAAACAATAAAACAAAAATTCAGCACAGCTGTTAAGGAGACCTCAAACTAAGATCAGCTGTCAGACACTTCATCCTAAGAGAATGGGCCTGACTTAGTGTATATTATTGCACTTATTATATGTTGGAGGCAGCCCATGGAAAGCATGGGCCCAGGATAAACCTGTTCATGCCTTGAGAATTTTGGAACCAAGCTTTTTATCCTTTGGCGATAATTATCCTACTTTTGTAGATACAGTTTCTGACTTACCACTGGATCCTACTAACAACTGAGCACTTGATCACAGGCCTCTAAGTTATCATGCACTATGAGCTTCCCATGCATATGAGTTGTTGGTCCACCCAGCCATAAAGCTGGGCATGCATCACTGAACTTCATCATCAAGAAGTAATGCATATGGAATCAGGCATGACCAGATCCTGAATGCACTAATAAATTACTCAGAAAGTAACCCAGATTTTCATGTCTCCTACTCTTGCTAAATTGCCTTCTCTCTCAACCTACACCTATGACCTCATGAAGAATTTGTTATAAATGGATGACTGAAGAATAAAATACATTTCTTCTTCTTCTTCTTTTTTTTTTTTTTTTAAGATTTTCTTTCTTTATTTTGGGGGAGGTTGGTAGGGGAACAAGCCGAGGGAAAAGGAGAAAGAGACTCTCAAGCAGGCTCCATTATAAGCATGGATCCCAAGGTGGGACTTGATCCCATGACCTTGAGATCATGACCTGGACTGAAACCAAGAGTTGGACGCTTAATTGATTGGGCTACCCAGTTGCCCCCAGCTTTAAGATAGTTCTGTATGATATGTCAAAGCAAATAACTACATCACAATAGCCTTACTGCCCCTTTAAGGGCAATTGTGAAGGGGAATCCTACCAGTGGGCAGAATTTCAAGCAGTGCAACTATTTGTTCATTTGCCTCAAAGAAGAGATGGCTAGAGGTACAAATCTATACTGACTCTTGTCCAGTAGTTAAAAGTTGAACTGAATAGTCAACAACTTGGAAAGAGCATTATTGGAAAATTAGTGACAAGATGTTACTACAGCCATAAAACTGAATACTTCTCAGCAATAAATGAAGAACAAAACACTGGCCCATGCACCATCATGATGCTAAGAAAATCATGCAGCATCAAAAAGCAATATATTCTATGATCCCATTCATAGGGCATTAATAGAAAAGGAAAATTCTAGAACCAGAAAACTGATCAGTTGTCACAGAGGCTAGTGAAAGGAAGAGTTAACTATAAAGGGATATGGGGAAATTTGGGGAGGGGCTGATGAACTGTTCTATATCTTGATTATGGCAGAAGTATACAAGCATATGTGCTTGCAAAATTATGAAACTGTATGGTAAGATGGGAGAATTTTTCAGTGGGATGAATTTTACTGAATGGAAGAGAAGACAACCAGATGACTATATCAATATCTGACAATTTAGACCTTACACAAAAATTATTACAAAGGGGGGCCTGAGTGGCTCAGTCAGTTAAGTGTTTGACTCTTGGTTTTAGCTTGGTTATGAGATCAAGCCCCACATCAGGCTCCATGCACTGGAACTTGCTTAAGATTTTATTTCTCCCTCTCCCTCTGCTCCTCTTCCCTCTCTATCCCTTTCTCTGTGGGTCTCCCTCAAAAAAAAAAAAAAAAAATATTGCAAGAAAAGATATTTCTCAAGAGCAAGTATCAATTCATCAAGAAGACGTAGCAACCCTGTATATAAATGAGGCTAAAATCAGCTTTAACACATTTGAAGCAAAAACTGATAAAACTAAAAGGAAAATTTTGTATATCCACATTATATTAGAAAGTTTCAATATTCCTTTCTAAATAATGGTTATGAGAAGTTGGCAAGAAATCCGTCAAATGTATATAAAAGAACTGAGCAGCCACTATTAGCCAAATCTACCTAACTGAAATGTATACAGCACTTCCCCCAACAATGGCATAATAAAAAGTCTTTTAAAGTGTACTTGGAACAGTCACGAAATAGACCACATTATGGGCAATTAAAAAATTCTAAATAAGTTTAAAGAATTGAAAGCATGCATAATTAGTGCTTAGACCACATGGACAAGAACAAATTAATGAACTATGACACAGAAAAAAGAACTGAGAAAATCAATGAAACCAAAAACTGGTTCTTTGATGAGATCAATAAAGTTAAACCTCAATTCAGATTGATCAGGAAAAAAAGAGAAGACACAATTAACCAATATCAGAATGAAAGAGGGCTATCACCACAGATCCTTCAAACTTTCAAAAGTTAATAAGGACTACTGTAAACAATTTTATATCAATGATTTTGACAACTTAAATAATATACACATTTAACAAAACATAAACTATCAAAGCTCAGCCAAGAAGAAATAGATAATATGAATAGTTATATATATATTAAAGAAATAAAATTCATAGTTTAAAAAAATCTTCCAATAAAAACAACTTCAGGTTTCACTTGTGAATTTTACTACAGTTTTAATGAAGAAATAATGTCATTTTTACACAAATGTTTCCAGGAAACTGAAGTAGGCCAATATTACCTTAATATAAAAAAATAGGTATTATAGGAAAGGAAATGACAGACACATATTTCTCATGATTACAGATGCACATATCTGTAAAAAAATCTCAATGATCGAATTCAGCACCATCTACAATTATAATACTTAATGACTATGATGGTCAACTTAACTGAGCTACAGAATGCCCAGATATCTGGTTAAATAATATTTCTGAGTTGGTTGCATTTGCAGTCAAATGCTCTACCACTGAGCTATATACCCCCAGCCAGTTGCATTTGAATCGGACTGAGTAAAGCAGATTGTCCTTTCCATCATGGGTGAGCCTCATCCAAACTTTTGATGGTCTGAATAAAACAAAAAGGTGGGGGAAGGCTGGAAGGTTGAATTTTCTCTCTCTTTCTGTCTGACTGAGCTGAAACATCAGACTTTTGCCCTCACCTGGGACCTATACCATCAATCCTTGGATTCTCCAAACTACTACCAGCAACTTTCCTACATCTCCAATTTGTAGACAGCAGAGTGGGACTTCTCAGCCTACATAATCATGTAAGCAGATTCATTTTAATAATATATATATAATTATTAAGATAACAATTATATATTTATTATATCCATATATTCTAATATATATTTTATTTTATAATATAATATATAAATATTTATATAATATGCTTAATATACAAACAATATAATAAATATATATTTATTCATATATTATATTTATATATTATAAATGATTATATATATTTATTACTTATCTGTATTGGGTATGTATATATGTTATAAGTACTGTATATTTATTTATATATGTTTATATTTTTTATATTACATGAAAATACCTAATCTATATAACCATTAACACTATTCATGATTTGGGAAAAAAATTAGAAATATAAGCTTTCTAAAAAGTTCACTTATGAAAAACCCACAACTAACATCATATTTAATGTTGAAAGACCGAATGCTTTCTCCCTAATATTAGGAACAAAGCAATGTATTCTTATTATTTCTATTCAACAGGAAAAACTGAAAAACCAAGATAATGCAATAAGACAAAACAAAAATTCCATATTCATTTCAGAAAAGAAGAGGTAAGACTATCTTTAGTCACAAAAATATTTTAATCTATTAGAATATTTTAATAATTCTAAACAAAATGAAACAAAACAAATTTGTATATTTCATAAGTGCATTTAGCAAGTCTCAGATCAATATACTAAAATTAATTGTATTTTTATATAGTAACAATTAATAAGTGGAAATGAAATTTAAAACCCAATATCACTTACAATAACATCAAAAACATCAAATAACTAAGAGTAAAGATAACAAAGTTATACTGGAAAACAGTATTTCAAATACATAAAATACATAAAACTTTTTAGGATTTCTAAAAGGTAACTTTCAAATTAACAATAAAAAAAATCACTCAAAAAAATAGAAGCAAAGACTTTACACTTCATGAAGGAAGATACAAAAATGGACATTAAACATATGAAAAGATTCTCAATATCATTAGCCTTTAGGAAAAAATACAAATTAAAGTCAGAATACCACTTTGCACCCACTATGGCTAAAATTAAAAATCAGTATCAAATTCTAGTGAAAATTTGGACTAAAGAAAACTCTCTTACATTGATTATGAGTGCAGCTTGATACCAACATTTCAGAAAACTTTCTGATGGTTCCTACCAAAACTAAATATACCTATATCCAAGAAGAGAATTAATTACATTTTTGAACACATAAGTGCTTATCTCCAATAAAAAACATGGCAAAGAATATTTATAACATCTTTTTTCATAATATCTCCAAACTACAAACAACCCAAATTTCCACCAGCAATAGACTGAGGATAAAAACTGTAGAATCATCATACAATGGAATAGTACACAACAACATCAAAGAGCAAACCACTGATACATGCAACAATGCAACAACAGGGTGCATTGACTCCGAATGCTCCAATAAATGAGAGTCAGGCAAATCTAGTCTTAGGGTTTGGGTGATAGCTGTGAGAATAGTGTGTGCCTTTATGAAGAAAGGCATTAAAAAAGACACAGGGTTGAACAGAATCACCTAGGAAGCCAGAGTAGATACAGAAAGGGAGGATCCTATATAGAGAGACGGAGAGAGATAAAGATAGATAGAGGGGGAAGACAGAGAGAGAGAAGTATTTAGTGAAGTCAAAGATAAAAACCAGTACTTACTTATGCAAGACAAATGCTGAGAAGTTTTTAATAAAAGGACTGGTCAATTATATCAAATGCTGCTTAGGGCATAAAATGTCAGTGAAATAAACGACAGAAAATTACACACTAGGTTGGAGAACATGGATATCATCGTGACTTTGACCAGTGTCACTGGTGTTAAAGGAATTAAAGTGTGATTGGCATGTTAAAGAGGCTATGGATGGAGAGAACTGGACGCAGGGAATTTGCATAATTTTTATATAAATTTTGCTATAAAGGGGAACAGAAAAATGGAGCAGAAGCTAGATTAAGAATGGGAGGTCAAGAAACTTTCCTTTGATAGAAATTATTATAAGATTATACGCCAGGGCGCCTGGGTGGCTCAGTGGGTTAAGCCGCTGCCTTCGGCTCAGGTCATGATCTCAGGGTCCTGGGATCGAGTCCCGCATCGGGCTCTCTGCTCAGCGGGGAGCCTGCTTCCTCCTCTCTCTCTGCCTGCCTCTCCGACTACTTGTGATTTCTCTCTGTCAAATAAATAAATAAAATCTTTAAAAAAAAAAAAAAGATTATACGCCAATTCAGTTAAAAAAGAAACTTTAAAGGTGTATGAAGGTAAAGGCATGAACAGTGTCGGGAGCAAAGTCCTTTTAGAGCCAACAGAAGACAACCCTGGTTGTTTCCAATTGGAGTATTTTTCTGATGAAACCTTTATTTAGTCACAAATATTTATGATTCTTCTTGCCATTGATTAAATCTTGAAATCCCGACCATACACACACCACAGCTTGTTTTCAGCTTCATAATTTTCTAAACAGTGTATTTAACTGATGGATTTTCCTGACCTACACCAGTCTGGATGTGCACAATTGTCTTACAAATAGAAGTGACATAGGCTGCTTCTGTTCCAGCAAGTGGAGAAGCAGTGAGATGTGCCCCTCTGTCTTAAAGAACATATTAGAACACAAGGACTCCAGGAAAATGGCCAAATCACCAAATGGAAAAATACAGTGTTCTTTAGTAATGGAAATTTCTAGTAGAAAAATCCAGTGAGACTTTTCTCTTGTTCTGTTCAGAACAATTAAATATAACCACAAAATAAATGGACTTTCTGAATCAAAAATATAGCACCATAGAATTACTAACTTTAAAATTTAACCACCTAAGCATTTTAGCTCTCTGGAGAAACATGAACATTGAACACTACTATTAAGGTGCAAAATAATTGTGATTTTTTACTCACTTTACTCTGTGAAAATTTAATGAATTATTTTGGGTTTTTTTCCTCCTTATCTCTACTGGGTTTTCTTTTCCACATTAATGGAGTATTAATTTTATTCATTCCACTTATATGTTTTAATAATTTTTACCCTGATAAGCACTTCAGTGAAAAAACAGTGAACAGTGTGCTCAATTTAACATTGCTAGAAATGACTTTAACATTGTGATTTCTTGAAAGCAGTATTTGAACATATAGTATTTATCTTGGTTAATATATTTTGTGTTCACATTTTCTATAATTTTCTTCACACCTGGACGTAAAGAATAAAATCCAGTACTCGCCCACGGTCATGAACAACTGATGAGTGAGGAGAACATTAGCTCTAAATGAGCATTAGCTTACTCTCAAAAAAAAGTTCACTGGGCTTCAGGTTGCTGTCTTCACATGAATTGTCATGCTGACCAGCTGGTAACTGGTGCACACACTCTGTTGTTGTTGTTGAAGCTAACTATTTGGAATTTAGTAATAGTCACGCCAAAAATTCTTAAAAATTAAAAAACAAAAAGAAAGAAAGAAAGAGTAATGCCAAAAGCCTTCTTGGTGACAGGCAAACTATTACATGGAGAAGATAAGGATCAGCACAACTAGAGTGTATTTCATACAGACATTTTTTGGACGGTGGGCTTTAGTGGGGACATTTTTACTTTGGAATGGAAAAAAACGAAACAAAACAGGAAATGATCCCCTCAGCATAACTTTGGGTTTCTCATGTCTTTTTAATTTGATGGTTTGTGCCTTAAGCTTATTTGTAGATGATCCTACACCTTATTTGTAGGTGTGATCCTAGGTTTTAAGCTGTATATTGACAACATCATTGTCATATCATAATTTTGGGGTCCAATTTATACTTATCTATGTCTTATACTTATGTTCTTTCCTATATTTTGCTAAAATTATAACACACACCTTATTATAACAATTAATATTCAGCAGACATCATTTAAAAGTTGGTATAATCCAATAACATCTAATTTTATTCAACATATTTTATTTGTGTTAATCACATACTCCAGTAATATAATTTGCATTATGGCACTCCCTTTAGTTCCTATTTGTCTCATGTTTTTCATGTTTGCCTCAAAATAGAGAATTGGACTCCAAAGATACGGCGTTCCTCCAAATTAAATTTTAAATGATATATAATTAGATTTATATTTGTCTTATAAATTAAAGTCATATTCTTGGCAACAGGAACCAGGGAGTTCGTTGGTAGTAAGAAATAACAGATTCTTCCTTCCCTTGTTTTGTCTGAATTCCTTCCTTTCTCTGTCAAAAATCACAATGCATTCTTCAAAAAGAACACACCATGAGTCAGAGAGATTCTGATTCTCTTGGTTTCATTCTGAGTATACCAGCATCGACAAATGACACAGTTCAATGCCAGGGCCCTGCCTGCTTGTCTATTAACCTAATTGACAGTGCCTGTGACACATGTCGGAATGACTCCTCTCTGAGCAGCTCACAGATCTGAGCAAATAGGAAGGAGTGGGGGAGGGAAAACCCAATCACTCCTGCTCCTTCATCTCTGGGAGAATAAAGTGCCAGCTTGACGGTTCAGGATCATGTCAAAAACTCAAAAAATTATTTGCAAGAAACATACACGCAATGAGGGGAACTTCCCAGAACGGACAATAGGGGCTGTGAGAGCGTACGTTATTAAGGGCCTTCAACGTGGTCTTGGGACAGGATACAGCTGTGTAACTGATCAACAAAGGAATTTTCAAAGGCTTCCTGGACAGTGATGAATAAAATTATTCATCTAAAGGCAGGCGTATGAAAAAGGAGAAACACTGTTAACTCCTAATATGGAGAATAAATACAAGGTCCAAGAGAACGAGAGCAGGAGACTTATAGAAGGTAAGCTCAGATATGCAAGGTAAGGTTGATAAATTAGTAAAACAGCCTCAGGCTTTTTGCCAAGAAAACTGCCAACACCATGGCTCAAACTGTCATAAGACATGTTTAGTAATATATCTAAAAAGTCAAATTTCACTCCCCTTATCTGGCAGAGAACAAGAATATATATATTTTTTAAATGTCCCATTGTAGTCTAGCCCCACAGGTTATATGAAATTTCCTATTTTCATGGCACAGAGTACTACTAAGTTTGTCTTGCTTATCAAGATGGAGAAATTAATTTTTTAAACATCAACGAATCAATCCTTCTTTGAAAGGGGTCATGGAATGTCCCCAAATTAAAAAGAGAGAAACCCAGCTAAGTCTGCTGTCATGTTTGGATCCTTCGCCCAAACATTTTCAAATTGCAAGAGAGATCATGCCATACACTAGTTAGTCTAGCCAGGAATGCTGGTAGGAAAACACTTCATGAACATTGTGGGTGTTAATGGTTCTTATCAGTTTAAGCTCTGCAAATACTGTGTCTGTTCCTTAGAAATAATGACTGTATTCCTTTGCTTCCAACTTCCATTACAGGCATTTTCAAACTACTTATTCATTAATTCATCCAACTAATATTTATTGAGTGTTTATTATGTGCCAGACCCTCTGAGAGAGGCTTGTTATTGCTACTCAGTATAAATGTGAACTACATATGAATCCAAATTTTACATTTTTTAAATATGTAGAAGCAGTTGAATTAATACCACCATTAGGATAAAAATTCCAAGGATGATCATTGTGCTTTTTAAAAAATCTGTTTCTTCTAAAATTGTAAGTTTTGGGGACACAAGTATTGAATCTAAGTTGTTGTCATTTTTTTCTCCAAGACATCACCTCACATAGATGACCTTCAGCATTTTCAACAGATATTGACTTAGATACCAACAGGCAAGTATATAAAATATAATCATCATTTATCAAAGCAAAGTACAAAACATTGGTTGACAGAGTATAATTAAGTAGAAAATACCTGTTGTTTACATTTAGCTATTTTATTCATCCACTGACCCAACCATCCATCCATCTATCCATCTATTTATTTCTTCAACATTTTTTATTGACAGATGTTAAGGATAAAAGAGAAAATAAACAAGGGCTCTGCAATCTCAGGAAGGTGGTATTCTTCTGAAGGAGAAGAAACAAATCATTATGTGTTGTTGTAAGTACATAGAAAGAAACCAAAAGACATAATAAAGAAAATAATGAGAAGAGATTACTTAGATTATACTTCTCTTTGAGGAGGTGACTTTTAATCTAAGAAGTGATATAATTAGAGAATTTTAGTTACTTTTGCAAGAGCAAAGGCTCTTAAAAGAGAAAGAACTTGGTGATGTCTAATGTACTGGTTTAAGTAGTGTTCCCCCCAAATTCATGTTTGCTCAAAACCTTAGAATGTGACCTTATTTGGAAATAGGTTCTTTGTTAATATAATCAAGTTCAAATGAGGTCATACTATACTAGGGTGGGACCTCATCAAATGACTGTTATTTTTATAATAGAGAACTTTGGACATAGACATATAAGGAATAAGGCCATCTGACAACAGAGGTAGAGATTGGAGTTACATTGTCATAAGCCAAGGAACACTAGTACCTAGACAAGGCAAGGAAGGGTTCTCCCCTATACCCTTCAGAGGGAGTATGACCCTGCCAACACCTTGATTTTAGACTTCTAGCCTCCTAAACTAGGAGGGCAATAAATTTCTACTATTTTTAACCATGTACTTTGTAGTAATTTGCTATGGCAGCCCTAGAGAACTAATACACCTAGGCAATGTCAGAAGGCTTCTGCTAAAACCAGTGGGAATGAAAATCTTTCTTTGCTGAGCTGCTCATCTATGTGATTCAAACTAGCCATTTGCCATGGCTAAAGGACACCTTGCCAAAGAATAAAGCCATCATAGGCAAAGTTAAAGCTGAAAAAGCTCTCACTGGACATCTGGATTCAGCTTAAGGGTTTTTCTTATGTAAGTCAATTTGAGTTGAATTTCTGTCGTTTGTGTCTTTAAAAAAAAAAAAAACTAAATAATACAGAAATCAGTACTTGGAAATAGAATGTTATACATGATGAATCCTAAAATACGAGCTTATGTACATCAAGATGGAGTTCTGAGTGGTGATGAGATCCGTTTTGAACTGAGAAATTGGACGTTCCTGCATATGGCAGGAAAGCAACTGATTCAGCTGATGCCTATTTTCTAGGGAGACATAAAGCCTATGCTTCACTGAGCCTGGAATTTGAGTGACTTCATAAAAAAGTATCGGGTTTGTGATTACAATTTCTCAAAGCTCTTGGTAAAATCCAATGAGAAAGACAAAACTTAGATTGAAGAAGACAGAAATATAAGAAAATGGGTTTTTGCTAGAGTTACTCTATCTGCCTTTGGCCAGAAATTTAAGGTCACTGAACACCTAGATCCTTGTGCATTTTGTTCAAATTATCTGACCTAAACTGAAGGACCTGGGAGCAAAGATAAGGCTGGGAATGAAATGGGAAATGACCTGAGAGGAGAGACTTTCTGATTCCCCAGGCCCTCCTAAGCACCTCTGCTTGTCACTCCCTGCCTGACCACAGTGACAATTACCCTCATTGTAAAGGGCCATCACTGAGATGTTGCCTATAAGCAGGAGTAGATCATGCCTTCCTCCCAAGCAGGCTTTCCATTTACCCAAGATATTAGCTAACATGGAAACTTTTAATCTAAGGGTTTGAGGTTTGGCTAAAAAGCACTGAATTTGGTTTTTAAGAGATGAACAACCCCAAGCCATGTTTAAGTTTAAGGACAACAATGTGATAAGATCTGACTTTGGGTATTAGACCATGAGTTAACAACAATTGACCAAAGCTCCCCTATAAACACCAAGCTTGAAAAACAAAGACCTGTGATTATTTAAATATTAAAATATTCCTCACATTTCCAAATCTGCATCAAATAAGCACAACCCTTAAATGGGTGTCTTCCTAATACCCGACTCCAATGTGTCACGGAGAATAATGAAAAATGGACAAGGAAAAAAACCAGGAGAATCCAGATTGGTAAATTTTTGCTCTCTTACTTTAGAAGAATATGCTATATTCTATGAAGTTGTAAACTTCAGATACAAGTTTATATTTGAATTTTCTTGTTTTCCTGCTCCTGGGAAGTCGAGTGGTTTGGCAGTTGCATTGGGCATTTTATCCACAAGTCTCCAGACTATGAAAAATTATGTTGAATCTAATCAAGATGAGTGAACCTTACCTTGTATTGACTTAGAGTTCAATGCCACTGGATATAAATTTTGGTTTTCTCCTGCTTAGGAGGGAGTAAATATATGGTCTTTCATAATAGCATAATGGCATAAAACCCAATAGTAAAGTTTTTAAAATTCTATGTATCAAAAGAAAAATTTATGTGGATCATAAATACCTAGGAGTTAGAGCATATTGGGACATACTCTTTTTGCCTTCCTAACATCCATTTTTACTTTTTCTGGTTCTTTATTTATTATAAAGTCATTTAATCCTGGTTTGTCTATGCCATTTGGCTGTGGGGTCTGCTCCACCCCAGATCCAGACATCAGCATAAGAATCACACTGAGTCTATAGAGTGACTAGCCCAAAGAGTGCACGGGGTCCAAGGGGAATCATTAAAACTTGAATAAATTTGAGCTCCAAGGTTGTTTATAACATTCTGTTAGCTTAGCAACTTAGAAACATTGAATCATTGACACAGATACATACCTAATAAAATTATTAGACTACAAAGAGATAGGAAGGAAAACAGAGAAAGAAAGCAGGGGAAGGAGGAGAGGGGAAGGCATCCATTTTCCCTGCTCTCCTCCATTCGTGACAATTGCTTCTTCAGAATTGAAGAATGGGTAGTAGCTATTTTAAAAATCTCTCAAAGCAACACTGCATCCAGTTGAAATGATGTCGATAATGTGCATGTAAGATTAGTATCTTGCACTCTAAATCCAACTGGTATTGCATGTGCATATATTAACAACACAACTATGACCATCATTCCCTCATTATATGATTAATCATTTATACCATCTTTCTGGACAGTCTTTTAATAAAACCCCTGTGCTCCAATAAGGTGAGCAGCATGAAATGCCTTACCTGGGCATCTCAATCCTCAAGTCATACAGCAGATTTTTCTTGATCTTTCAAAATAAGAAAAATCATGTTTGTCATCCCTTCACCAGCAAAAAAAAAAAAAAAAAAAAAAAAAAGTTGTAATGACTTCTAAGGATAAAGCTGAGTTTGTTTTATGTTTTTTTTTTTTTTAACCAGTATGATTACTTAAATATATTCTAAAAGCTTCTCTTGAATACTCTAGATAGTAAAGGGATAATAACTGAATCACTTTAGGTAGGACATTTTGAAATTGCCAGCCACATAATGGAACTGCCTAATGAAAACCATTCCTACCACCCCCTAGGAGAAATATGTCCTCAGTAATTCTTTCTGCAAAAATCTTCCAGTGACTCTGCCATGTACAAAAGGAGAAACCAACCTCACTGTGAAAACCATCTCTGTGAAAACCGACTGACAGGGACTCATGGTAAACCTGAAGGTAGTAAAAGATAAGGATACACAAACATTTTTGCATAAGAGCCATTCAAATATGAAGCTATTGAAATAAGAATAATAATAAAATAAAGAAAACAAAGTTAATATTTCCCCATCTCCTACAACCCTCTCCAAATCTCAAAAGAAAAAAAAAAATAAAAAACAAAAACGAGTCCAGCAAAACTCAGGTTCATCCAAAATAATTTTACCCCAAAGGAATGTAAATGTAAGTTCAGTTGAGCAAGTGGTCCTTATGACTTTTTGTGCTATGGGTCACCGGAGAAAAATCATGAAGTTTGAGCAATAAAAGTAAAGTTCTGACTTCGGATTGCCCAGAATTTTAAAACTGAAATCCCAGGAAACTCACCACTGCATTCTATACACTGAATCAACGTGGCTGGTTAATATTTTCACTAGTAAGGAGAAATTCAATACAGAAAAATCTCTCAGGAGACTTTAACTGAAATGAGGTGCATAGAGTTAGATCATAATCCACAGAAACACAGAGGAAGGACATCCAAGTTAGCTTGAGATTTTCAGAAAATGTTCCTGAATGAGAAAACTTCTCATGAACTGAGTTCCTTAGGACAGAGTAACAAGACGTTGGATGGGTGAAAGACTACTTCATACTAAGAAAATAAAAATAGCAAAGAGTGGTGACACAAATAGCCTGGCATTTTTTAAAAACCACAAGTTATTTGGGAAGATGATACCCAAAGGATATGTAAGACTTAGTGAGGGAAAACGTGAAGGGAAGAATATTTTAGGCAGAGAAAACAGTGTGTGGGAAGACCCTGGGGAAAGAACGAACTAGGCACATTTGCAGACCTGAAGAGACGCCACTGTGGTTGGAGCATATTGAGGAAGGATGAGAGCAAACTGAGGTCAGGTTGGGCCGATAGGAGGGGCCAGCTCATGCAGTGTCCCATGGGCATGTAAAAGACTGTATTTTGTTTTTAGTTCACAGAGAACTATTAAGGGTTTTACAGAGGAATGATATTTTTAAATGATTACACTGGATACCATGTGGAGAACAGATTATGAAAAGGCAAGAATGACCACAGAGAACAATGGCCAAGACTCCATTTGCCCAGGAAAGATATGACAATGATCTGGATCAGGTTTGTGGTCCTGGGGTTGAAGATAGACAGATAAATGAATATGAATAATAAAACAAAAGAGAAGTTAGATGGAAGGAATTAATTTATTCTATAGCTATAGGGAAATATTAAGGAACTTCAAGGTTTTAAGCAGGGATGTGACTTGATCTGCTGTTCTATGACAACAGTGTAGAGGACTAGAAGAGGAAAGACAGTCTAGAATTCTTTTTAATAATACCAGTCAATGAGAAAGAAAAAGAGAGAAAAATATAGGATATAATGATAGAAGATATATTAAGGAGATAGAATATCTAGCTCTTGATGTGTGACTATAAGTAAGGATGATGGAGAATGGAATGTAAGGTAAACAAACCTTTGGTTGAATTTCTACATGGACAGTTGTGAGTTTAACTGGTGTAGATGCTATAGAAGGAGATAAGAAATTTGGAGAATAAATAATAAATCGTTTTCTAGATATGCTCAGTTTGTGGGATATCTAAGTGTATATAGAAATGGTTCTGGGGCTTTGAAGGAAGGTCTGGATGAGTCAGGGAGAATCAAAGTCACTAATGTAAAGGAGGTATTTGAAGTTACAGGTTTAGGGACACCTGGGTGGCTCACTTAAACCTCTCCCTTTGGGTTAGGTCATGATCCCAGTTTCCCATCAGGCTCCTTGCATAGCAGAGAGCCTGCTTCTCCCCTGCCTGCTGCTCGTCCTGCTTGTACTTGCTATCTCTCTCTGATAGATAGATAGATAGACAGAGAAAATCTTTAAAAAGTTCAGGTTTGCATGATTATCCGGAAGAATATTTCAAATAATTAAGCTTCAAAGTCTATATACCCCTCATTACCAGTGATTTTGACCATGTCAACAAGCTCACTCAAGTACATATGAGAGGGTTAACAACAAACAAAATAAAAATAAACCTATATTTTTCATACTCTCCACCTCACTCCCAAATTATTGAAAGCCGCTAATATAGATTAATAGAGGCAAGCATCCCTTTAGAACACCAAAATTGCCCAAGATAATGGCTCTTACATGGCAGGCTCTCAAAAATTATGTGTTGAATGTTGACCAGAACAATAAAAGACCAAATGAGACTAGAAAATGGCTGAAGAGGAAGAAAGGAAAATTGTGCTTAAGAAGCCAAAGAAAGAGATTAAAAACTGTGAAATATATGTGGGTGACTTTATCATCCTCTATTTTAATTATTTTCTCTTTCCCCAAATTTAAAGGACACATTTCAATCTGTTGTCCACCAAAAGTAGTACTCATTTGGACAACTGTCTCTGAGCTCCATGACAAACAAGGGAAATTGTTTCAAGGATAACCTACTGATAACAGAAAACACTAAAGAAAAAAAAAGTAGCAAATGGTGTGAGATAAACTCTACAAATGATCAAAATATCACACGACAGAGAAGTATGGAGAAACGTTAAGATTGAAAGTTGTTAAACTGGACTGTGAGATCCTCTGAATTTTTGTATTCTTAGCACCTAGAATATGGTAGGTACTAAATAAAAATTCAATGATGCACAGTGAATTGAATTTCCAAACTGAGGAGTCATGGTATTCTTTTCTTTCTACCCTCATGAATGCCTTCCAATTTGGTCTGTCTGGCCTCTGGCTGGCTACTACCTGCTTGTTCTCAGAAACTATGCTCTGACATCTCCAAAAGGCTTTCTTGAGCTGCCTCCTTTTTTTTTTTTTTAACTTATTTTTTATTTATTTTCAACATAACAGTATTCATTATTTTTGCAAGACACCCAGTGCTCCATGCAATCCGTGCCCTCTATAATATCCACCACCTGGTACCCCGACCTCCCACCCACTGCCCCCTCAAAACCCTCAGATTGTTTTTCAGAGTCCGTAGTCTCTCATGGTTCACCTCCCCTTCCAATTTCTCGCAACTCCCTTCTCCTCTCTAACTCCCCATGTCCTCCATGCTATTTGTTATGCTCCACGAATAAGTGAAACCACATGATAATTGACCCTCTCTGCCTGACTTATTTCACTCAGCATAATCTCTTCCAGTCCCATCCATGTTGCTACAAAAGTTGGGTATTCGTCCTTTCTGATGGAGGCATAATACTCCATAGTGTATATGGACCACATCTTCCTTATCCATTTGTCCGTTGAAGGGCATCTTGGTTCTTTCCACAGTTGGCGACCGTGGCCATCGCTGCTATAAACGTTGGGGTACAGATGGCCCATCTTTTCACTACATCTGTATCTTTGGGGTAAATACCCAGGAGTGCAATTGCAGGGTCATAGTTAGAATGGTCAAAATTAGCAAGACAGGAAACAACATGTGTTGGAGGGGATGTGGAGAAAGGGGAACCCTCTTACACTGTTGGTGGGAATACAAGTTGGTACAGCCTCTTTCGAGAACAGTGTGGAGATTCCTCAAGAAATTAAAAATAGAAATTCCCTATGAGCTGCCTCCTTTTAACCACCCCGCGGCATTGTCCCTTCCCCACCATCATCTCAGGGCTGATTTTGAGATGCTCCTTTTGCACACTCTTGAAGCAATGGGGCTTCTCAATGAAAAGCAATTTACACCCCAGCTCTGTTACATTTAGCAATGTCTGGAGACATTTTGGGTTGTCAGAAGTTGGCTGAAAGTGGTGCCACCAGCATCTAGTAGACAGAGGCCAAGGATGTTGCTAAACATCCTACAATACACAGGACAGCCCCTCATGACTAAAAATTATCCAACTTAAAATTCTAAATGTCTATAATACTAAGGTACATAAGTCCTGCACTGCAGCCTTTTCTGTGTGTATCTCCCCTTGTACTTATTGAATTGTATTATTTTTTGTTTGTATCTACACTATATACTCTTTAAAGGAAGGAAATTTTATGCATTTTATTCAAATCATCTGGCACCGCAAATCACAATGCTGCATTTACAAACCAAGGATCATGAATTAATTTGTTGCTGGAGCCTTTTGTTTATTTCCAGTGTCTGGCCTCAAACTAAAAAGTGGTAGATGGTCAATGAATGACTGAATACATGCTACTGAATTCTTGACCTCTACAAATTCATCTTTCATCTTCTAGCTCATTCACATGACCTTGAAGAATTTTTATCTTAGTATTTCAAATTAGAATGTGTTGTGTGTGAATGTGAAGTTTTTAGGAATAAAAAGACTATGTATAAAAATTTAAAAGTAAACTTTTTGCAAGCATTAATCCTTGGGGTACTATACCACTCACATTTCTCCATTATATAAAGTATCCCTTTCTTTCCGTCATTGGCTTTCTATCTTTCTTATAGCTCCCTAGACATGGTAAAACAGGCTACAAAACTTATGGTAATTATATTGCCCAAAAGCTTTCACTGGGGAAAGATTATTGAAAGCCAAAATCCATCTTCAGTTATGGCCACTGCTTCTTCCCTCTCTGCATGTTTATTTACCTACTCCAAGAACTTGCATAGGTTAGTTAAGCATAATTTCCTTTTACAGAGAACCATGATGCCTATCCCTCCATTAGTTTTGTGTTTAAATGTTCAGTGGATTTGTTTTCCATTCCTTTTATAGCTGGTAACTTGTGAGTCCCCCTCAAGGGATAATATTAGCTCCTCTGAACAATCTGGACAAGAGATTTCAACCTACTGGGCAGAGAATGCTGACAGTCTGGCTCCTGGGAAATGAGCATCTGTCTGACTTCCTACTGAGCTCATCTAATGCTATGTCCCTAGGTATATATTTCCCCCTAACCTCAGTGGCTCTGCTGTTAAAGCAAGCATGATATTTATTGCTACTCTGTCCATAAGAAAATAAAGATTATGGCATAGTAGCACAAACAAGGACTTTGGGGTCCAGAAGACCTGCCTTTGAAACTCAGAGCTGTTATTCTTTAGCTGTGTGACCAGGAACATTCTCCCCCCACCCCGACCCTTTTCCAAGTCTATAGAGCCTTTTCCAAGTCTATTGCAGGAAGAGGATTCAATACAGTAAAAACATTAAAGAAACGATATGCATCATAGACAATAACAAGCAGTCCAGATAGATCAGACTCAGGATCTAAATGTCCTCCCTCTGTTAAGGATTATACTGACCACTCTCCACTCTAGAAGAAGGAGCATAATATGGAGTCTCAGGTGCTAAATTCTATAATTTGTTGGTCAACTAGGCATATTTCTGCTTTGTAACCAATTTACAATAGTCTCATCAAATGAGGTGTGAATTGGGGTGCCTGGATGGCTCAGTTGTTTAAGCCTCTGACTCTTGGTTTCCACTCAGATCATGATCTCAGGGTAGTGAGTTTGAGCTTGGCAGGAAATCTGCTTGAGATTCTCTCCCTCCACCCTTCCCACTACATGTGTGCACACACATTCTTTCTCTCTCTCATATAAATAAATAAATCTTTAAAAAAATGAGGTGTGAATCATCAATATCACTCTTACAACAAGCAATGCCAATAAACTGAGTACAAACTATGTCAAAACTTCTTAGACATATGGTTACAAAGCAAACTTTGTAAATCAGTAACTTTCATGCCTTGATCAGGGGTCACTGTGTTGCAAAAACTTTAGCAGAACAATTTTGGGTAATTCTAGGCCTGCTGAAATTAACCCTTACAACACTATTGCTATGAACAGCCACATTCCTGTCTTTTGATACACATGTGCACATTTCTCTTGGGTGTAACTATGTTGGATTATAGGGTATGAATATATTCAACTTCAATATACAATGCCAAACATTTCTCAAGTGGTTGTACCAATTTACATTTATACCAGCAATGTATGAGGATTCTCATTGCTTTATAGAATTATATTATTGTTCCTTTGAAGTTTAGTCATTCTGGTAAACGTAGTGACATTTTTATTTTGTATTTTTATTAGAATTTCCATGCTTAGTAGGTGAGGTGAGCCCATTTTCAGTTCTTTATTGACCATTAGATACATTCTCTTATAATGTGCTGTTAGATTTCATACCTATTTTGCTATTGTGTTGCCTGTTTTGTTGTTGAACCAGAAACTAACCCCATTTTCCTTGTCTGTAAGCAGGAAATAATATCTACTTCAGATGCTTTATTTCTTACACACACAAATATTTAGCAAAGGATTTGGCCATTCTTAAGCATTCAACAAATTAGAGCTCATCACTTTCCCAGGAACTTTTGTTATGTGTTATCCCATACCAGTGAATTAGAGAGTTCAAATACAAGATCTAATTTGAAATTTTTTTTTTTTTTAATGAGAGCGATGAGTACACTGAATCACGCTAACAAATTTATCCTCTGCGGGAAGAAATATAAAATGTAGCAATAAAGCACAGTATGGATTTTCTTGGTGGGGCTTCACATCTGGTAATAGAGTTCAATGAGCCCCTCTGATAAAGTATTCCCAGGTAACTCTCTTTTGGATTAGGAGTCTGCTAGAATTTTACTCTTTCTAATTTTCATGTGGCTGCTTCTTTTCTCTCAATCACAAGGACCAGAGATTCCAGCTGGTTAATATGTTGCACACTGTGAAGTAGATGCTATTTTAAATCAAGGCACTATATGAGTACATGCAAGAAGCATATACGATCATTTGACTTTTTTGACATGCCCATATTTTTTGCATAAATACATAGAGGACACCTTCCCAATCTCCCCAATGGTCTGTCACAGTCAACCTCAAGGGGAATACAAATCACAGTAGTCGAGTCCCAAGAAATACTCTTTAACAGCAAGTGACTCAAACTCTCAAGTGGTTCCATCCTGCTCATTTGCTTTTCCACAGACTAGATTTTGTGCCTGGGTGATCACTTTTCCTTTAGCAAGAAGTAAATTGTATTTCAGCTGCTGCTCTTGCATATTTGGGACTCCACAGATCTTTGATTGCTGAGATGTTGTATATTGCATATAAAGCTGGCTTTAATGACGTGTTCATGGAAAATTAATCTGCCTCGTCAGGAACTGACATTCATATCAACTGCTCTGGCAATGGGAGTTGCTGATCTGTTTGCGAAGTGGATAGCTTCTCAGAGATCAACATTCAAAGACAGCATTATTAGTAATAATACATTGAAGTCCATGCTACAAAGCTCTTCGAATACTCAAATTTATTTTTCCCTTTAAGCCTGATAAATGCCTTGAGTCTTCAATAATCTGTATTTTAACCAGGATCTTAGCCCTGGTAACTTTTTAAAAATGCTTAAATGATGGCAATTTAAGAATTACCTTCTCAGTAGGTCTAAGAGTTGTTTTTTTTTTTTTTTTTTAATTTACTTGACAGGGAGAGACACAGTGAGAAGGGAAACACAAGCAGGGGGAGTGGAAGAGGGAGGAGCAGGCTGCCACAGAGCAAGGAGCCCAATGTGGGGCTCGATCCCAGGACTCTGGGATCATGACCTGTGCCAAAGGCAGTGCTTAATGACAGAGCCACAAGCACCCCTGAGACCATTTTTATATAAAGTAAATGCCTAAAACTAATTTAGGAAGAAAACATTCAGAGAAGCTTTGCATTCCATTCTTGTGCATTTGTCAAGAATATTAATTATTTCTCAGGTACTACTAAGAACATGAAAATGGAGGTTTAAAAAGATAATGAATCAGCCAATTTGAGAAAATCCCTACTATGGCTTCTATTCATTTTTGGATTTATAACAAATAGGCTTTACAAGCTTTTAGATATTTGCTATGGTAATGTGTGCATGTATAATAAATGTAACAAAAACAATTCTTAACCCACTCACTCAAAAGTGTAAGAACCAAAACTTAGTTTTTGTCATTGAATTTACTTTTCTATTTTTAACCCCTATTTCCCTTAGTTTTCAGTTAGTTCCTGGATCTCTAACATGAGGTGGAACTTGTGGAAGAGGAAGGGGTCTGATCTGAACCTTGGTTTCAAGACTGGTTATTAATGATAGCCACTGCAAATCCTCATTCCCCTGGTCCTTCATCAGCCATTAAGTTTGAGCTGAATTGTCCCTCATTCCTAACCTCAAGGCCTCACAAGATTTTGCCCTTACTACCTTGATGTCTTTCCTCAGTGCATAGGCATCATTTTGTTGCTGCTAGATAACACTAGATAACACTCATCGAAATTTTATGGAATTAAAACCCTGTTGATGTGTAGGTCACCCTTGAGCATATGCATGACTGACATTGTTCTGTCTTTCATAAGGACAGAGACACAGCTTTTTTGCTCCTCTTGGCTCTGAAAAACTAGGATTTATATGTAGGATTTCTGCATTGGATGTGCAACTTACACTCATGGGGACAGCAATGTTTCTCACAAGCCCAGCAGTTTAAGCTCTCCTGGCTTCCCTTCCAGGGAGATTCCCACTCTAATCTGGGAAAAGTGAAATTAGCCTCTAGACAGGAAGCCCTACTCTGAGTTCTTCATGTGTTTTGAATCTGTTCTTTGGGTCTCATGTCCCCTTGAGGCTTCTTCTTATGCCCATGAAAAGGCAGAAATGGCTCTTTTGCCTCCACTTTGTATTATAAAACTCCTTCCCTAAAGCACTGAAAGCTCAGTTGCCTGAGTACTTAAATTTGAGAAGGATTAAGTAGTACAAGGTAACACAGGAATAAAAACTTGATTCGGATTTCAAATATTGTCATACTTCACTAAATATTATTGAAATACAACTCTGTGTCATGTGAAATGTTAACAAAATTTCAGGAGAGATTTCTCTTTTATAGAACACCTTATTTTCCACATATAATCAATATTTAGATATCTATAAGTAAAGGGAATCCTAAATATGTTTCTTAGGTCTTTATTCTAAATGACCCTGAACTTTTTGACTCTGCAAATCAATTTTCTCAAATCAGGTCCCTTGAAAACCAGTATCTACAAGTAACAAGCAGAAGGATGATGAAGGTAAAAAGGAATATAAATTGGTCAAATACCCAATTATATTTGTCTTTTTAAGCTTTATGAGACCCTATCAACCAATGCAGGTAGAAGGCTTTTTTATATCTTGCTTTGTCTGTATCAATACTCATCTTCATCAACTATTCTTTGTCTGCCAAACACTAGTTCAATTTTGAATTCTTCCTCCCTCAGGCTAAGTGAGTTGTCTTTCCCTGGACTTTGCAAACACTTCTGCCCCATGGTTAGAATACAATCACAAGTTATTGTCTATTTTCTCTACTAGAGTCTGTGTTTCCAAATTTTTTTTTTACCTTGTATTACTGATATTCAGCATAACATTTGGATGTTCATTAAATATTAAGTATGGGGCATTAAAAGGGAGAGTCAAGTAAGAGTAAACAGTATCCTGAGCTTTATTTATTAATTCATTCAATTATCCAATCAATCATCTAAAAATATATGCTAAGCACTGTCAAGACATTAGATTTAGCACATTGAACAAAATAGACAAGATCCTCATTGAGATCGCCTTTCAAAAGGGGAAGAAGATAATAAACAAACAGATAAATATATAGAACATCAGGCTATGATCAGCAATATGAAGACAATAAAACAAAGTAGATAAATAGAGTGCACCCCACCTTGGAAGGTTATTCTCATTTATAGAGAGCAGTTCCAAAAGATCTGACCACCTCAAATTAGGTTATATTTGGGGCAAAGACCTAAATGATGTGTGGAAATGAATTATGTAGCTACTAGGCCCGGTAGTGAGGAGGGAACATTCTATGCAGAGAGGGAACATTCTAGTGCAAAGGTACTGAAGTAAAATGATACTCACTGTGTTTAAGGAACAGTAATGAGGCAGTGTAGGTAAATTGAGGGGGAGGATAGGTAATTAGATCTGAAAAGTTTTTTATGTAGTTATTTTTAGTCTGTGACAAAGATTTTGGATTTTCGGAGTATGATGGGAATTGATTAGAGGGTTTTAGAACATAAGATTGACATGCTTTTAAATCATGATTGACATAACTTAAGTTTTAAAAGTGTCATTCTGAATGCTGTGTTGAAATGCCTGAACAGAAGTAAGGGTGAATGCAGCAATACTGGCTAGGAAGTTATTAGAATAGTACAAGTGAGAGTTGAGGGACTTAGACCCAGCCTCTGGGAAGTTGAACGACTCCAGATGTCCTTAGAAGGAGTAGCCCCTAGAATTTCCTCATGAAATGAGATGGATTATTAGACAATATGAATTAAGGGTTACTCAGTATTTGGGCTTGGCCAATATCCTGAGAGGAGGAATACTGAGGACAGAGCTATCTGTGAGCAGAGGAATCAAGAGCTTTGCTCTGGACATTGTAGGGAGGGAAAAAGATTACTTTGCCTCTCTTAGGGTCCCAGACTGGTTCTGAAAATTAAACTGACAAAGATTACCATGAGAAAAGCTTACAAATTTTATTAAATTAGAGGCACCTGGTGGCTAAGTTGGTTTAGGATCTAATCCTGGATTTTGGCTGAGGTCATGATCTCAGAGTCATGAAATCCAGCCCCAAATTGGGCTGTGCACTCAGCAGGGAGTCTGCTTAAGATTCTTGCTCCCTCTCCCTCTTCCCCACTCCCCCTGTGCTAGTTCTCTCTTTAAAAATAAAATATATGTGTGTGTGTGTGCATACACACACATACACACACACACACACACACACACATTTTTTTTCTTTCTTTCTTTCTTCTTTTTTTTTTTTTTTTTTCACATACCAGGAACCTTTATAAGAGAATGAAGACCTAAAGAAGTAAAGAGCTCAGGAAGCTTTTATGCCTTTTAGACAAATTAAAAATAGCATGTGAAGAACTGACAAGACACAGGGGTTTGGGCTAGGGGTAAACCCAACCCCTCTTTGGGGAGACATTGATGCACAGAAGGTCAACTAGGAAATCAATGGTTCATTTGAGTATCTTTAAAAAAGGAGTGTCCTCCATGATACAAATACATCCCTGAGCCAAGTCCCATGACTTAAGAAGTGTTCCATGAAACTTCTAGATTACAAAGTATTGTGTGGGTGCCCTTTTGTCATTGTATAATTATATGTGTCAGCTGTGGCTGTAATGAATGATTAAAATTCAAAGAATCTGGGCATGTTATATGGAAGGAAGAAGCAACCTTCTGGAAGCAGTAATTAGGAACAAGAACACTAACCCCTTCCCCCCAGGCTCCCCAGTATATGAGTATGAAAGGAAGAATTTCTGTACAATCAGTGTTCTCGGGAAGCATCCAAGCGTTAGTAGAAGGGGATAATATTACTTTCAGAAGAAAGTGAGGATATAGGGATTTTACTCATTAAAAGTAAGGTATTTCATAGATACAATGGAGGAGTTCGGAGACTTAGGAGGTTTTAAGAATGAATCTCAGACTTCTTGTGAAGATTTAAATAACTTCAGACGATGAGAATAATAGGATTAATCCTCATTGCATTTTGAGATAAGACAGATACTCCATTCTAATTATGGCCTCCTTATGAGGACTAAACTCTTTGGCATTCTTGAAGTAGAAATGTTGATAGAGTAAAACTGGGGTTGGCCTGAACAGGCTATGTTTGTCCATCTTTGTCCAACTTTGCCAAGGTTAGTGAGGAAGCTACATGAGAAATTTACAAAGAGAATTAAGTGTATGCCAAAATCTGAATCATGACTACCCATAATAAAATATCATTTATTCTGAATAAATTGATTAGAATTTGTTTTATTTTGACCTGAGCTGAGTTAAAACTTTCTATTTTGTGGTATATGAAGATAAGGTTTACTCAGCAACATATTACTACAATAATATTGCAGATGTCTAACTTACTTAGAAGTACTCTCTCAGTGACATTTACACATGAATATGTTAAATTGATCCTGTTAATTTACAAGTGAGTCATTTAATTTGTTATAAATATATATGAGTGCATTTTCACACTAAAATCCTATTTATGATAAGTACCCTGCCAAAAGTTTTCCTCCATAAATATATAAATGCATGCTTATTCTAGTTGGAAGTGTGTATCCAACTTTATCTTAACAACAAAAAACTTAATTGTTCCCAGTTACACAATCTTAGATAACTATAGAATACAATCCTGCATTGTTTATTGTTTTGAGTCTATTAAATACATAAATGTCCAGTTTTCTAATAACTTATTAACTTATAAGATACCTCCAGGCCTCTTCAAAGAAGGACACAGCATGGTAGGGAATAAAAAAACTACAATGGGACTTTAAAGTCATGTTAATGAATCTATTAAAAAGTGAACCGTATAAAAAGACCATACAATAGGTCACATCTTACCATATACTACACATCTTACCATATACTTTTAAAATAACAACTTTCTAATGAAAAAATAAATCTATATTGATGACTAAAAATTTGAAAAATGAAGCTAAAAAGGACAAAAATTTCAATACCAATCCCTAAAATTTTTAATACATGCCCTTGTCTCCTTTCTATAAATATATTAATAAATTGTTATCCAAATGAATATATAGTTTTATAAGCTGTTTTGCTTCCCTGTATAATAGGTATCATTAAAAGTATATAGATAGATAGATATAGATATAGATATAGATATATAGATATATATTTTAAGATTTTATTTATTTAATTATTTGAGAGAGAGAGCACAATCAGGGGGAATCACAGAGGGATAGGGATAAGCAGACTCCCTACTGAGCAGGAAGCCTGATATGGGGCTTAATCCCAGGAGGCCTGAGCTGAAGATTGACACTTAACCACCTGAGCTACCCAAGCACCCCAAAAGTATATACTTTTTAAAAGATAATTTTAACTTTTACCTATAGTCATGATGAATTAACTGTTATCAAATTTGCCTGATAGGAAATGATTAAAAAGCTGCACTAAATATGAAACAGTTGTTAGCAGAAATTGAACAACAAGCAAAACAAGTCTGTGATTACTAAGGAAGGCAAGAGGAATGCAGTCCTAATACTACCCTAGCTTTCTAGCTGGGGGCACTTGCCAGACTGCAATGCATGAAAATATAACCTGCAGAGTGTGTCTTGTATAGAGAAAACACAGAAATAAAGATTGGGGAGAGCCTACATGGTTTAAAAGGCAAAGAACCAGAAAGACAATAAATAGAAGAAGAAAAGAAGGAAGAGGAGGAGGAGGAGGAAGAAGGAAGGAAGGAAAAGAAGGAGGGAGGCATAGAGGGAGAAAGGGAGGGATGGATAGAGGGAGAAAGGAAGGAAGGATGCAGTCATCCAGAAATCTGCAATAGAGGAGCCCTTGAATTTTTGGCTCAATACTAAGCTGGGCATAGGTAGGAAGATTCCATAAAGTTAAACAAAAACTACCAATGAAGAAACAATTATTGGGAGTTGTACCTAAATGATTTCCAGACCTGAAATAGGACTGAGAATTGTTTGAATTCTGACCAAAGTAAAGATTACTTATTCAAATCCCAGGGTATTCAGTAGAGACTCTAAAGGGTAAATTTAGTAGAACTAAATGATCTTTGAAGGCTGCTATAGAACCTTTTTAATGGGAGTTTAGAAATTAGCCTTAAAAAAAAAATAGATTGACCTGCAAATAACTTACTTGCCTAACAAATAATCAAAGAAAAAAAAATCTAGGCTCTTAAAGAATAACATCCAAAACTTCAAAATATAACATTTAGAATGTCAACCATCTGATCAAGAACTGCTAGACATATGAAGTAAGTAGCCAAGAGAAAAACCAGTCACTAGAAACAGACCCAAATACAATGGAATTGAAACTTTTATAAATTTCATGGATTTAAAGGAAAATATTACCATAATAAAGAGGATTTAAAAAGAAACAGATGGAATATTAGTGCTGAAAAAAATTTATTATACAAAATAAAAAATATACTGATGGGCCAATTGGGAAATTAGACATTTCAGAAGAAAAGATCAATTAACTTGAGGATTTTACAATAGAAATTATCCAAAATAAAGCACAGAAGGCGGGGGCGGGGGGGGAGTGAACTAGAAAAAAGAATGAAGAATGGGGTGGCCTGGATGGCTTAGTGGGTTAAGCCTCTGACTTTAGCTTAGGTCATGATCTCAGAGTCTTGGGATTGAGCCCCACATTGGGTTCTCTGCTCAGCGAGAAGCCTGCATCCCCCCCTCTTTCTGCATGCCTCTCTGCCTACTTGTGTTTTCTTTCTCTCTATCTGTCAAATAAATAAATAATCTTAAAAAAAAAAAAAAAGAATGAGTAGAGAGAGCTCTGATGAGCCCTGGGAAAAAATATCAAGTGGTCTAATACATATTATTTACCCAAATCAGGAATAAAAGAGAGGACATTACTATAAATCCCATAGATATTTAAAGGATAAGAGACCTAATCAATTTATGCCAATAAATTTAACAACTTAGATAAAATAAATGAATTTCTTAAAAGATGCATATTACCAAAACTGAATGGTAAGAAACAGAAATTCTGCATTGTTTCATATCTAAAATAAATAATTGAATTCACAACATAACCCTGAGGATAACTCCTGGTCTAGGTGGATTCACTGGTGAATTTTATCAAATGGCTAAGCAATAAATTATATAGATCTTTCATCAACATTTTCAGAAACTAGAGGAGAAGGAGGAGTTGCAAAGATGGTGGAGGAGTAGGGGAACCTATTTCAACCAGTCCCCTGAATTGAGCTGAATATCTATCAGACCATTCTGAACACCCAGGAAATCAGCATGAGATCTAAGAAGATATATCTGTACCTCTACAAACAGAGTATCTCCAGTGGCTGGTTTCGAGGTCTGAAGCAGGGAGCAGTGATTCTGCAGGTATATAACAGAAGATAAACAGAAGGGAGAGGGAGCTTCTGGGATCATGCACCACCAGAGCACAAAAGCCTTCTGTGCTAGGGACAGAGTACAGACTCAGAGATAGAGGCAGGGAAAGGAATTTAGAGTATCCCCTCAGACTGAAACCTGGAGCTGTGAGGGGCACACATGTAAACTGGGACCAGCAGTTGGTTTCAGAAGCACAAAGAGCAGAGATGTGCCTGGACCTGGAAGCAAGGGCTGGGAGTGCTGCTGTGGGACACACAACCCAGGATTCTGCAGCTTTTAGCAGCACAGAAGCCTGAATCAGAAATGGAAGAAATGGAGACAGTGTGGCCTGGAGGGCTCACTGAGGAACTGACTGTGATCACTCTGTTCTGAGTCAGAGGTTTGGATATGGTCACTTCTGCTCTAACTCTCAGAAGACATGTGTAAAACTGTCAGGGAAAGCTGCCAGAGAACAAAAGCCCCCCAAAACTGGTTTATACTGAGCCCACCAACCCCCCACAGGGGTCAGGGCAACTCTGCCCAGCAGTGTTGTAGTACAAGAGGCTGACAACCCTATGGTCCCTATAAAATAGGTGCATCTTGCTTGGGTTGTGGTGAGTCATTTGGATTCTGTACACTCCCTCAACCACCCCTCAAAAGAATGAAGAAAAGGAACCCCCAAAATAGGGAAGACTCAGAGACCATGACCTCTGCACAGAACTAATGGATATGGATATAAGCAAGATGTCAGAAATAGACTTCAGGGTAAAAATTATGAAGGCAATAGATGGATGGAGAAAACCATTCATGGCAACATAGATTCTCTAAGATCAGAAATGGGAGCTGATCTGGCAGAACTCAAAAATGCTATCAATGAGATCCAATCTAGTCTAGATACTCAGCTAGGGTAAATGAGGCAGAAGAACTAATTAGTCATCTAGAAGAAAAACTGATAGAAAAGAAGGAACAGGAGGAGGCCTCAAATAAACAGCTTAAAAACCCATGAAAACACAATTAGAGAAATAAATGACACCATGAAATGTCAGAATTATTGGGATCCCTGAGGGAGTGGAAAGAGAGAGAGGACTAGAAGATATATTTGAGGAAATTGTAGCTGAGAACTTCCCTAATCTGGGGACTGAAACAAGCATTCATATCCTAGAGGTAGAGAGGACCCTTCCCAAGGTCAAGGAGAACAGACAACACCCAGGTATGTAATAGTAAAACTCACAAATCTCCAAACTATCTTAATGGCACTTAGGGGAAAAAGTGTCCTTAAGTACAGAGGGAGGAACATTAGAATAACATCAGACCTGTCCACAGAGACCTGACAAGTCAGAAACAACTAGCAAGATGTATTCAGGGTATTAAATGAGAAGAATATGCAACCAAGAATTCATTATCCAGCAAGGCTGTCATTCAGAATGGATGGAAAGAATAGGACTGGCAGAGACTGAAAGAATATGTGACCACCAAGCCCACCCTGAAAGTTATATTAAGGAGGGGTCTGTAAGAGGATAAAGACCCAAAGAGTGATATAGAACAGAAATCTAGAGAGACAAGGACTTCACAGGCAACATGATGATAATAAAACATTATCTTTCAATAATCACTCTCAATGTGAATGGCCTAAATGCTCCCATAAAAAGGCACAGGGCTGTAACTAAATGAAAATACAGGACCCATCCATATGTTGTCTACAACCCAAAGATACATTCAGACTGAAACCATCTTTTTTTGCCAACAGACCTCAAAAGAAAGCTGGAGTAGCAATTCTTATATCAGACAAATTAGATTTTAAGCTAAAGACTGTAGTTAGAGATACAGAAGGGCACTATATCATTCTTAAAGGGTCTATCCAACAAGAAGATCTAACAATTGTAAATATCTATGCCTCCAACATGGGAGCAGCCAACTATATAAGCCAATTGTTAACCAAAATGAAGAGACATGCTGGGGTGCCTGGGTTGCTTAGTGGGTTAAGCCTCTGCCTTTAGCTCAGATCATGATCTCAGAGTCCTGGGATTGAGCCCTGTATCAGGCTCTCTGCTTAAAAAAGAGAGAGAGAGAGACATGTTGATGATAATACATTATAGTAGGAAACCTCAACACTCTACTCTCAACAATAACTAGATCATCTAAGCAGAAAATCAACAAAGAAACAAGAGTTCTGAATGACACACCGGACCAGATGGACCTCATAGATATATAAAGAACCTAAACACCCTAAAACAACAGAACAATCATTCTTTTCGAGCTCACATGGAACTTTCTCCAGACTAGACCACACACTAGGTCACAAATCAGGACTCAAACGATACCAAAAGACTGAGATTATTTCCTCATATTCTCAGGCCAGAATGCTTTGAAACTGGCACTCAATCACAAGGAAAAGTTTGGAAGAAATTCAAACATTTGGAAGCTAAAGACCATCCTGCTCAAGAATATTTGGGTCAATCAGGAAATTAAAGAAGAACTTAAACAATTCATGGAAACCAATGAGAATGAAAATACATTGGTCTAAAAACCTATGGGATATGGCAAAGGCAATCCTAAGGGGGAAATACATAGCCGTGCAAGCCTCACTCAAAAAAATAGAAAAATCCTGAGTACACAAACTATCTTCACATCTTAAAGAACTGGAGATTCAACAGCAAATTAAGCCTAACCCACACACAAGAAGGGAAATAATTAAGATTAGAGCAGAGATCAATGAATTAAAGACCAGAAATACAGTAGAAGACATTAACAAAACTAGAGCTGGTTCTTTGAGAGAATTAGTAAGATTGATAAACCACTGGCCAGACTTATTCAAAAGAAAAGAGAAAGGACCCAAATTAATAAAATCATGAATAACTAACACCAAGATAATAGAAACAATTATCAGAAATAATTATCAATGGGCACCTAGGTGGCTCAGTGGGTTAAGCCTCTGCCTTCGGCTCAGGTCATGATCTCAGGGTCCTAGGATTGAGCCCCGCATCAGGCTCTCTGCTTAGCAGGGAGCCTGCTTCCTCCCTCTCTCTCTGCCTGCTTCTGATCTGTCTGTCAAAATAATAAATAAAATCTTTTTTTAAAAAAAGAAATTATTATCAACAGCTATATGCCAATAAATTAAGCAACCTGGAAGAAATCGATGCATTCCTGAAAACCTATAAACTACCAAGACAGAAACAGGAAGAAATTGACAACCTGAATAGACCAATAATCAGTAATGAGATTGAAGCAGTGATCAAAAACAAGAGTCCGGGAGCAGATGAATTCCCTGGGGAATTCTACCAAACGGAATCCCTGGGGAATTCTACCAAACATTCAAAAAGAAATAATACCTATTCTCCTGTAGCTGTTTCAAAAAACAGAAACAGAAGGAAAACTTCCAGATTCATTCTATGAGGTCAGCATTACCTTGATCCCAAAACCAGGCAAAGACCCCAACAAAAAGGAGAATTTCAGACCAATATCCCTGATGAATATGGATGCCAAAATTCTCAACAAGATCCTAGCTAATAGGATCAAACAGTACATTAAAAGCATTATCCACAATGACCAGGTGAGATTTATCTCTGGGATGCAAAGGTGGTTCAATATTTGCAAATCAATCAATGTGACAGAGCACATAAATAAGAGACAAGAAACACATGGTCCTCTCAACTGATGCAGAAAAAGCATCTGACAAAACACAGCATCCTTTCCTGATTAAAACTCTTCAGAGTATAGGGATAGAGGGAACATTCTTCAATTTCATAAAATCATCTATGAAAAACCCACAGCAAATATCATTCTCAATGGGGAAAAGCCAAGAGCCTTTCCCTTAAGATCAGGAATATGACAAGGATGCCCACTCTCACCATTATTGTTCAAAATAGTACTAGAAGTCCTAGCAACAGCAATGAGACAACAAAAAGAAATAAAAGATACTCAAATTGGCAAAAAAGTCAAACTCTCTCTCTTTGAAGATGACATGATACTTCATGTGGAAAACCCAGAAGACTCCACCTAGAACTTATACAGCCATTCAATAATGTGGCAGGATACAAAGTCAATGCACAGAAACTAGTTGCTTTCTTAAACACTAACAATGTAACTGGAAAGGAGAAATTAGAGAATCAATTCCATTTACAACAGCACCAAAAACCATAAAATAGCTTGGAATAAACCTAGCCAAAGAGGTGAAGTATCTATACTCTAGGAACTACAGAACACTCATGAAATAAATTGAAGAAGACACAAAGAGATGGAAAAACATTCCATGCTCATGGATTGGAAGAATAAGCATTGTTAAAATGTCTATGCTGCCCAGAGCAACCTATGCTTTCAATGCCATGCCAATCAAAATACCAATGGCATTTTTCAAAGTGCTGGAACAGACAATCCTAAAATTTGTATGGAACCAGAAAAGACCCTGAATCTCCAAGGAAATGTTGAAAAAGAAAAACAAAGCTGCAGTCATCATGTTGCCTGATTTCAAGCTATATTATAAAGCTGTGATCACCACAACAGCATGGTACTGGCACAAAAACAAACACATAGACCAATGAACAGAATAAAGAGCCCAGAAATGAATCCTCAACTCTATGGTCAAATAATCTTCAACAAAGCAGGAAAAAATATCCAATGGAAAAAAGATAGTCTTTCCAATAAATGGTGCTGGGAAAATTGGACAGCTATATATAGAAGAATGAGACTCAACCATTCTCTTACATCAAACACCAAGATAAATGCAAAATGGTTGAAAGACCTCAATGCAAGACAGGAATCCATCAAAATCCTAAAGGAGAACATCGTCAGTAACCTCTTCAACATCAGCCACAGCAACTTCTTTTAAGACGTGTCTCCAAAGGCAAGAGAAACAAAAGAGAAAATGAACTTTTGGGACTTAGTCCAGATAGAAATCTCCTGCACAGCAAAGAAATGGTCAAAAAACAAAGAGGCAACCCACGGAATGGGAGAAGATATTTGCAAATGACTACAAAGGCTGATATCCAAGATCCATAAAGAACTTCTCAAATTCAACACCTAAAAACAAATAACCAAGTCAAAAAAAAAGGGCAGAAGACATGAACAGACACTTCTCAAAAGAAGACATTCAAATGGCTAAAAGACACATGAAAAAATATTCAACATCATTAGCCATCATGGAAATTCACTGAGATACCACCTGACACTAGTCAGAATGACAAAAATTGACAAGGCAAGACACAAGAAATGTTGGAGAGGTTGTGGGAAAAGGGGGGCCCTCTTACACTGTTGGTGGGAATCCAAGTTGGTGCAGCCACTTTGGAAAACAGTGTGGAGGTTCCTCAAAAAATTTAAAATAGAGCTACCCTATGACCCAGTAATTACAGTATTGGATATTTATCCCAAAGATACAGATATAGTGAAAAGAAGGGCCATATGCACCCCAATGTTCCTAGCATCAATGTCTACAATAGCCAAACTGTGGAAAAGAGCTAAGATGTCCTTCAACAGATGAATGGATAATGGAGATGTAGTCCATATATACGGTGGAATATTACTCAGTCATCAGACAGGATAAATACCCAACTTTTGCATTGACATGGATGAGACTGGAAAAGATTATCCTAAGTGAAATAAGTCATGCAGAGAAAGTTAATTATCACATGGTTTCACTTATTTGTGGAACCTAAGGAATAGCATGGAGGATATTGGGAGAAGGAAGGGGAAAACGAGGGGGGATCACAGTGGGAGATGAACCTGAGAGACTATGGACTCCGAAAAACAAATTGAGGGTTTTAGAGGAGAGGGGGTGGGAGATGGTTTAGCCCAGTGATGGGTATTAAAGAGGGCATGTATTGCACGGAGCACTGGATTTTATATGCAAACAATGAATCATGGAACACAACATCAAAAACTAATGATGTACTGTATGGTGACTAACATAATAAAAAAAAAAAAAGAAAAAGAAACTAGAGCAGAAGGAAACAATTCTCAATTTATATACCTTAATAATAAAACCAGGGAAAAACATTAAAAGAGAAGAAAATTAGAGGCCAATATCCTTCCTAAACACAGATGTATAAATCCTTAATAAAATACCTGTAATACTGTGATACATAAATACTATCACCACCAAGTGGGATTTATCCCATTAATTCAACGTAGGTGAGTATCAGTCATCGTAATCAATAACCAATGTATTTCATCACATTATCAGAGGGGGGAAATATGTAAATAAATAATGCAACTCATCACATTAACAGAATAAAGGGGAAGCATATAACTATTTCAACTAATGTAAGGACATTTGACAAAACTTAACATCCATTCAAGACAAAACCTCTCAGTAAACTAAGAATTACACTGATCTCATAAAAAGTGTCTGCCATAACCTATAGATAATCCATAGTTAGAGATGAAACCCAAAGATTAATAAAAATAAGAATGTTTTCCCCTTACCATTGCTATTCAGCAATGTACTGGATGCCCCAAGAACAGGAGGACAAGAAAAAGAAGCAGCCTTCTGTTTGGAAAGAAGGAAGTAAAACTCTCATTATTCATTTATAGCACGATCATATATATAAAAATTCTAAGAAATTCATATAATAGCTATTATAACTAAGAAGTGAATTTAGAAAGATTATAAAAATTAAGTTCAAAAGCAGAAGCCATTTTTTATAACATCAAAATCCAAATAAAAATGAAACATAAAATATTTCCATGTATAATAGGATCAAAAACAAAATTCTTCTGGATAAATTAAGAAAGAAGTATAGGGCACCTGGGTGGCTCAGTAGGTTAAGCCTCTGTCTTCGGCTCAGGTCATGATCTCAGGGTCCTGGGATCGAGTCCCACATCAGACTCTCTGCTCGTCAGGGAGCCTGCTTCCTCCTCTCTCTCTCTCTGCCTGCCTCTCTGCCTACTTGTGATATATCTGTGTCAAATAAATAAATAAAATCTTTAAAAAAAAAAAAGGAAGAAGTATAAGAATTATACACTAGGGACTATGAAACACCACTGACAGAAATTAAAGAAACCCTAAAAAAAAAAAAAAAAAAGAAACTATCCATTGAAATGCTGATTCTGTAATTTATATGGAGGTGTTAGAGAACTCAAACAGCTAAAATAATTTTGCAAAAGAAAAGGAACTAATTCAGAGGACTTACACTACTTGCTTTTATGATTTATGATAAAATTACAGTAATGCAGTCTGTATGGTATTGATGTAAGGATAGTATATAGTATATACATCAATGGATCATGTTAGAAAGAACAAAAATAGATTGACACATATATTGATTTTCAACAAAGTTTTCAAGGTAATTCAATGGAGGAAAGGACAATCTTTTCAACAAATGATGCCAGAACAACTGTTAATTCACAGGAAAAAAATAATTTAACCTTGCCTCTTACCTCATTCCTTACACAGAAGATAACCAGACATGGACCATAGACCTAAATGTAAAAACCAAAAATAAAATTTCTGAGAAGAAATGAAGGAGCGGCGCCTGAGTGGCTCAGTGGGTTAAGGCCTCTGCCTTTGGCTCAGGTCATGATTCCAGGGTCCTGGGATTGAGCCCCACATCGGGCTCTCTGCTCAGCAGGGAGCCTGCTTCCTCCTCTCTCTCTGCCTGCCTCTCTGCCTACTTGTGATCTCTGTCTGTCAAATTAATAAGTAAAAAAATCTTAATAAAAAAAAAAAGAAATGTAGGAGAAAATCTTTAAAACTTTGGAAGAGCACAGATTTCTTACGATACAAAATGATTATTATAAAATAAAAAATTGATAAATTGGACATCACAACAATGAAAAAGTAGAGTGCCAACACTAAGTCTTGATGAAGGTATGTAGAAACTAGAACACCATTACATCGATTATTTTGCTAGTGAGAATCTGAAATATCACAGCTGTTTTGGGCAACTGTTTGGCAATTTATTATAAATTTAAACATGTACCTACCCTACACCCAGCAATTCTACTCTCAAGATAAATAAAAATATATGTCTACAAAAAGATTTCTATAATAACATTTGTAACAGCTTTATTCGTAATATCCAAAAAGGGGAAATGAAAATTATACTTCAACAAAGTTGGTGTTTGGGCCAACTTGGATAGCTTATAGCATAATTGAGGATGAAGAGAAAATAGGTTATAAATATTATTGACATTGTTGGCAAACTTTCAGTGGGTGTACTCAAAATTTGATGGTAACCACTATAGCTAGTAGAGGCATACGGGAAAAAACCCTATTATTGTATTGAAAGACAGAAAGGGGTGGGAGAGAGATGGAAAGCAATAGGAAAACATAGGAAGAAATATGTAAATACGTGTGATAAAATATTTTAAAGACACTGTTAATTATGCTAATAAGAAATAAACCAACTAACAATAGGACTTAGAAATAAAGACAGAGAAGAAATATACTAGAAAATGGAAATAAAAGAAAGGATATATAACACCATAATAATGTATAAAATAAAACCAGTGCAGAAAGCTGAATCTTAAAATTAACAAATTGTTATTGCTTATCACATTGTGAATCTTAAATCTTTGTTTTCCTTTGAATTTGCCTCATTTGATTAAAAAAATTAAGTAAAAAGGATAAAGCATATGACATAAAGATGAGGCCATTATAATAGTTCACAACACATTTGTCTAAATCTCAGTCATGCTGATTTAAAATTCCATTTGGAGGATATCAACATTGCAGTTTAGATTTCTATTTCTTAGACAAGTTGTTCTTCCCTTTCTTTAGGGAGATGCCGTAGATAAGGTGCACCTGTTTCACCCTCAGCGGACCTCTTGGAACTTCAATCTGTACCATCTGCATAAAAGATTTTTCCAGTTTTCTCTAAGAACAATAGATAGTTAACTATTATTTTATCTGACACATAACAGGAGTTTCTGCTAATGTAATAGAAACACTCTCCCCAAAGAGTCACCTTCTGAAAATGAATAAAAATAATATCATTTTAAGGGAAAAACGGGGCTGAAGAAGATCAGTGCGAACCTCTGGAGCTTTTTGTTCAGAGCACTAACATAAACAATAGCAACCTAAAAAAAGTTCAAGCACAGTTAAAAAAAGAAAACATGTTCAATCCCTAAAAATTATCATTGAGTATAAGGCTTTACCTTTGGGGGAGAAAAATAAAGGTCAAACTAGGGAGGATTGTAGGAAAAGATTAAAGCTGCAAATCCATGGAGATAGGGCAAATGCACTTGCAAGACAGAACATCTGGCCTAGTGGAAGCAAAAGGAAGCACATACGGGTACAACCAGTACCACATCCTGGTTAGGTGCTGGGCTTAACTTCAATGTACACTTGAGGTTCAGCTGCTATCTGATAGGATAGAAGCATTTATTTGCTGACGGGAATCACCTACGAGCCAGTGAGCCTACTATGTCATGACAACACGTCCTGTTCATGATAATATTAACCAGTCTGCATTAAAGAAACATTTGCTAAAATAGAGTATAACTAAAGAAGACATATCCAGGTGACTTTTCCAAAGCAATAATGAGACAGAAATACCCACCATTCCCCAAAGAATTAAACTTAAAAACAAATAATCAAAATAACAAAAAATGATTTTAAAAAACTCTTTTTTCATCATGCATCTAGCTAGTCAATAAATTATAACTCAAAAAGGACAGTTCCCAATACCTGATAACAGTTTATGGTAAAATAAAAACTACTAATCTATAACAAAATAAGAGAAATGATAGGAGTATTACATTTTTATAAAACTAAGTTATCATTATTTAAAGAACTATCTTTTGTCTGTAGACTGACCAGACACAATTTACCTCAAATTACTATCTGTTGCCACTTTTTAAACTGTCCTTTTTCTATTATATGGTAATCCCATTTATAGAATTTTTTTTTTACAATATAGTATTCTATTGTTTTTAAAGTAGTTCAGCATAAACAGCATGTACAAGTGTATAAATTACCTTCAATCTGAGCCTTAGTAGAAGACTTGCAGAGGTTATTAGCATATAATGCACCTTAATCAAGAATTTACAATACAAGTATGTTTAGTTTGCACTGGGCACACTGTCTAGGGGCAAGTCAATGAGTTGGAGTTAAAAGGGCAAGCCAGGTATGGATGCACTGTTTGTTTTGGTTCCTGTAGTCAGGAATCCACACTCACAGAACTGTGTTTTAAATGGGAAGGACAGAACTAGCTGGCCTGTTAATTAGATAAAGGGTATTAGAAAAAATTATTAAACTGAGCAGTGTTCAAGATATATGATTGGCCAGAGAGATTGTATGGATATCTATATCTTTGCGTGAACAAAATATAAGAATAGCAATTTCAACAACCAACACCTTTAGAGAAAACTCGTCTTGGTTCATTGCACAGAAAAGAGGATGCAATCACCTGACTGAACTAGAAAAAAATCCACTGGTCCTGCCAACAGCATTGTTTTGCTTCCATCCTGAAGTGACCTTTTACGCCAAGTGCTTATTAGAATACCTGAACGGCCAGAAGGCAAAGGTCCTTGCTCACTGCCTAGAATATGCTTGATGATTGTTTTGGTGCCTGCTTGCTAATAAATGTTTGCTTTCATAGAAAATTCATCCTCAGACTTTTGATTCATCATAACATCACAATAGCAGGTGAGGTTGTAGGCAAGGAGTCACATAGTTCTCACCCTCTTGTAATTGTCACAGACTACTGGCATTTAACAAAAGAACCTGACAGACTGTGAAAAGTCAAATTGGCTTAGGGTTTTGAGTTTTTTTATTTGTTTGTCCTGTATGTTTGTTTAATGAAATAAGTGTAACAGTAAATGTTAGCACTTGTTTTGGTGTCTTGCCTTGCTTATTTTCTTTCGCTTGTCTTATTCTACAGTTCAAAATAAAAAGTAGCAAAATTCTATAAATCACTTGTATTTTATTTAACTATACTTAATTATTCATAAATTGATGGATTTTATCCTTCTGGACTAATATAATAGAAACAACTGATCTAAAATGCTCATAAAACTGGAGAGGATGGTGTTGGGCTCCTTGCTTTTCAGGGAGTCTGCTTCTCATAGTCTCTCTTTCTCTCTTTCTCACTCTCTCTCTCAATCAATTAAAAAAAAAAAAACTAGAAAGGATGTGAGTGAAGTAAAATATCAGCAAGATTTGGTGAAGGAAATGATGTAGACAAAAGTAAAATTTATAGAATGAATTAAATACTAATCTGAAGTTTCACAGCCTATGTGATTCTGTCATTGGAGGAGATGGTAAATTGAGGAAGAGATTAGGGAGGAATAAGAATTCATCAATTACATTTTTAATATGTTATAGTTAAGGCGATGGCAGGTTGTTTGATTGAAAAGTATAGTTTAGAGCACAAGTGAGTGTTGAAACTGTATTTTCTTTATTAAGCAATTATTACTGAGACTTTGTCATATGTCAAAGTAAGAAACTGGGTATATACTGGTGAAAAGGCAAATGTAGTCCCCACTTCACAGAGGTTAAATAAAACTTGAAATTAATAGTCTAGCATAAGCACTTACTAATCACTATCTCAAGTTGTATCAAATGTCACAGAAAAGTCAAAGTTTAAATTCAGATCGAGAATGGCACCAAATTTGGTAATAATAAAGTCATCAGTAACCATCAAGAAAGCAGTTTCATCAGAATGATGAGAAGAGAATCAAGATTACAAAGGGATAGGGAAGGAGTAGAGAAGAACAGCTTAATGAATAGCATCACTGCTGTTCTCAAAAATAAGAAGGGTTTTTAAGAAATGTTCATCTCTTGTTCTCTTTGGTTCACGAAGAAAAAAAGGAAAAATAAAAGTTAGCTTTAACTAAACCCAGGAAGAATTTACATGGTTATAAGAAATAATTAGCATAACAGTGACATTCTTAAATGTCCATAATAAAATTTGTGAAATGTAGTATTGTTGTATTTTGGGTTTTCACAAATAGAAAATTGTCCTAAAATGTTCTTTTAAAAATGTCACTTAAGACCCTGATCACATACCTTTTTAAGTGTCTTCTAAGCTATTTAACCTGCATCTAGAGAAGGAAGACCTGATTTTGAGCCTGGAAATAGAAAATAATGGTCTCACTTGATATATGGGGAACTCTAAGAAGAAGGAGTTGGAGGAAGCTGTCTAGGGGCAAGTCAATGAGTTGGAGTAAAAGGGCAAGCCAAGGTATGGATGCACTGTTCGTATTGGTTCCTGTTGAGTAAAACTTCTCTTTGATCATTTTCTGAAGTCATACAAATATTTCCTAAAATTTTTCTGCAATATTTCTGAAGATCAACAATCTATTCCTGACTTGTCATTTTCTAAATTCATCTATTCTTTTATTGAAGTTGTATACTGGACCTTTTAGAGTCTTCTAGCAACTTTCTCCTTTCCCACATTTCCTCAGATACAAATGGTGGTTTTGCAATTCATCTCCAGGTTCTTTCAGGATCCTGATGTACAATCTGTGTGGGCCTAGAGTCTTGAAGTCATTTAAAACAACTGTATCTCTTTTAATCTACCCACCTACCTTGAGCTTTAATTCCCCTCTTAATGATGTTCATTTATTTAAAAAGACTGCAAGTTCAGACTAATTCAGTGTAGTCTTTGCCCTTTGTCATTTAGTAACACTAGTTAGTAACGTTGTGTTTCATTTTAGACTGTTTTCATTTGGCCCCACAGATTATTAGATAGGATTTTGGTTGGTCTTGTTATGGGAGGGTCTTCTTTAAAAGCCTTTTTTGTAAGTTGCAACTTCATGTCACTTAATCATTATTTTAACTAACAAACCAGCAAAGGAGTGTTTTCACAGTCACTGGTTATCCAATAAATGAGCCAACCTATGGCCTTTTCTGGGTGGGAGGAATCCACACTGATATTATCATCCTTGTTTTCTATAATTAAAAGAACAAAGGCATATTATTATAAGAAAACACAGGACGTCTTTGAAACACCTAACTTCTAATGTTTCTAGAAATTCAATCCATTGAGGTGCTTTTCTCCAAATTGAAGAAAAACAGACCTGCTCCCAGACTGAAGTTTTGGTGTGTCAAGTTTCAGTCAACAGTAGATTTTTTTATGGCAAATTTATGAATCTCTGAAAATAAGAATGCATGTGGAACTGCTGACATAGCTTCCTTTATGGAGCTACTCCCTCCTGGCACTGATAGGATTTTACCCAAGAGCCAGAGATGATGGTCCCAAGTTTCTTAGTCTCAGAGGAAGCAGGATGAAAAATTTGAGCTAAAAGTGCCTTTTGTCAGTTAATGCTTTCTCAATATAATTGTCAGTTAATTTTTAATGAATACATCATATACCACTACCCCCCCCACACACACAGAAAACTTACTTCTCAACATCTAAGGGACTCCTAAACCAGTTTTGGGGCTCAAATTGAGATTTTTTTTCATGTAATTATGATATTTTGAAACAATGAGATTGAAAAAAAAATAAAGAAATCCATCCTTGCTGCTTTGTTTAGAAATGAAAGGATAGTCCAGAAATGGAATTCATATCTTAATGATTACATTGCAAAGTTCTCCTTACTTCATTTTCTATTCCTTGAAAGGTAGGTGAATTAATTCACACAACAGTAAATAAGAATTAATATTACTAGTAGGGTAAGATAAGCTTTGATATGGACAATGATTTTCATTTTACTAAACAATTTTACTAGTAATAAAAAGACATAAGATTCAAAAAATATCACTGTCTATGAGCCAAAAAGAATACTCAACTAGGGAATGCAGAAATCTTTAAATTAAAAAAAAAGAATACAAGTCCTACATGTGATAGTTTAATTGTAATGTAAACAAAGTATGATTTAATTATGAAGACATAATCCATTATTTGTAAAATGTATATGTATCTTTTTCATGAAGAAACCTACAGTTAAATATTTCTATTTAAAGTCATAATCAAGGTCATTTTAACTATAATGCATTCTGTTATTTTTCTATGGCTGCTATTACACATTACTACAAAACCACTGACCTAAACACACATTTATTACCTTACTATTCTGAAGGTCAGAAATCTGAAATGGGTCTCATTAGCCTAAAATCAAGGTGTTGCAGGACTGAATTCCATCCTTGGGACCTAAGAGAGAGAACTACTCAAATTCTTTGGCTCTTGACCCCTTCCATCATCTTTAAAACCAACAATACTTTTAAATTCTCCTATCCTAGCCCTCTGACCTTTTCTTTTGTATCTTTTTTCCACATTTGGGGACCCCTGTACTTACACTGAGCCTAGGTAACTAATTCAGTATAATCTACCTGTTTCAGATTCAGCTAATTAGCAACCTTAATTCCATCTGCTATCTCAATGAACCTTTGCCATGTAACATATATTCACTGCTTCTGGAGATTAGGACATGGACAACTTTGGAGGGTCATTATTCTGTTTACCAAACATACAGTTTTTAATTTGCATAAATCATAGGGGGAAAGAAAAACATTGATAAGAATTTTAGTGACAGGGCACCTGGGTGGCTCAGTGGGTTAAGCCTCTGCCTTTGGCTCAGGTCATGATCTCAGGGTCCTGGAATCAAGCCCCACATCAGGCTCTCTGCTCAGTGGGGAGCTTGCTTCCTCCTCTCTCTCTGCCTGCCTCTCTGCCTACTTGTGATCTCTCTCTGTCAAATAAATAAACAAAATCTTAAAAAAAAAGAATTTTAGTGACAAAAATTACCCTTCATTATACAATTCTTTTCTTTTTCTTTCTTTTTTTTTTTTTTAAGAAATTCTGGGTAAAGAATTTTAATGACTCTTCACTTAGAAGAACTTTTGGTAGAATTTCATAGGCTGAACTAAAACTGGGTAAATATTGTCATAAAGGTATTCATATTATTGACTTCAGTGCTTTAAACATAAATCTAAAAGACAAGAAATGCATGTACATCGATAGACTTTCTCTATTGTGTATGTTTATGCTTTCACAGAGTGTTAAGTAGACCTGGATTCCATTCATTTCCTTCCAGGATATTAAATGCATTTAATTTATCAGATTGGGTATACAGATAAAATGAAAATATTAAAATGAAAAATGGCACCAAAATATAATACAGAGAGTCAATAATTGATAATAACTGTACTGCTAGACAAATTAGAAGACTGGCTTTTAGACTTTAAAACATTACAAAGCCAAAAGAATCCTGGATTTTTCACTTTATAATTGGACTTTTGCTTTCATTTTTTTCTTGTTTTTGTTTGTTTGTTTGTTTGTTTAAGATTTATATTTATTTATCTGACAGAGAGAGAGCACAGGCAGGGGAGCAACAGAGGGAGAGGGAAAAGGGAGAAGCAGACCCTCCATGGAGCAGGGAGCCTAATACAGAGCTTGATCCCAGGGCTCTGGGATCATGACCTGAGCTGAAGGCAGACACTTAACTGACTGAGCCACCCAGGTGCCCCTAGACTTTGGCTTTGTAATACTCAGGGTTTGTTAAATGATCCCACGAGCTCAGAATGGCTGACAGCACCCCAAATGCCCACGGCACTTTCTGAATTCCGCTATATGACCTCTGAACTGCTAGCTTTTTCCCAACTGATACTCTCCCCACACTTCCCAGAGCTTTTTTTCCCTGAATATTCTCCCTTTTCTCTGCCAGTGGGGCATAATTTCCTTTAAACCCAGTATTTTCTGACCTCATTAAAGCCATGGCCTTAAGAATAAGGAATTGAATCAAGGTCATACATAAATTTTAACAGCAGAGAAGGGAACTATCTATTTGAAAATCTATCTTAATATTTTTTTTTAATAACGTGCCATTGTTCAACATTCTAGCTCTCTGGTTGGTGTTAGGAACTCAGGGGTTCTTATAAAAGGACACAGAATGAGTTAATCAACATTTTGTATTATACATCACAATAGTTTTTTTTTAAGGAAGTCAGGTATTCACTTACTGACTTCTGTTTTACCTAAGTCCTCTAAGCCCTCTGTTACTCAACTTTTTTGGCTGCAAATAGGAATGCTATTTATGCACTGCTCCAATGTGTACAATGTTGTTCCTGGTTTTAGTCATAATGTCCTAATTTTCTACACTGAAAATACTTTTTTCAGTGTATTTTTGTAGCATTATTCTGATAAGAGGAAAGAAGAAAGTACTGGATTAAGCATGGTTTAAGTGTCACGAAGACAGGAAAATTATATAAAAAGCAAGTCAACATTTCATGGTTAAAAAAGATGGATCCTTGCGGTGCCTGGGTGGCTCAGTGGGTTAAGCCTCTGCCTTTGGCTCAGGTCATGATCTCAGGGTCCTGAGATCAAGTCCTGCATTGGGCTCCCTGCTCAGCAGGGAGTCTGCTTCCTCCTCTCTCTCTCTACCTGCCTCCTAGCCTACTTGTGATCTCTGTCACATAAATTAAAAAAAAGAAAGAAAAGAAAAAGAGATGGACCCTCATCCTTGAAAAATAGTAGGATTTCCTCTTTTAGACAAAGTTAAAATTAGGAAAAAGAGGCCATTAAGGAGATAGATAGAAAATGCCAATAGGGCACCCAACATCACACTGTCTCCTGCTTTAGTCTCTATTCCTTTCTTTATCACTTATTTACTTCAGTGAGACATGTAGACAGGAAAAAAAATTAGTTGTCATCAATTTAAGTTTGAAGATTAAAATTTGAGTGAACTAATTCTCAACTGATTCCTCAGATTTCAAATTCCTACTAATATTAGCCATCATGTATATTCAAAAGTCAATTACACTGCAGGGGTTGAAGAAGTCAATAAAAGACTTTACAATGGTTATTTGCTAGGTGGTGTGCTAATACTAGGACTAGTACTACATTTAGGCATGACATTTGTTAACAGGAAGATGAAACCCAAAATGGCATTTCCCAAAGTGAATGTCTTGCAAAGTAATCTTAACAGTAGCTTTATGTTAAAATAGTTCTATGGTCAAAATGTTTGGAAAATGTTACACAGCACATCCCTCTCTCAGCACATCCCCCTAATCTGCTCATACGGAGATCCTCTTATCTTAGTAAATGGCAACTCCATGCCTCCTGTTGCTCAAGCAAAAACTGCTTTTTGTTTATACCCCACATCCAAAAAATGGCAAATACTGTCAATTTTTTTTCAAAAATTATTCAAAATTTAACAAATTCTTTGGTTTACAATACCACTACCCTGGTGGAAGCTACCATCACCTCTCAAATGGATTATTTCATAGACTCCTAACTGGTCTACTTATTTTCACCTTGTAATCTGTTAAAATAATTTTAGGCTTATATCCATACCCTTCCAATGGCTTCTATTTATTACTTCTATTTATTTGTAGTCCTAGGCAATCAGTCCCTTTGCTAGATTTCTGATCCTTCCCTTTGCTCAATACATTCACATTGGCCCCCATTTTCTTTCTCAAACATGTCAATTTTATTCCTAATTCAGGGCTATGGAAAATGTTCTTCTCTTCCTTTGGACCTCCTTTTACAAAGGGACTCAAGGCTCACTTCTTAACTTTACTCAGAACTGTGCTCTAATATAATCAGAGAGATCTCCCCAAACAAACTCATAAAAAAGCACCTCTCCCCAACTATATTGCTTTGATTTATTTTATTCACTATTGTACCTTTAGTACCTAAAGGGCAGATACTTAAGTAAATATTTGTGATTTGAAATAAAAATAGCCTAAAGTTAATTCCAAAATTAAAAGAATTGGAAAAAAAAAGGTAAGTCATGTGTTACCCAGAATAACTTGACAAAATCACTCAATTTTCACTGGAGAGAGACAAAGAATATTTGCTCAATAATCTAGAAGAAAGTACTTTCTGAGTAAGGCAAAATAATTCAAAGTCATTATAGCCTTCTCAAGCCTTTGGTTTTAATTCCTGCTCTACCATTTAATAACTCCATGGCTTTGGTCAAGTCACTGAGTTAACATCCATGAGACTCACTACCCTCTTATAATAGCCTATCATCCTCCAGATGAGCAGAAAGCACTCCCCTGAGGGACAAAAAATGTTATATTTGTTGTTGAGACAATGTGGATAGTGAGGCTCAGGGGTTTCAAATATAAGCCAGCAACCGAAAAATAAATTTCAGCCTACTGGCTTATTTACTGAAATCAGTACTAATTAATTCTAATAAATGTGAAAGAAAAAGTTACAAAATAGAGGTGTGTGTTTATGTGTTTGATTCCAAGGAGAATACACAAATACAACTTTATGTAGCTCAGCATTTAAATTTAGGAGAGTCTCTTTGAACCAGAGGGAATATTTATTAACCTACAAGGTGTCTCTTGGGTGTAAACCTGCATGTCTGGTATCTTTCCTAGCTCAAGTGCATATTAAACTCCTAGAGTTGAGTTCAGCATTGAGCACACTTCCAAAGCTCTGTTTTCTGTTACTAATTTTAATTAACACTAAGGGCTTATATGCATTTAGTGTTTAAATGCCACACTGTTTGGGGGGCCTGGAAATTCTCACTTCTGAAGATACTGGTGCCAAAGAATGGTTCTATAACCTCCATATTTTAGCAGAAATATTTGCTTGGTGTCATTCTTTCATTTTTGCATACATTGAATCATCAGAGGTGTTACATCAGAGCACTACCAAGCAAAGGCAGGAAGAAAGGTCAAAAATCAGGAATGGTCCTAATTGCAGTATTTAAAAAATGGATATTCCATAAGTACACAGTATGTTGTTTGCTTTTTAATAAAGAAAACATTTTTTTAAAAAAACAGCTGCTCTTGGAATTCTGGCCCAAATGGCTAGATCTTAAAATACATTTTGTGTCAGAAAACAGAAATAAAAGTTAGGAAAGTGACATTAAACATTTTTACAAATCAAGGGGCACCTGGGTGACTCAGTTAGTTAAGTGGCCAACACTTGATTTTGGCTCAGGTCAAGATCTCAGGGTTCTAGGATCAAGCCCCACATCTGGTTCTGTGCTCAGTGGGGAGTCTGCCTGAGGATTTCTCTCCCTCTCCCTCTCCCCCTCCCCCCAAATAAATAAATAAATATTTAAAGAATATTTTTACAAATCAAGTTTCAAAGTTTCTAGGGTTCCAGATACCATCCTGATGCCCTCTGACTCTAAGCTCTCTCTCTTTCTCTCTCTCTCCCCCTCCATCCTCTCTCTCTTTCATACACATACACACACACACACACACACACACACACACACGCACACCACATAGAGGACAAAGTCCAAACATGGCATTCTCTCTGTGGTATTGACCTCTTTTAAGATAAAAGAACACTGGATAAGTTATATCTTTGGAACCTCAGTTTTTTCTCATCTGTAATATATAGATATTATTCTACCTACCTCAGAAAACTTGGTAAAAATAAGAAAATGAATATAAGGTATTTTTTAATGGTAAAGAACAATATAAATACAAACTATTACCAACCTCCAGTGCTGTAACAGTGTCAGTATTATTATCAAGAGATGGGGCATATTTTAGTTGAATTAACTAGGATATAGTATATAAACAAGGATCACATAATCTTAGTGCTAGAAAATCAAACAAATATTATGTTATCTATTTATCTATTTATGTTATCTATTTTGTCCTCTACCACATCCCTGACAAAAGGTCACTCGGCCTCTGCTTAAATAAGTCCAGTGATGGACAATTTGGTGTTCGTTTTTTGTTTTTAAGATTTTATTTATTTATTTATTCATTCAGTCATTCATTTAGAAAGCGGGGGGAGGGGCAGAGGGAGAGAGAGAGAATCCCAAGCAGACAGTGCTGAGCATGAAGCCCAAAGTCAGGCTTGATCTCACGACCCTGAGATCATGACCTGAGTCAAAATCCAGAGTCAGAAGTTTAACCTACTGAGCCACCCAGGCATCCCATGTTGGGTTTTTTTAGACAGTTTATTCCATTAATGGGAATAGAAATTTTCTCCTTATGTTGGATTAAAATATTCTCTATAATTTCTAATATAATCAGACATATGGCTTGAAGACTTTCATACTTCTTTACCTGGCAGTGCTTCAAATGCTTTATAAAAATCATTATGCTTCTCCTTTTGCATTTATCCAGCAATGCTACGTGTCAAGCACTGAGTTAAGTGGCAAGATTTAAAGATTAATCAGAACTAATGCCTGTCCTTGAGTAGTATGCCAGTCAGGGTCTAGCTTCCCAAAATAAAAATCAGATTCATAAATACATAGAACAAACTCGTGGTAGCCAGAAGGGAGGGGTGGTGGGTGGATGGGTGAAATAGGGAAAGGGGATTAAGAGGTACAGATTTTCAGTTATAAAATACATGAGCCTTGGGGATGTAAAGTACAGCATAGGATATATATTCAGTATTGTAATAGCTTTGTGTGGTGACTGATGGTAACTATATTTACCATGGGCAGCATGTTATAATGTATATAAATGTTGAGTTATTATGTTATACACCTAAAACTAATATAATATTGCATGTCAACTGTACTTCAATTTAAAAAATTAATTGCGGGACACCTGAGTGGCTCAGCTGGTTAAGCATCTGTCTTTGGCTCAGGTCATAATCCCAGGGTCCTGGGATCAAGTTCCACACTGGGCTCCTTGCTCAGCCAGGAGCCTGCTTCTCCCTCTGCCTGCCACCCCCATGCTTGTGTACTCTATATCTCACTCTCAGAAAAATAAACAAATTCTTTTAAAAAAATAAAAATAAATTTAAAAAATTAAGACAGTACATTAAGAATTTCAAGCAAACAGAATTTAATACAGGGAATTAACCAAGGTTGAAAAACTGAGAGCTGAAAGGTTTAGGTAACCAGTTACTATTATCCACAGGAAGAAATTACTATCCCAAGGGTTGAAGAGGAAGCAGTGATCACCATTTTGAAGAGGTAGAGCTAACAGAACCTAGCAACTTGGCAGAGGAGCCCCCTCATGGTTGGTGCCTAGATCTGTAAGGGTAGCACAGCATACCTGGTGCTCAGCATTCCCTGGGGGCAACTATGCCATGTAGCTAGTGCATGCACCACTAAAGTGAAATAGTCTGCTAGCTTCAAAACTCTGAGGAGGGGGGCGCGTGGGTGGCTCAGTGGGTTGAGCATCTGCCTTCAGCTCAGGTCATCATTTCAGGGTTCTTGGATCAAGCACCACATCACTATCTCTGCTCAGTGGGGAGCCTGCTTCCCCCTCTCTCTCTGCCTGCCTCTCTGCCTACTTGTGATCTCTCTCTCTACCAAATAAATAAAAGCTTAAACAACAACAACAAGAACAACAACAATTCTGAGGGGGCCTAGCACAATTGGTAATGAGGGAGCAAAGAGAAGCTGGAGACTACAGTCACAGCTGTCCTTGATTACCTGTGGAAAGCTGACAGGTGAGAAGAGAACATAAATCCTTCTCCCTATCTTCTCTCCCTCCACTCTGCCATCAGTGACTGCCATTTATAACACCAGCTGGAAGGAGGTTTACAAAGTAGTCTGGAAAATGTAACTTGTAGAATCCCAATCCCCGCATCAGAGAATAAAGTTTGTAAGGTAAGCTTGATGCGAAGACACGGTAGGTAGATCAATAGCAAAATCTATGTTTTTGGCCACTGAGCATTCCACCATCTTTATTTAAACCACCATAGAGCAACAAAAACAAAGTCATTTATCTTCCTAACAAGATACAAGTAACCTTCATAAAAATAAAAACTCTCTCATCTTCCCAGAAAGGGCAGATACAAAGGTTTAAAACTTGCAATACCTATCTCTGGATGATGTTATTCCTCTTCTAATTCATTCAACCTCTACCTAAACATTGTGTAACACAAGAATTAAAGTTTGCCACCAATAGCAACCATTACTTAAGAGGATAGGGAAAAGACAAAAGAAAGGAAAATGTAGTTATTATATATGAAGTATCATGAAAAAAAAATATGCTTAGAGGCTATAGTCATTGATTCTAAATCTAATCTCAAAAATATAGGTTTTTTTAATATCTTCTATATTCTTCTACCTGTCCCATGCCCTCTTTGTCTTCAGCTGGTCAGGGTTCTATAACCTGTCAGAGTTACATACAACTTCATCTGTGAAAGATATGAATTCTCAAAAGCACCATTTTTACTTTGTTGCTCTAGTTGTCTGTTAAGTTTTACTAAGGTAAAAAGAAGAATGGGAAGACTAAAAAGTCCCTTCCCCAGATCTCCTAGAATCCAGATACAGAGCTTACCAAGTCCCCTTTGGCTCCAACCACACATTTTCTCCTTAATAATCAGGGTCAATAACCCCAAACAGAAGAGATATTGCCTTCTTTGCCTGTGATTTCATTGACATAAAGAGCCCAATATGTTCAGGTGGAAATCTTAACCCCCAACTCAATGGAATTGAATTAGTGAATTCCCTCATAGAAATTTTATTTCCAAGAGATGAACATATCTTAATTATTAGAGCTTAAATTTGAAGTTTTAGAAAACCCAAGTTATTCAAATGGTTCATCTTTGTAATAAGAGATGCTTCTTCAATTCTGTTTGCTTTTCAGACCCAAGTGCTTGTTAAAGCTTGTTAAAGTGCTTCTCCAATTCTGTTTGTTTTTTAGACCCAGTTGCTTGTTAAAAGCATGTCCTATGGGATAATGCCCTAACCTTGCAAGTATTTCTTCCAATTGACATATTAACTGCATCTTCTATTAGTTAAACTATTGCAGGGTGATTAGATATGAACATTAATAAATTTTTTGAGAATTAATTTATTACTTTACTTCTTTTTCTACTAAATGAGTTTCTTGGTTAGAAGCAATGTTGTGTAGAAGGAGACTCCTGGGGAAGATGGTGGAGTAAGAGGACCCTAAGCTCACTTCATCCCACAAATAGAACTGAATAACACTCACTTCAGTGTAAATAAACCCCCCCCCCAAAAAAAAACCCTGAAGACTGGCAGAACTCTACAACTAACAACAGGGAGGAAGCCACATTGAAGAGGGCAGAAAAGAGCTAATTGGACCCTTGGGTCTTTCCACAGGAGGGAGAGAGCCACCAGTGCAGAGACAGAAGAGAAATAGACTATCCTACCAGGGAGGCCACACAGGAAAGACAAATCCCCAAAACATTTGGCTTTGAAAACCAAAGAGACCAAATTTCTGAGTTCTTCAGCCTTCAGGACTTAAAGCCTGAAACTTTAAAAATTAGCAGGCTCAGTTCTGGAAGAACCTCTAGGGTGAGAGGAAACTGAGCCCTCACCCTTAAACAGACAGCATAAAAAAGAAGTCTGCAGAGATACAGCATAGAAGCAGCAATTTGAAAAATGACTGGGACATATGGGAGGAAGAGTTATTTACTAATCCCAGAGCCTGTCCAAGAGGAACAGGGACTCACTGAGAGACTCCTCTGGGAATAAAGAAGCTGGAAGGTACTATGTCCCTCCCCTACCACCTAGCATAAACACACAGCCACCTGCAGGAACCAGTGCAGCATTGGCATTCACTACCTAACTTGCTTACACCATTCTCATCCCCTCCAGTGGGGCCTGCCTCAATCTCTGTGCTGCAGATCCCCCCTCTAGAAGACCAGCATAAACCTTGCAAACACCATGTCTCCCAGCCAGGCACTTTACAGGGCCTCATAACCAGCAGCAGTGATGGCAGCCAGTCAGTCACCTCCAATGGAGGAGGCACACACTGTAATATAACTCAGTGCCCTGCCCACCTGCTTTGCAGATCCACCTGGCCAGCTCTGGTTTCAGCGGTGGAAGCCTGTCATCTCTGGAGGAGGACCAGTACATGCCTTGTTAAAACTGTGCATCTGGGGGGCACCTGGGTGGCTCAGTGGGTTAAAGCCTCTGCCTTCGGCTCAGGTCATGATCTCAGGGTCCTGGAATCGAGCCCTGCATTGGGCTCTCTGCTCAGTGGGGGGCCTTCTTCCTCCTCTCTCTGCCTGCCTCTCTGCCTCTTGTGATCTCTGTCTCTCAAATAAATAAAATCTTTAAAAAAAATAAACAAAACTGTGCCTCTGGCCTACTACTTTCAAGAACAAGAGATGAATCTAACTTTCCTAACACAGAGAAAGGGACACAGGGAGTTAGACAAAATGAGAAGACAGAGGAATATATCCCAAATTAAAGAACAGGACAATACCACATCAAGAGACCTAAGTGGAAGGGAGATAAGTAATATGCCTGATAGAAAATTTAAAGTAATGATCATAAGGATACCCACTAGACTTGAGAAGATTGGAGGACATCAGTGAGACCCTTAACAGAGATAAAAAGAAGCACTAGTGTGAGATGAACACAGTAATTAAAATTAAAAATACACAGTGGGTGGAATAAATAGACTAGAGGAAGAAGAACAAACTAGCAATACAGAGGACAGAGCAATGGAAAATGATCCACATGAGCTTGTGTGAGCGGGGAAATATATATATGCAAAATGAGAATAGACTTAGGGAACACAACAACTCCATCAGGCAAAACAATATTCACATTATTCAGATGCCAAAGTGGGGGAGGGGCAGAAAATTTATTTGAAGAAATAATAGCTGAAAACTTCCCAAATCTAGGGAAAGAAACAGAAATTCAGATCAAGAAGCAGAGAGATCCCTGGCAAAACACGTAATAATTGAAATGGCAAAAAGTAGTGATTAAAAGAAATTTTAAAAGCAGCAAGAGGAAAGAACACAGTTACATACAAGGGAAACTCCATAGGGCTACAAGCGGATTTTTCTGTTGAAATCTTGCAGGCCAGACCAAGAATGGCATGAAATAGTCAAAAGGCTGACGGGAAAAATCTGCAGCCAAGAATACCCTAGCCAGCAAGACTATCATTTAGAATAGAAGGAGATATAAAGAGTTTCAAAGACAAATAAAAGTTAGAGTTCATGATCACTAAGCCACCCCTACAAGAAATATTAAAGGAGACTCTTTAAGTAGAAAAGAAAGATCATAAGTAAGAATAAGAAAAGTAGGAAAAGTAGAAAAGTAGGAAGCACAAACACAATAAAAATAGGTATATCTGTAAAAGTCAATCAAGGGACTCACAAAAATAAAATATAATTATTAAGGGGACAATTCAAGAAGAAGATGATATAACAATTTTAAATATTTATTCAACCAATATGGGAGGATCCAAATACATAAAACTGTTAATAACAATTAAAAGTAACTAATTGATTAATACAATAATAGTAGGGGACTACAATACCCCAGTTACATCAATGGACAGATCATCTAAACTGAAAATCAACAAAGAAACTGTGGTTTTGAATGACACACTGGAACAGATGAATTTAACAGATACATTCAGAACATTCAATCCTAAAATGGCAGGATACACATTCTTTTCAAGTGCATATAGAACGTTTTCCAGATTACATCACATATTAGACCACAAACAAGTCTCAACAAATCCAAACAGATACTGTGCATCTTTTCTGACCAAACCATTATAAAACTAGAAATCAACCACAAGAAAAACCCGGAAAGAGCACAAATACAACATGCTACTAAACAATGAATGACTAAACTAGGAAATAAAAGAAGAAATTTAAATACACGGAGACAAATTAAATTAAATTTAAATTTAATACATGGAGACAAATGAAAATAAAAACAATGGTCAAAATCTTTGGGATGCAGCAAAAGCAGTTCTAAGAGAGAAGTTTATAGCAATACTCAAGAATCAAGAAAAGTCTCAAATAGGGGTACCTGTGGGGCTCAGTGGGTTAAGCCTCTGCCTTTGGCTCAGGTCATGATCCCAGGGATCAAGCCCCGCATGGGGCTCTCTGCTCAGTGGGGAGCCTGCTTCCTCCTCTCTCTCTCTCTGCCTGCCTCTCTGCCTACTTGTGACCTCTGTCTGTCAAATAAATAAAATATTTTTTTTAAAAAGTCTCAAATAAACAACCTAATCTTATACCTAAAGAGGCTAGAAAAAGAAGAAACAAAACTCAAAGCCAAAAGAAGGAAGAAAATGATACAGATTAGAATAGAAAGAGATGATATAAAAATTTAAAAACAAAACAAAACAAAGCAATATTACAGGCCAAAGAAACCGGAAGCTGGTTCTTTGAAAAGATCAAAAGAATTGAAAAACCTCTAACCAGACTCACAAAACAAACAAACAAACAAAAAGAGAGAGAGAGCAAGAAAGAGAGAGAGAGACAGCACTCAAAACCTGAAGTGAAAGAGGAGAAATAACAACCAACACTACAGAAAAACAAATTGAAAGGGAATACTATGAAAAATTATATGCCATCAATTTGAACAGCCTAGAAGAAATAGATACATTTCTAAAAACATATAACCAACCAAAACTGAAGCAGGAAGAAAGAGAATTTGAACAGACTGATTACCAGCAATGAAATTGAATCTGTAATCAAAAAACTCCCAATAGGGGTGCCTGGGTGGCTCAGTGGGTTAAGCCTCTGCCTTCAGCTCAGGTCATGATCTCAGGGTCCTGGGATCCAGACCCGCATCAGGCTCTCTGCTTGGCGGGGAGCCTGCTTCCTCCTCTCTCTCTCTGCCTGCCTCTCTGCCTACTTGTGATCTCTGTCTGTCAAATAAATAAAATCTAAATAAAAAAATAAATAAAAAAATAAATAAAACTCCCAATAAACAAAAGCTCAAGACCAGATGGCTTCACAAAAGAACTATGCCAAACATTTAAAGAACAGTTAATATGTATTCTTTTCAAACTTTTAAAAAAATTAACATATAATGTAGTATTTGTTTCAGAGGGACAGGTCTGTGATTCATCAGTCTTACACAATTCACAGTGCTCGCCACAGCACATACCCTCCCCAGTGCCCATCACTCACCCACCCCATCCCTCCCACCCACCCCACTCCAGCAACCCTCAGTTTGTTTCCTGAGATTAACAGTCTCTTATAGTTTGTCTCCCTCTCTGGTTTTGACTTGTTTCACTTTTTTTTTCCCTCTCTTCCCCTGTGATCCTCTGCCTTATTTCTCAAATTCCACATTTCAGTGAGATCATGTGATAATTGTCTTCCTCTGATTGACTTATTTCACTTAGCATAATACCCTCTAGTTCTATCCATGTCATTGCAAATGGCAAGATTTCAATTTTTGATGGCTGCATAATATTCCACCACACACACACATACACACACACACACACACACACACACACCCCGTTTTCTTCACTATGTTTTCTTTATCAATTCATCTGTTGATGGACATATAGGCTCTTTCCATAGTTTGGCTATTGTGGACATTGCTGCTACAAACACTGGGGTGCATGTGCCCCTTCAGATCACTACATTTGTATCTTGGGGTAAGTACCCAGTAATTCAATTGCTGGGCCATAGGGTAGCTCTATTTTCAACTTTTTGAGGAACCTCCATACTGTTTTCCAGAGTGGCTGCACAGGCTTGCATTCCCACCAACACTATAGGAGTGTTCCCTTTCTCTGCATCCTTGCCAACATCTGTCATTTCCTGACTTGTTAATTTTGGCCACTCTGACTAGTGTGAGGTGGTATCTTACTGTGATTTTGATTTGTATTTCCTTGATGCTGAGTGATGTTGAGCACTTTTTCATACATCTGTTGGCCATTTGGATATCTTCTTTGCACAAATGTCTGTTCCTGTCTTATGCCCATTTCTTGATGACTGGATTATTTGTTCTTTGGGCATTGAATTTGATAAGTTCTTTATAGATTTTTGGATACTAACCTTTAACTGATATGTTATTTGAAAATATCTTCTCCCATTCTGTCAGTTATCTTTTGGTTTTGTTGACTGTTTCCTCTGCTGTGCAAAAGCTTTTGATCTTGATGAAGCTCCAATAGGTCATCTTTGGCCTTGCTTCCCTTGCCTTTGACCATGCATCTAGGGAGAAGTTGCTGTTGCTGAGGTTGAAGACGTTGCTGCCCGTATTCTCCTCAAGGATTTTGATAGACTCCTATCTCACATTGAGGTATTTCATCCATTTTGAGTCTATTTTTGTGTGTGGAATAAGGAAATGGTCAAATTTCGTCCTTCTGCATGTGGTTGTCCAATTTTCCCAACACAATTTGTTGAAATACTGTCTTTTTTTCCACTGGACAGTCTTTCCTGCTTTGTTAAAGACTAGTTGGCCATAGAGTTAAGGGTCCAGATCTGGGCTCTCTATTTTGTTCCATTTGTTTATGTGTCTGTTTTTGTGCCAGTACCATACTGTCTTGATGATTACAGTTTTGCAATAGAGCTTGAAGTCCAGAATTGTAATGCCATCAATTTTGGTTTTGTCAACATTCCTCTGGCTATTTGGGGTCTTTTCTGGTTCCAAGCAAATTTTAGGACTATTTTTTCCATTTCTGTGGAAGAAGTTGATGGTATTTTGATAGGGATTACATTAAATGGTTAGATGGCTCTAGACAGCATAGATATTTTCATAATATTTTTCTTCCAACCCATGAGCATGGAATGTTTTCCCATTTCTTTGTGTCTTCTTCAATTTCTTTCATAAGTGTTCTATAGTTTCTAGTTTCTTTGCCTCTTTGGTTAGATTTATTCCAAGGTATCTTACTCCTAGGTTCTGGGTGCAATTGTAATGGGTCTGACTCCTTAATTTCTCTTTCTTCTGTCTTGTTTTTGGTGTACACAAATGCAACTGATTTCTGTGCATTGATTTTATATCCTGACACTTTACTGAATCCCTGTATGAGTTCTAGCAGTTTTGGAGTGAAGTCTTTTGGGTTTTCCACATAAAATATATCATCTGCAAAGAGAGAGAGTTTGACTTCTTCTTTGCCAATTTGAACAGCTTTTATTTCTTTTTGTTTTCTAATTACTGAGCCTAGGATTTCTAGTATTGTGTTGAGTAGCAGTGGTAATAGTGGACATCCCTACTGTGTTCCTGACTTTAGGGGAAAGCTCTTAGTTTTTCCCCATTGAAAATTATATTTGCTGTGGGTTTTTCATAGATGGCTTTTATGATATTGAGGTATGTACCCTCTATCTACACTGTGAAAAGTCTTAATCAAGAAACAATGCTGTACTTTGTCAAATGCTTTTTCTGCATCAATTGAAAGCATTATATGGTTCTTGTTCTTTCTTTTATTAATGTATTGTATCAAATTGATTGATCTGTGGATGTTGAACCAAACTTGCAGCCCAAGAATAAATCCCATTTAATCATGGTAAAAAATACTTTTAATGTACTGTTGGATCCTATTGGCTAGTATTTTGGTGAGAATTTTTGCATCAGTGTTCATCAGGGATATTAGTCTGTAATTCTTTTAGATGGGGTCTTTGTCTGGTTTTGGGATCAAGGTAATGCTGGCCTCATAAAATGAATTTGGAAGTTTTCCTTCCATTTCTATTTTTTGGAATAGTCTCAGAAGAATAGGTATTAATTCTTTAAATGTTTGGTATAATTCCCCTGGGAAGCCATCTGGCCCTGGGCTCTTGTTTGTTGGGAGATTTTTGATGACTGTTTCAATCCTCTTACTGGTTATGGGTCTGTTCAGGTTTTCTATTTCTTCCTGGTTCAGTTGTGGTAGTTTATATGTCTCTAGGAATGCATCCATTTCTTTCAGATTGCCCAATATTTTTGGCATATAGCTGCTCATAATATGTTCTTATAATTGTATTTCTTTGGTGTTGGTTGTGATCTCTCCTCTTTCATTCACAGTTTTCTTTCATTCTTTCTTTCTTTCTTTTCCCTTTTCTTTTTGATAAGTCTGCCAGGGGTTTATCAATCTTATTAATTCTTCCAAAAACCAGCTCCTAGTTTTGTTGATCTGTTCTAGTGTTCTTTTGGTTTCTATTTCATTGATTTCTGCTCTGATCTTTATTATTTCTCTTCTCCTGCTGTGTTCAGGCTTTATTTATTGTTCTTTCTCCAGCTCCTTTAAGTGTAGGGTTATGTTGTGTATTTGAGACCTTTCTTGTTTCTTGAGAAAGGCTTGTATTGCTATATGCTTTCCCCTTTGCTGCATCCCAAACATTTTGAACAGTTGTATTTTCATTTTCATTTGTTCTCATGATTTTTTAAAAAAATTCTTCTTTAATTTCCTGGTTGACCCATTCATTCTTTAGTAGGATGCTCTTTAGCCTCCATGTATTTGAATTCTTTCCAACTTTCCTCACGTGATTGAGTTCTAGTTTCAAAGCACTGTGGTCTGAAAATATGCAGGGAATGATCCCAATCTTTGGTACTGGTTGTGACCTGATTTGTGACCCAGGATGTGATCTATTCTGGAAAATGTTCCATGTGCACTAGAAAAGAATGTGTATTCTGTTGCTTTGGGATGGAATGTTCTGAGTATATCTGTGAAGTCCATCTGGTCCAGTGTGTCATTTAAAGCCCCTATTTCTTTATCTTTTGCTTAGTTGATCTGTCCATTTCCATGAGGCGAATGTTGAAGTCCCTCACTATTATTGTATTATTGTTGATGTGTTTCCTTGATTTTGTTATTAATTAGCTTATATAATTGCCTGCTCCTATTTACAATTGTTAGATCTTCTCGTTGGGTAGACCCTTTATGTATGATATAGTGTCCCTCCTCATCTCTTATAGTCTTTGGTTTAAAATCTAATTTTTCTGATATAAGGATTGCTACCCCAGCTTTCTTTGGATGTCCATTAGCATGGTAAATGGTTTTCCACTCCCTCACTTTAAATCTGGAGGTGTTTTTATTCTAAAATGAGTCTCTTGGAGACAGCATATTTATGGGTGTTGTTTTTTATCCCATCTGATACCCTGCATCTTTTGATTGGGCATTCAGCCCATCTACATTCAAGGTAACTACTGAAAGATATGAATTTAGTGCCATTGTATTGCCTGTATGGTGACTGTTACTCTATATTGTCACTGTTCCTTCCTGGTCTGTTACTTTTAGGCTCTCTCTTTGCTTAGAGGACCCCTTTCAATATCTCTCCTAGAGTTGATTTGGTGATCACAAATTCTTTTAGCTTTTGTTTGTCCTGGCTGCTTTTTGTCTCCCTAGTTTCAATGACAGCCTAGCTGGGTATAGTATTCTTAGCTGCTTATTTTTCTTGTTTAGTGTGCTGAATATATGATGCCAGTCCTTTATGGCCAGCCAGGTCTCTATGGATAGGTCTGCTGCCAATCTAATGTTTCTACCATTGTAGGCTACAGACCTCTTGTCCCAAGCTGCTTTCAGGATGTTCTCTTTGTCTCTGAGATTTGTAAGTTTTACCATTAGATGTTGAGGTGTTGACCTATTTTTAGTGATTTTTGAGGGAGATTCTCTCTGCCTCCTGGATTTTGATGCCTGTTTCCTTCACCCAAATTAGGGAAGTTCTCCACTATAATTTCTTCTTCTTCCGGGATCCCAATTATTCTAATATTGTTTCATCTTATGGTATCATTTATCTCTTGAATTCTCCCACTCATGATCCAGTAGTTGTTTATATCTCTTTTTCTCAGCTTCTTTATTCTCCATCATTTGGTATCCTGTATCAGTAATTCTCTCTTCTGCCTCATTTATCCTAGCAGTAAGAGCCTCCATTTTTTATCACACCTTGTTAATAGTTTTTTTATTTCAACTTGGTTAGATTTTATTTCTCCAGAAAGCGATTCTGGAGAATCGCTTTTTCCAAGCCCAGTTAGTATATTTATAATTGTCACTCTAAACTCTAGTTCTTACATCTTACTAATGTCCATGTTGATTAAGCCCCTGGTTGTTACTGCCTCTTTTTCTTTTTTTTTGAAGTGAGTTTTTACATTTTGTCATTTTGTCTAGAGAAGAATAGAGGAATGAGAGAAAAAAAATGCTAAAAGGGTAACAACAACCCCAGAAAAATATACATTAAACAAATCAGAAGAGACACAAAACCAAGGGGAAAAGGAAAAAACAATATGAAGAATATGATCCAACAGGTGAATAGAACAGAGCCACACAAGAAATTTTGAGTTTATTTTGGTCTGTTTGTTAGAAGAAACTGCTGCCCAAAATTTTAAGTAAAAAAAAAAAAAAAAAAAAAAAAAAGAAACATATATATATACAAAAATAAAGGTACATACAATGAAGGGATGGAATATGGCTGTAAAAATGAAACTTAAAAACGATTTTTAAAAAGGAATTGATAAGAAGTTGGTTCAAGAAAGAAAGAAGGAAATAAAAAAAAAAAAGAAGACTGTATGATCAGATGGGTGAATAGAACAAAGTCATACACTAGGTATATTTTTGTCTGTTAGAAACCCCATCCAAAAATTTTAAAGAAAGAAAAACTTATATGTATATACAAAAAAATAAAGTTAAAATATCAATGAAGGGATAGAATATGCCTGTAAAAATGAGAATTAAAAAAAAAAGATTTTAGAAAAGGAATTGGTAAGATGATGGTTAAAAAGGAAAGAAGAAAAATTTTAAAAAGAAGAAATAGAAAGAGAAAAAATAACAAAAGTTTTAAAAATTAACTTTGAAAGGCTAAAGAATCATGGGGAAAAAGCCACAAATTCTATATGCTCTTTTCCTAGTGCTGGAGTTTTGTAGTTCTCATTTATCAGTAAACTTGGTCTTGGCTGGATGTTCTTGCTGATCTTCTCAGGGAGGGGCCATTGCAATGATTCTCAAATGTTTTTGTCCAAGGCAGAATTGCACCACCTTTGCCAGGGGACAAGCTAAGCAATCTGCTTGGGTTTGCTCTCAGTAGATTTTGTTCCCTGAAAGCTTTCTGTACAGATTTAGAGGATGAGAATGAAAAATGGAAGCTTCCCAATCTCTGGCCCCAGAGGAACCAAGGAGTAGGAGCCCTACTCCTCCTGACTCCCTGGTCTCCAGCTGCTCTCTGTGCTCACCTGGCCTGTGACTGAGCATTTCTGTCTTTAGCACATGACCCTGTTTGGAGTCTCCCAACCCAGTAGATTCCCACAGTGCACTCCTGTGCCACTCCTCTAAGGGGAGGAAGAGGAGTCTCCCTGGATCTGCCACTTGCTGGGCCACTGCTCAGTGGCAGATCATGGTTTATGGCAAGTCCAACCTGAAAGTCCACTTCTAAGCTCACTCTTTGCATCTGGCTTTCCTGCTCTGATAACTGAGAGCTCTGCTGCACTCAGGCACCCTCAGGCCTTCTGTGACCCTGAGGGTCCTGAGACCACACTGTCCCAGCTAGGTTCCACTCCCCACTTAACCACTGGAACAATGTCCCTCACCAGAGCAGACTTGAAAAGATTCCAATTTTGTGCTCCACTGTTCTATCACTTGCCAGTAGCCAGCTGATGGAGGTTCCCTCTTGCCGTGGTCAATCTTCCCAAATATTGCCTCAGCTCACTTCTCCGTAGGTCCTACCTTCCAGAACGTGGTCACTTTTATGTTCATAGGGTTCTTGCTATTCTTTTCTTTAATCTCCTATTAAGTTTGTAGGTGTTCAGAATGGTTTGATAACTATCCAGCTGAATTCCTGGGATCAGATAAAATTTAGTTCTCCTACTCCTCTGCCATCTTGCTCAACTCGTATTCTTCTCAAACTTTACCAAAAAATCAAAGAGGAAGGAAAAATTCCAAATTCATTCTATGAGGCTAGCATTACCTTGATACCAAAACCACCTAAAGATTCCAATAAAAAAGAGAACTACAGGCTAATACTTCTAATGAACATAAATGAAAAAATCCTCAACAAAATATTAGCAAGCCAAACCCAACACTACATTAAAAAAAATTTCACTACAATCAAGTGGGACTTATTCTTTGGGTTCTAAGTGTTGTCCAACATTCACAAATCAATCAATGTGATATAATATCAATAAGAGAAAATATAAAAACCATATGACAATTTCAGTAGATGCAGAAAAAGCATTTGACAAAGTACAACATCGATTCATGATAAAAACCCTCATCAAAGCAGGGTTAGAGGGAACATACCTCAACATAATAAAGGCCAAATATGAAAAACCCACAGCTAACATTATACTCAATGGTGAAAAATTGAGAGCTTTTCCCCTAAGGTCAGGAACAATACAAAGATACCCATTCTCACCACTTTCATTAACATGCTACTAGAAGTCCTAGCCACAACAATCAGACAACAAAAAGAAATAAAAGGCATCCAAACTGGTAATGAAGAAGTCAAACTTTTACTATTTGCAGATGACATGATACTATAACACAGAAAACTCTATATACATCACCAAAATAACTACTAGAACTGACAAATGATTTCAGTAACGTGGTAGGATACAACATCAATGTATAGAAATCTGTTGCCTTCCTATAAACCAATGGTGAAGGAGCAGAAAAGAAATTAATAAAACAATCCCATTTACAATTGCATCAAAAATAATAAACTTAACCAAGGAGATGAAAGACCTATACTCTGAAAACTACAAAAAACACCAATGAAATAATGACACAAAGACATTCCATGTTCATAGATTGGAAGAACAAATATTGTTAAAATGTTTATTACTAGCCAAAGCAATCTACATCTTTTATGCAATCTCTATCAAAATACCAACAGCATTTTTCACAGAACTAGAAGGAAAAATCTCAACTCCTAAATCTCCCCAAAATCCCCAAATCCTAAAATCCAAAGGCCCCAAAGAGCCAAAGCAATCTTGAAAAAGAAGAACAAAGCTGGAGTTATCACAATTACAGATTTCAAGTTATATTACAAAACTGTAGTAACAAAAATACTGATACGTGCACAGAAATAGACACATTGATCAACAGAACATAATAGAAAGCCCAGAAATAAATTCATAACTATACAGTTATCAATAAATCTCTGACAAAGGATGCAAGAACATGCAATGGGAAAAAAGTTTCTCAACAGATGTTGTTGGGAAAACTGTACAGATGCATGGAAAAGAATGAAACTGGAGCACTTTCTTACACCATACACAAAAATAAACTCAAAATGGATTAATGACCTAACTAAATATGAGACCTGAAACTTTAAAATTCCTACAAGAGAGAAAGGGTAGTAATTTCTCTGACATCGGGTATAACAGCCTTCTAGTTATGTCTTCTGAAGCAGGGAAAACAAAAGCAAAAATAAACTATTATGAATTCATCAAAATAAAATGCTTTTGCACAGGGAAAGAAATAAAAATCAACAAAACTAAAAGACAGCCTACTGAATGAGAGAAGATATTTGTAAATGACATCTCTGATAAAAGGTTAGTATCCACAATATATAAAGAATTAATACAACTCCATACCAAAACAATAAATAATCCAATTTAAAGATGGGTAGACAACATGAACAGACATTTCTCCAAAGAAGACATACAGATGGCCAGCAGACAAACAGAAAGGTGCTCAGCATCACTCATCACCAGGGAAATGCAAATCAAAACCACCATGAGATATCACCTCACACATGTCATAGTGACTAAAACAAAAACACAAGAAAAAACAAGTGTTGTCACAGATGTAGAAAAAAAGGAACCCTCTTACACTATTGGTAGGAACGTAAACTGGTACAGTTACTATGGAAGATAGCATGGAGTTTTTCAAAATTTAAAAATAGAATTCCAATATGATCCAGCAATCGCACTACTGGATATTTATCCAAAGAATACAGAAACATGAATTCAAAGGAATATATGCACCCCTATATTTATAGCAGCATTATTTACAATAGCCAAATTATGGAAGCAGCCCAAGTGTCCATCGATACGTGAATGTATAAAGAAGATGTGATATATATTATATATATAATATATAAAGGAATTTTATTCATCTATAAAAAAATAATGAAATCCTACCATTTGCAACAATATGGATTGATCTAGAGAGTATAATGCTAAGTGAAATAAGCCAGTCAGAGAAAGACAAACACTATACGCACTCATATGTGGAATAAAACAAAGGGAATGGGGGGGAAAAGAAACAAACCAAAAAAACTGACTCTTAACTACATGGAACAAACAGATGCTTATGGGTTGGAGGGGGGGGCATGCAAGTGGTGGGGTAGGTGTGAAATAGGTGAAGGGGTTTGAGAGTACAATTATTTTGATGAGCACTAAGTAATACATGGAATTGCTGAATCTCTTGATTGCACACCTGAAACTAATGTAACAGTGTATGTTAACTACACTGGAATTAAAATAAAATAAAGCAATGTTGTGCAGAGTACCACGATAGTGAATCAGAATTGCATTAAGTCCACGGGTAGTTGTTCTGGAAAAAGTACTGCTAACAAGAAAGAAAACTCTGTATTCAAAGTAAGTGTCCTTTATAGTAAGGAATCACTGCCCTGTGCATGATAGAAGGTGCCAAACCTGCCAAGAGTTGGCTGCTTGGTTTCCTCAGGGAATGGTCCATATCAAGGACTGAATATTAGTCCGTTGTAGGCTAATTAAGCACTTGGCAATGACAGTATTTATATCAAGCCTTTGTGAGGGGATACTCTTGGTAAATACATACATAAACTGTATCCCTCCTACAAAGAACAATTTGTACTTGAGCCCTTTGAGCAACACTAGAGATTCTAAGCGAGAGGGCCTACTGACATCTATATAATAGGTCACAAGTCTGCAGGGAAACCATAATCAACTAGCCAGTGTGAAAGAACTCCAAAGGTTATAAACTCTGATTACCACTGCATCCCTGCTTCCCTTTATGGTCAAGGTACCACCTGGTTTCTAGAAATTAAATGCTGTCACATTGGTTTTGGATTCTCCATGATCCCATAATCCACACTGAAGTTAAAGAGCCTATCCCAAAAGCAGCTTCTTTCTCTACAGAGAACCACTACAGGGCTTTTCAAAGATACTGGAAGCCCCTCCCTGGTAGCTTTCTTGACTTTGTTAAGTATCCCCTCGACCTTGTCAGGGAATTTATTCAGGGAAGGGAATGAGGGGAGTAGCATGAGTAAAAATGAAGTTATACATATTCTAAAAATATACTAAACATTCTTATCTTGGATTCCTTCTGGCACATTGTGTATTTAGCGTTCACGAACACAAACTTCAAGGTTCAGTTTATCGTCATCCTTACTCTAGGGTGTTATAGTATAGACCAGAGTCAACAAATTACAGCCCATGAGCCTAAAGTTTTATTGAAACACAGACGAGTTCTTTAATTTATATATTATCTATGGTAGTTTTTCTGTTAGTATTGCAGAATTGAGTAGTTGTGCAAAGGCCTTACTCTAGGCTGGCAAGACTAGAATATTAACTATCTAGCCCTTTACAGAAAAAATCTGACCCTCAGATTAGATTGCCTTCAGTCTTGTCTCTGCCTATTTGAACTCACTTTCTCTCTGTCTGCTTTCTGGTCTTCTGTGTGCTTATCACTATTTTTTGGTTTTTCTTTCGTGAACATCCCAATTAGTCAACGAGTAAAACATAACATTAAGCTTTCGATACATGCTAGGTTATGTACTACCCATAGAGTAAATAGTGGTGAACAAAACAGATGTGAAACTCATGCAATTTAGAGTCTACATAATGCTTTATTTCAAGCACTAAAACAATAAAAGTAAATTATATATATTTAGATAAATTATATATATATATTATATATATTTTTAAATATATATATATCTATGTAATTTATCTCCAGCCATGTGATCTAAAGGAAACCGGTAAAGCAGTATGTTCTCACCTACTGCTTAGAAGACCCAGGGACTCATTTCTGTTATATCACGTGGAGGTGAGACCCTGACAGCTTGATTCACAAGCACAGAAACATATACAAGATAAGCTCAAGACATCAGAATGCTAACTTACTGATTTACAATGAAAAATTCCTGTCACACAGACCAGAAATATGTGATGGCCATATGCTCAGCACATGCTCTCCTACAGTCAAGTTGCACAGAAAGCCAAAACCTAATCAGAAACCACTTTATTGATTTCTTGGGAAAAATTATTGTAAAGCAGGACAAAAATACCCATAACTATATGATTAGTGTATTTCCCATGTTGGTAAAATTGTATGGTGATTAGAAGACTGTTTTTTGAACACAGAACCAGAATAAAGGAGATATGAACAATTGAGTAGTTAATGGTATCAAGCCATTACAAGAATCTGGATACAGTCTTCATACAATAAAGGTGATTTTGGGGCGCCTGGGTGGCTCAGTGGGTTAAGCTGCTGCCTTCGGCTCAGGTCACGATCTCAGGGTCCTGGGATCGAGGCCCGCATCGGGCTCTCTGCTCAGCAGGGAGTCTGCTTCCCTCTCTCTCTCTGCCTGCCTCTCCATCTACTTGTGATTTCTCTCTGTCAAATAAATAAATAAAATCTTAAAAAAAAATAAAGGTGGTTTTGTACATGGGAGCAGAAACAGTTGAAGGCTAATGCTGACAACTCTCTGCTTTATCTTTGCCTTAAAGAGAGCCTTAGCAGTTGGCCTTACCAAAATATTCAAGACATCCTCATTTCTGTAATATTTCTTTCCTATACCTCTATAAATGATTATGCTTTCTTTTATTGAAATTGTATCTCTTTAAGTGTGCTAATTATAAGATCCATATAACCTCCTACATCTTTCAGATGATTTTGCCTATCTTAGCTCTAGAGTGTTATGTGACGATCTTATATTCTTATAATCAGAGAAACATCCATCCATAGTTATTTATGATACTTTCCAAATAAGTTTGTTGGGGGTTATTGAATACAATAATTTTTGTAAAGTACCTATTACTATGTCAAACGCATAGTAGGTGCTTAGTAATGAAAAACAGTATTATAATATACTGGAAGTGGCAGATAAGTGTTCTTAACTAATCCACAATGTATGGTACGTTACGTTATACAAGTGGTAGGAGCAAAGTGCTATGGGAACATATAGAGGAACTACTCCCAGGACCTTTAACTATTCAACATATGCAACTGTAAATTGCTTCCTCACTGTCTGTCACTTTTCTCTGGCTATATTCCAGAGCATAAATACCAGATTTCACACGGGGCCCAGAATTTGACACTGTGCTGTAGAATGCAGTTCAGTTCAGGCTGAGCACAGGATAAACATCACTTCTCTATTAACAGACTAAGCAAACCCTCCCTGATGCTGACACTCACATTAATCTTGTGGTCACCCAACCATTGTGGGTTTTGTTATGTTAATTATTTTCACATCAAGCCTTTCCAATCCTGCTCATATAGGACTGATCTTTTTTTTAATCTAAAATTGTATATTAAGCTAAACTTATTTCCCTTCCTCTAAACCATCAATCCCCTGCTTTCTTTCTCATTCCATGGTGTTCTAATCTACACTTGAAGCTAGAAAATTCAGTCATAGCCATGTATGCAAAATCTATAAACACTGTCAGTTCCTCTGAAATTGTCCCATATTGATTATCTTTCTTATCTACTGCCTTTTTTGTTTAGTTTATTTTTATTTAACAAACATATAATTCTTACTGAGTGCCAGGTACTCTTTCTAAGCACTTTGAAAACACTAACTTATTTTATCCTAACAACTTTATGAGGACAGTATTATTATTATTTTTTATTATTATTATAACTATCTTTAAGGCACAAAGAGGTTATATGATTCTCCCAATGTGACATATCTAATGTATAGATATAAACCCAGGCAGTCTGGCTCCTGAGTATGAGTCTTATCTATTATGTTCCATGACCTTTTAGTTCAGTTTTTTATTATCCTTACCCTAAACTAATATAATAGCCTAAGTATTTATCTCCCTGTCTCCAGGTTGGCCTCTTCTCATTTGAACTTGTCTTCCTCATTGTAGATAGAAATGCATCGTGAAATAACAGATATATTTATATTACTGCTTGGCTCTAGAAATGCAAGGTAAAGTCTTTAATATAATCTGTAATAACTGCCAGGACACTCCTGTCTTTTTATAACCTGCCTTCAATCGTCCTGTCTATCCTTATCTCCTACTTACCCACTAGCCCCTCAACAGACTCTCTTGGACCCATACTAGATACTGCATGCTGTTTCCTGAACACATCCTAAATGTTTCTGCCCCGATATTACTCACTTTCCCTCCGACATCTTCATCACTCCCTGGAGCAATTGCTCACCACAGGTGCATACACACACAAATACAATACCCATTTCCATGTTCATGGAATTCTAATAATACATCAAAGCTCTAGTCAAATGTCCTTGAGATAGTTTATATAATAATACTATATACATAATAAACTACTCAATCTTTAAGTTCTCATGCCACTGCCTCATCTGCAAAATTGGCACTTCAAATATTGTTACATACTTTGTTGCATGCATATCTATCTCTCCTACACAGTTGCAAAATCCTGGAGGTTAGGAGCTAGGTTTTGCTTTGCATATGTTTCTATTTTTAGTACTTAGCATTTTGGGACTTAAAAATATTGAAACAAATTAAACTGACCTACATTTAATAAATAATATTAACAAAATTATAAGCATTATTTTATCCCAATTCTTATAAATATTTAACTGTAGCTATCTGAGTGTGTTTTGTATTCTATATACACACTAAAGAATGAGTAATTTAGTGAAATGAGATTATGGAATATATCAAATTTACTCTGTATTTCTGTATTTTAAAAATTTTCTATTGAAACTTTTAATAACAAAAGAGTATTGTCTCATATATAAAATTTTATTTTGGTGTTCTGGCCATATTTCAGGCTCCATCTGACTTTTAAAAATCTTTTTATTATTTATCAAGCTTACATTTCCAGTTAGGATGTAGAATGTGAAATTGCTGTGGTCCCAACATAATCACAAGAAAAGTCTAAACAGAACAAAAACAATATTTTCCTATAAGGAAAGTAAATTACAAGATGCATAGAATCCTAGTTATACTGAATTCTAGAAAGAAATGAGCCCTTCATAGTGAGGAGAAAGCCTCAGCATCTTCTAAACCTGAGAGTAGACCCTGGGCCTCAGAACAGGTGAATGAGTGGTGAAATAAGTCTCAAATAAAGAAACTTTGTAGGAATGGCAAGAAATAAGCTGATGCTCAAACAACAGTGTAGTCTGGTGGGAGATTCTGGAGCCTGGAAGTGCAGCAAATGTAAAAACAAATCTCATGATACCCAAACAATCTCTCCCTAACGAACCACTGATTTTCACCAGGAAAGGAACAATGGGATCAGGCCCAAAAGTAGAAAGAAACAGTAATCGTCCCACACATTCTCACAAGCATCAGATTGTGGAGACATACTGGAGTTGAATCCAGAGATGAACCAAACTAAACCAAGAAGAACAAAATACAACAAACAACAACAACAAAAACAGAGGAAACTGACACCCAGTTCCCTTTCAGATCAAATACTACTTGTTGAAAATGGGGATGTGGTGCTGCAGGACTTTAACAAAGACTGTCACTGAGCTCAGTCTAAATGAATCTCAGACATAGGTGCCAAAATACTTGCTCTCTTAGATCCTCACCCCAACCACTAGATAGAGGAAAAGAGTTTGTATTCTCTTATGAAATAAATAAAATAACCACCACTACCATTTCATACATGATATAACAAAAAAAAAAAAAATGAGACATACAAAGAGCAGGAAAAAATGGCCCATAATCAAGAAAAAAAACAGCTACTAAAGGAAAATCTATAGATTAATAGAAATTAACTGAAGCAGAGAGAAAAAGGAAAGACAGGAAAACTAAGGGAGGATTAGTAACATGTGAGATAATATCAAGCCACCTAACACATTTGTAATTGCCTTACCAGAAGAAGAGGAGAGAGACAACAAGGAAGGGGGGGAAAAAAAAAAAGGACTTGAAGAAGCCATCTTCCTCACTAAGATGTTGAACAAAATTTAATTTAAAATATCAACCTAGAAATATAAGAAATGTAGAAGGAGGAGTCAAGATGGCGGAGAAGTAGCAGGCTAAGACTACTTCAGCTAGCTGGAGATCAGCTAGATAGCTTATCTAAAGATTGCAAACACCTGAAAATCCATTGGCAGATTGAAGAGAAGAACAGCAATTCTGGAAACAGAAAAACAACCACTTTCTGAAAGGTAGGACTGGCAGAGAAGTGAATCCAAAGCGACGGGAAGATAGACCTTGGGGGGAGCGGCCGGGTCCCAGCAAGCAGCGGAGCAACGGCGCACAAAATCAGGACTTTTAAAAGTCTGTTCTGCTGAGGGACATCACTCCAGAGGCTAAACTGGGGTGAAGCCCACGCGGAGTCAGCGTGGCCTCAGGTCCCGCAGGGTCACAGAAGGATCGGGGGTGTCTGAGTGTCGCAGAGCTTGCGGGTATTGGAACGGGAAAGCCGGCTACAGAGACAGAGCTGACAGTAAGCTCACAGCTCGGTGTTACCTTGAACCGGTCGCAGGCTCAGTGAGCTCGGAGCGCGGCGGGAGGTCAGGCAGACGGGAGTAACTAGGTGCTGTTCTCTGAGCGCACTGAGGAGTGGGGCCCTGGGCTCTCGGCTCCTCCGGGCCGGAGACCAGGAGGCCGCCATTTGTATTCCCATCCTCCGGAACTCTACGGAAAGCGCTCAGGGAACAAAAGCTCCTGAAAGCAAACCCGAGCGGATTACTCACCCCGGGCCCTGATAAGGGCTGTGCAATTCTGCCTGGGGCAAAGACACTTGAGAATCACTACAACAGGCTCCTCCCCCAGAAGATCAACAAGAAATCCAGCCGATACCAAGTTCACCTACCAAGGAGTGCGGTTTCAATACCAAGGAGAGCAGCAGAATTCCAGAGGAGGAGAAAGCAAAGCACGGAACTCATGGCTTTTTCCCTGTGATTTTTTTAGTCTTGCAATTAATTTAATTTTTTTCCTTTTCATTTTTTGTTTTTTTTCTCGCCTTCTGGTAAATTTTTTTTTTAACGTTTACCTTTTTCTTTTTTAACGTTTTTTAACCAGTTTATCTAAAATATATATTTTTTCTTTTTTATACTTTTCCTATTTGTTTTCTTTTTTCTTTTTTTTTTTCTTTCTTCCTTTTTGAACCTCTTTTTATCCCCTTACTCCCCCCTCACGATTTGGGATCTCTTCTAATTTGGTTAAAGCATATTTTCCTGGGGTTGTTGCCATCCTTTTAGTATTTTACTTGCTCCTTCATATACTCTTATCTGGACAAAATGACAAGACGGAAAAATTCAACACAAAAAAAAGAACAAGAGGCAGTACCGAAGGCTAGGGACCTAATCAATACAGACATTGGTAATATGTCAGATCTAGAGTTCAGAATGACAATTCTCAAGGTTCTAGCCGGGCTCGAAAAAGGCATGGAAGATATTAGAGAAACCCTCTCGAGAGATATAAAAGCCCTTTCTGGAGAAATAAAAGAACTAAAATCTAACCAAGTTGAAATCAAAAAAGCTGTTAATGAGGTGCAATCAAAAATGGAGGCTCTCACTGCTAGGATAAATGAGGCAGAAGAAAGAATTAGTGATATAGAAGACCAAATGACAGAGAATAAGGAAGCTGAACAAAAGAGGGACAAACAGCTACTGGACCACGAGGGGAGAATTTGAGAGATAAGTGACACTATCAGACGAAACAACATTAGAATAATTGGGATTCCAGAAGAAGAAGAAAAAGAGAGGGGAGCAGAAGGTATACTGGAGAGAATTATTGGGGAGAATTTCCCCAATATGGCAAAGGGAACGAGCATCAAAATTCAGGAGGTTCAGAGAACGCCCCTCAAAATCAATAAGAATAGGCCCACACCCTGTCACCTAATAGTAAAATTTACAAGTCTCAGTGACAAAGAGAAAATCCTGAAAGCAGCCCGGGAAAAGAAGTCTGTAACATAAAATGGTAAAAATATTAGATTGGCAGCTGACTTATCCACAGAGACCTGGCAGGCCAGAAAGAGCTGGCATGATATTTTCAGAGCATTAAACGAGAAAAACATGCAGCCAAGAATGCTATATCCAGCTAGGCTATCATTGAAAATAGAAGGAGAGATTAAAAGCTACCAGGACAAACAAAAACTGAAAGAATTTGCAAACACCAAACCAGCTCTACAGGAAATATTGAAAGGGGTCCTCTAAGCAAAGAGAGAGCCTACAAGTGGTAGATCAGAAAGGAACAGAGACCATATACAGTAACAGTCACCTTACAGGCAATACAATGGCACTAAATTCATATCTCTCAATAGTTACCCTGAATGTTAATGGGCTAAATGCCCCTGTCAAAAGACACAGGGTATCAGAATGGATACAAAAACAAAACCCATCTATATGTTGCCTCCAAGAAACTCATTTTAAGCCCGAAGACACCTCCAGATTTAAAGTGAGGGGGTGGAAAAGAATTTACCATGCTAATGGACATCAGAAGAAAGCAGGAGTGGCAATCCTTATATCAGATCAATTAGATTTTAAGCCAAAGACTATAATAAGAGATGAGGAAGGACACTATATCATACTCAAAGGGTCTGTCCAACAAGAAGATCTAACAATTTTAAATATCTATGCCCCCAACGTGGGAGCAGCCAACTATATAAACCAATTAATAACAAAATCAAAGAAACACATCAACAATAATATAATAATAGTAGGGGACTTTAACACTCCCCTCACTGAAATGGACAGATCATCCAAGCAAAAGATCAGCAAGGAAATATAGGCCTTAAACGACACACTGGACCAGATGGACATCACAGATATATTCAGAACATTTCATCCGAAAGCAACAGAATACACATTCTTCTCTAGTGCACATGGAACATTCTCCAAAATAGATCACATCCTCGGTCCTAAATCAGGACTCAACCGGTATCAAAAGATTGGGATCATTCCCTGCATATTTTCAGACCACAATGCTCTAAAGCTAGAACTCAACCACAAAATGAAGTTTGAAAAGAACCAAATACATGGAGACTAAACAGCATCCTTCTAAAGAATGAATGGGTCAACCAGGAAATTAAAGAAGAAGTGAAAAAAATCATGGAAACAAATAATAATGAAAATACAATGGTTCAAAATCTGTGGGACACAACAAAGGCAGTCCTGAGAGGAAAATATATAGCGGTTCAAACCTTTCTCAATAAACAAGAAAGGTCTCAGGTACACAACCTAACCCTACACCTAAAGGAGCTGGAGAAAGAACAAGAAAGAAACCCTAAGCCCAGCAAGAGAAGAGAAATCATAAAGATCAGAGCAGAAATCAATGAAATAGAAACCAAAAAGACAATAGAACAAATCAGCGAAACTAGGAGCTGGTTCTTTGAAAGAATTAATAAAATTGATAAACCCCTGGGCCGACTTATCAAAAAAAAAAAAAAGAGAAAGGACCCAAATAAATAAAATCATGAATGAAAGAGGAGAGATCACAACTAACACCAAAGAAATACAAACTATTATAAGAACATACTATGAGCAACTCTACACCAATAAATTTGACAATCTGGAAGAAATGGATGCATTCCTAGAAACATATAAACTACCACAACTGAACCAGGAAGAAATAGAAAGCCAGAACAGATCCATAACCAGTAAGGAGATTGAAACAGTCATTAAAAATTTCCAAACAAACAAAAGCCCAGGGCCAGACGGCTTCCCGGGGGAATTCTACCAAACATTTAAAGAAGAACTAATTCCTATTCTCCTGAAACTGTTCCAAAAAATAGAAATGGAAGGAAAACTTCCAAACTCATTTTATGAGGCCAGCATCACCTTGATCCCTAAGCCAGACAAGGATCCCATCAAAAAATAGAGCTATAGACCAATATCCTTGATGAACACAGATGCGAAAATACTCAACAAAATACTAGCCAATAGGATTCAACAGTACATTAAAAGGATTATTCACCACGACCAAGTGGGATTTATTCCAGGGCTGCAAGGTTGGTTCAACATCCGCAAATCAGTCAATGTGATACAACACATCAATAAAAGAAAGAACAAGAACCATATGATACTCTCAATAGATGCTGAAAAAGCATTTGACAAAGTACAGCATCCCTTCCTGATCAAAACTCTTCAAAGTGTAGGGATAGAGGGCACATACCTCAATATCATCAAAGCCATCTATGAAACACCCACCGCAAATATCATTCTCAATGGAGAAAAACTGAAAGCTTTTCCGCTAAGGTCAGGAACACGGCAGGGATGTCCATTATCACCACTGCTATTCAACATAGAACTAGAGGTCCTAGCCTCAGCAATCAGACAACAAAAGGAAATTAAAGGCATCCAAATCGGCAAAGAAGAAGTAAAATTATCACTCTTCGCAGATGATATGATACTATAAGTGGAAATCCCAAAAGACTCCACTCCAAAACTGCTAGAACTTGTACAGGAATTCAGTAAAGTGTCAGGATATAAAATCAATGCACAGAAATCAGTTGCATTTCTCTACACCAACAGCAAGACAGAAGAAAGAGAAATTAAGGAGTCAATCCCATTTACAATTGCACCCAAAACCATAAGATACCTAGGAATAAACCTAACCAAAGAGGCACAGAATCTATACTCAGAAAACTATAAAGTACTCATGAAAGAAATTGAGGAAGACACAAAGAAATGGAAAAATGTTCCATGCTCCTGGATTGGAAGAATAAATATTGTGAAAATGTCTATGCTACCTAAAGCAATCTACACATTTAATGCAATTCCTATCAAAGTACCATCCATCTTTTTCAAAGAAATGGAACAAATAATTCTAAAATTTATATGGAACCAGAAAAGACCTCGAATAGCCAAAGGGATATTGAAAAAGAAATCCAATGATGGTGGCATCACAATTCCGGACTTCAAGCTCTATTACAAAGCTGTCATCATCAAGACAGCATGGTACTGGCACAAAAACAGACACATAGATCAATGGAACAGAATAGAGAGCCCAGAAATAGACCCTCAACTCTACAGTCAACTAATCTTCAACAAAGCAGGAAAGAATGTCCAATGGAAAAAAGACAGCCTCTTCAATAAATGGTGCTGGGAAATTGGACAGCCACATGCAGAAAAATGAAATTGGACCATTTCCTTACACCACACACAAAAATAGACTCAAAATGGATGAAGGACCTCAATGTGAGAAAGGAATCCATCAAAATCCTTGAGGAGAACACAGGCAGCAACCTCTTCAACCTCAGCCGCAGCAACATCTTCCTAGAACAACGCCAAAGGCAAGGGAAGCAAGGGCAAAAATGAACTATTGGGATTTCATCAAGATCAAAAGCTTCTGCACAGCAAAGGAAACAGTTAACAAAATCAAAAGACAACTGACAGAATGGGAGAAGATATTTGCAAACGACATATCAGATAAAGGACTAGTGTCCAGAATCTATAAAGAACTTAGCAAACTCAACACCCAAAGAACAAATAATCCAATCAAGAAATGGGCAGAGGGGCGCCTGGGTGGCTCAGTTGGTTGGACGACTGCCTTCGGCTCAGGTCATGATCCTGGAGTCCCGGGATCGAGTCCCACATTGGGCTCCCAGCTCTATGGGGAGTCTGCTTCTCCCTCTGACCTTCTCCTCGCTCATGTTCTCTCTTACTGTCTTTCTCTCAAAATAAATAAATTTAAAAAAAAAAAAAAAAAAAGAAATGGGCAGAGGACATGAACAGACATTTCTGCAAAGAAGACATCCAGATGGCCAACAGACACATGAAAAAGTGCTCCATATCACTCGGCATCAGGGAAATACAAATCAAAACCACAATGAGATATCACCTCACACCAGTCAGAATGGCTAAAATCAACAAGTCAAGAAATGACAGATGCTGGCGAGGATGTGGAGAAAGGGGAACCCTCCTACACTGTTGGTGGGAATGCAAGCTGGTGCAGCCACTCTGGAAAACAGCATGGAGGTTCCTCAGAATGTTGAAAATAGAACTGCCCTATGACCCAGCAATTGCACTATTGGGTATTTACCCTAAAGATACAAATGTAGTGATCCAAAGGGGCACATGCACCCGAATGTTTATAGCAGCAATGTCCACAATAGCCAAACTATGGAAAGAACCTAGATGTCCATCCACAGATGAATGGATCAAGAAGATGTGGTATATATACACAATGGAATACTATGCAGCCATCAAAAGAAATGAAATCTTGCCATTTGCGACAACATGGATGGAACTAGAGCGTATCATGCTTAGCGAAATAAGTCAAGCAGAGAAAGACAACTATCATATGATCTCCCTGATATGAGGAAGTGGTGATGCAACATGGAGGCTTAAGTGGGTAGGAGAAGAATAAATGAAACAAGATGGGATTGGGAGGGAGACAAACCATAAGTGACTCTTAATCTCACAAAACAAACTGAGGGTTGCTGGGGGGAGGGGGTTTGGGAGAAGGGGGTGGGATTATGGACATTGGGGAGGGTATGTGCTTTGGTGAGTGCTGTGAAGTGTGTAAACCTGGTGATTCACAGACCTGTACCCCTGGGGATAAAAATATATGTTTATAAAAAATAAAAAGTTAAAAAAATATATATTATGTTGAGAGGAGGAATCCAAACACAAAAGAGTACATACATATAATTTCATTATGTGCAATTCAGGGACAGGCAACATTAATCTATATGGGATGGAAATTCCAAGAGTAGTGACCTCTCAGTAATGGATCTGAATGGAAAGTGGCACACTGGAAACCTGCTGGGTGATGAAATTTATATTTTGAAATGTAGGTTACATTGTCAAAACTAATCAACCTGTATGGTTAGGGTGCATTGATTTTCACTGTATATATACTTCAATAAATAAATGTCAATCTCTACTGATGGATATAAAATTAAAGACTACTATCTACAAGTACGCTACTTATGCCCCTCAAGGTTTATGCCTTCTACAAATTATTATTCAAATACATTTATTGATTCTGTTGTAGTTAGTAAAATAGAATCAGATGTGGCTATGCACTACATCATTTTGCTCATCATTAGAACTTAACCTTTAGTAGGTCAACAATTCCAATCAATACTCTAAGTTTATAATTACTATATTAACCTCAAATTCATAATTTTTAGTTATTGGCTAAAAACTCAATCATGTCCAGTTGCATTAAGACATTATTTCTGTCCAGAATCTGCCTCCTCTCTCTATAGCTGTAATACTAAGTGCACCTGCAATATCTGTCCTCCATAGACTCACATTTGGACCATTGATACAGATCTAATCAAAGCACTTAATTTCTATGTCCAGTGATTATTCCAGCATGGGCAGATGACTTAATCTAGGCCAACAGAGTTCTTTCCCAGGACTGTTTTATTTCAGGTTAAAGGAAAAGGAACTTTCACTTTTTTTAGTATTTTCCTGTGAAGATGTAAATTAGGAACTGTTAATGGTCTTCTTTTCCAGTATATCAGGAAAGCTTATAGTAAGAAAGTATAAAGTCAAGTAAAGACAAGCATTTGAAAAAAAAGTTTTCTTTGAACTGAGGATCCAGTTTTATTCTGTAGGATTCCTACAAGGACCTAGTTCACTACAAGAAAAACTAACTTGGTTTCCTGGGCCAAAAAAATTTCCTTTTGTTAATGCTAGCTTGAGTTAAATTTCTCTTGCTTCCAATGTATAGATTATGGACTAATACATCATACTATCACTGAGATAATGAAACTACATCAAAATAAAAAACTTATGCACAGTGAAGGGAATAATCAACAAAACTAAAAGGCAACCTAAGAAATGAGAGAATATATTTGCAAATGACATCTCTGATAAAGCATTTGAATCCAAAATATATAAAGAATTGATACAACTCAGGGAAGCCTGGGTGGCTCAGTTGGTTAAGTCACTGCCTTTGGCTTGGGTCATGATCCCAGGGTCCTGGGATCAAGTCCTACATCGGGTTCCTTGCTCAGCAGGGAGCTTGCTTATCTCTCTGCCTCTGCCTGCTTGTGCTCTCTCTCTCTGTGACAAATACATAAATAAATAAAATCTTAAAAAAAAAAAAAAAAGAATTGGGATGCCTGGGTGGCTCAGTGAGTTAAGCCTCTGCCTTCGGCTCAAGTCATGATCCCAGGGTCCTGGGATCCAGCCCTGCATCGGGCTCTCTGCTCAGCAGGGAGTCTGCTTCCTCTGCTTTCTTTGCCTGCCTCTCTGCCTACTTGTGATCTCTGTCTGTCAAATAAACAAACAAATAAATAAATAAATAAAATCTAAAAAAAAAAAAAAATTGATACAACTCAATAACCCCAAAACAAATAATCCAATTAAAAATGGGCAGAAGACATGAACAGATATTTTTACAAAGAAGACATGCAGATGGCCAGCAGACACATGAAAAGATTCCCATCATCACTTATCATCAGCGAAATATGAATCAAAATTACAATGAGATATCACCTCACACCTGTCAGAATGGCTAAAACCAAAACAAGAAAATAACAGGTTTAGGCAAGGATGTGAAGAAAAGGGAACACTCTTTACTGTTAGTGGGAATGCAACCTGGTGCAGCCACTGTGGAAAACAGTATGGAGATTCCTTAAAAAGTTAAAAATAGAACTACCCTAGATGGTAAGCACGCTAATGAGTATTTAACTGAAGAACACAAAAATACTAATTCAAAGAGATACATGCACCCCTATGTTTATAGCAGCATTATTTACAAAAGCCAAGGTATGGAAGCAACCCAAGTGTCTATCCACTGATGAATGGATGAAAGAAGAAGTATATATATATATATATATATATATATATATATATATACACACATAGGACTATTATTCACCTATTATTATATATTATATAATTATTCATATATTCATATATTATTATATGTAATATAATTATTTAATATTATTATGACTATTATTCAGCCATGAAAATGGAAAACTTGCCATTGCAACAACATGGAGGGAGCTAAAAAGTATTAAGCTAAGTGAAATAAATCAGCCAGAAAAAGACAAGTACTATATGATTTCACTCATATGTGGAATTTAAGAAACAAAACAAATGAGTAAAGGGAAAAATGAGAGAGACAGAGAAAGACAAACCAAGAAACAGATTCTTAATTATAGAGAACAGTGTGATGGTTACCAGAGGAGAGTTGGGAGGGGAGGATGGGTGAAATAGGTGACAGGGATTAAGAAATATACTTGTCATGATGAGCACTGGGTGTTGTATGGAAGTGCTCAACCATCCTATTGTACATCTGAAACTGATATAACACTATATGTTAATTAATTGGAATTATAATAAAGACTTTTAAAAAAGGAAAGAAATGAAAATGAACAATAATATTACAATGCTATCTAAAATTCTCATGAGCATATATATATATATAATTACTGAAATATATATGTACATTAACTGAAAAAATAAAAAACACTTTAAGGTATTTTAATAGTTTAATAGTTATTTTTAATACACTTAATATGACCACCTGGCACCTACTGAGCTATTTCTTTTGCTCTGTACTTATAATTAATACATTTAACATTTAATTCTAACATCTATATCAATAGATATTAATATGAAGTTCAATAATAAGCAATCTCCAGTGTCTTCCTTTCTATTAAAAAAAAACAAGAATTCTTGGAAAATGACAGGGATGTGTCATTTTTGAATGTTTCCAAGTGACCCATCAAAACAAACAAATTAACTAGACTGCGAGTGGAGAAAGCAGGACCCATATAATATCCACACATAAACAAGATGGGGGAAACCTTAGAGAAGCTGACAAATCTAAAAATAGGAGAGAACCTCTAAACAGCCAAAGTACTGAATGGGAAGTATGGCAGGCCAATTTTGGAATATGACCTAAAAATGTGAGTTTGAGAGTAAGGTATATAGAAATGAAAGTAGTGTGGGCTCTATGATGTATCAAAACTACCCCAATGTTCTTTCCAAAACAAAGTCCCACACTAAGGAGAAAGTCACAGGAACAGAATATAAATTGAATAGGACATGAATAAGGGGTGTTTTCGTCAGCTAAGGTTGCTCTAACAAAATACCAGGGTGGGTGGCTTAAATAACAGAAATTATTTTCTGGAGGTTAGAAATACAAGATCAAGGTGCTAAAAAATTTGGTTTCTAATGGAGCTTTTCTTTCTGGTTTTTTCAGAAAGAAAAGTCCTCACACGGCCTCACATGGCCTTTCATCTGTGCATACATGGTGAGAGAGAGTTCCCTGATGTGTCTCTCTCGTGGTTCAAGAATACCAGTACTATCAGAGTAAGATCCCACTCTCATGACCTCACTTAACCATTATTACCTCCTGATAAGCCCTATTTCCAAATGCAGTCATTTTGGGGATTAGGGCTTTAACACATCACTTGGCAGGGGGAAGGGCACAATTTAGTTCATAATAAGGGGTGGAAGGAAATAGAAGTTCTAGATAAAAACTGGGAAGAAGTACAAAAACAGGAAATCTCAAAAAGTCCATGACTACATATTATTTACTATTTCATGAAAATAACAAAACACAGAACATTAGGGTCATGAAGGTAACTGCTGTCCTAACCTATTTTTTCCCTTTTAAAAGTTCAGAAAGCAAAAATGTGCAACAAAAAATAATTGTGATTGAATCCCAAATAATGTCACTATAATAAAAGAATAATAAGGAACAAGATAATACCACTACAAGAAGAGAAAAATGACAGAAAGGCAGGCTCACAAAATCAATAAAAACTGTAACTTAATACTTCAAAATTGGATAAAGGAAATTAAGAAATACAAGATATAAAATAAAAACAAATCAGAATTAAACATAAATAAGGAAAGACTTCTGTTTCTCTTCCAATATGTAGAGATCTTAGAAGTTATCACTGCCTCATACAAAGAATAAAAAACACTGAATGAGTTGAAAATCAATGATTTTTCTTAGATTCATTAAGAGAATCAAAATTGTGGGGCTGCGAAGACAAAATCTGAAGAAACACATAAATACAGAGAATCAAGACAACATCAGCCTACCTGCAGCAAAGATTTTGGAGACTGTTACTGGTACAAGCAGGGAGAGAGGGAGGAACCAACAAACAAATGAACAAATGAAGAGGAAAATGGCTGACATTTTCCAAAATTAATGACTGACACAAAAGCACAGATTTAAGAAATTTGAACACTAAGCAGGATAAATATAAAAATATTTAAGCCTAGGCTTATCATATTCAAGCAGCATAAATCCAATGCCAAAGAAAAAATCCTCAAAAGAAACTGGGAAGAGGGATGGATTAAATAGGTCATCACCTGTAAAGGAGGGTACTTGTTGTGGGTGTTGTATATAAGTAATAAATGTAAGTAATGAATCACTCAATTCGACACCTGAAACTAATATTCCATTGTATGCTAACTAACTGGAATTTAAATAAAAACTTGAAGAAAGAAAAAAAAAAAAAGCCACCACAGGATAAAATAACTTACCTATCATTATGGATTGAATTGTGTCCTCCCAAAATTCATATGTGAAGTTCTAACACCCCCTTTAACTGGATTTGGAGATAAGGCCTTTAGGGAGATGATTATGGTTAAATGAGGTCATAAAGGTGGGACCTGATTAAATATGACTGATGCTTGTAGAAGAGGAGAAAGGCAGATACCAGGGATGCAGATGCAGAAAGGAAAGGTCTTTTGTGACACAGCAAGAAAATGGTCAACTATAAGCCAAAAAGATAGGCTTCAGGATATATCAAACCTGCCAACACCTTGATCTTAGACGTCTAACTTCCAGGCTTGTGAGAAAATGAATTTTTCTTATTAAAACCTAGTGTGTGATATTTTGTTATGGCAGCCCTAATAGACTAATACACTCATACAGGACAAAGATAATAATTGCATTAGACTTCCCATCAAAAAGTATGCAAGCAACAAGAAAGTAGAGTGAAATGTGCCTTGCAAGAAATAAAAGAAGTTCTTCAGAGAGAAGGAAAAAGATAAATGTCAGAAACTCAGATCACCACCAAAACAAAACAAAACAAAACAAAACAAAAAAAAAGAAAGGAACAACATTAGGGAAGGAACAAATAAAGATAAAAAAAATTTTTTTTTCTTATTCTTTCTTAATTTTCTAGTAGATAACAATTTGTTCAAAATAATAAGAACAACATATGGGGTGATTACAGTATATGGATAAATAATCACAGCAAGGTTATAAGAAATGGTGGGGGGATTAAAAATACTCAGTTGTAAAATACCTATAATTCCTATAAAGCATGAGTATTTTTAGAAAGTGAGCTTAGATTATTTTAAAGAGAAAGAGGGAGAGGATGTGAGAGGAGGGTGGAACAAAGGGAGAGGAACAGGTAGATTCTGTGTTGAGCACGTAGCCTAATGCAGGGCTCAATCCCACAACCCTGAGATCACAACCTGAACCAAAATCAAGAGTTGGATGCTTAATCGACTGAGCCACCCAGGTACCCCAAAAGCATATATTTTCTAAAAGAAATACACTTTAAATACAAACACAGATAGTGTAAATGAAAGGACTAAAGAAAGATATACCATGGTAACACTAATTCAAAGAAAGCCACAATAGCTATATTAATTTCAGATAAAGCGACTTCAGGACAAGGAAAAGTATTAAGGATAACGAAGGCATTACAAAATGTTAAAAAGGCCAATTCTCGAAGAGGACATAACAAGCCTAAACAAGCATATGCCTGATTACAGAGCACCAAATACATGAGACAAAAACTAATAGAACTTCAAGGAGAAATAGCCAGATTTATTTATTATAGCTGGAGTCTTTAGTATGCTTCTTTCAATTTTGATAGATCCAATGAGTAGAAAATCATTCAGGGTATAGCTGACTTTAACAGCACCATCAAGCAATTGGACCCAACAACAGTGGAACATGCATTCTTCTCAAGACCACATGAAACATTCACCAAGACAGACTATGCTCTGGGTCATAAAACATACCTAAACAAAATAAAGTGAATAGAAATAATGTAATGTATGCTCCCAGACCACAATGGAATTAAACTAGAAAACAATAACAGAAACATATTTGGGAAATCCCAACATATTTAGAGATTAAACAACACATTCCTAAATAACACATGGGTAGGAAAAGAAGTTTAAAATTTTTTAAAATATTTTGAGCTAAATAAAAATGAAAATAAAACATACCTAATTTATGATAAGCTATGAAATCAGTGCATGGAGAAAAATTAATGGTGTTGAAGGCATATGTTACAAAAGAAAATAAAGCTAAATCAATAATATAAACCTCCATCTTAGGAAACTAGAAAAAGAAGACCAATATAAACCTAAGCAAGCAGAAAAGAAACAATATATTTAGAGCAAAAATCAATGAAATTGAAAACAGGAAATCAACAGAGAAAATCAACTAAACCAAAAGCTGGTACTTTGAAAAGATAAATAAATTATATAAACCTCTAGCCAGACTGAAAAGAGAGAATACATAAATTATAAAAATCAGAAGTAAAAAAGAGGATATCATTATTGGTTCTAGGGACACTAAAAGAATACTAAAGGAATATTGTGTACAACTCTGTGCCTACAAATTTGATAACTCAGGTGAAATGGACCTATTGTGGGGAGGCACAAGGTACTTAAACTTACAAAGAAAACGTAAATAATCTGAATATGTCTATATCTATGAAAGTAAAACAATAATTAATAATCTTCCAAAAAGAAAGTTCCAGGCCCAGATGGTTTCACTGATAACTTCTACCAAACATTTAAGAAAGAAATGACATCAATTCTCTATAATCTCTTCTGGAAGATGGTAATAGAGGGATTACTTCCTAACTCATTATAGGAGGCCAACATTACAAAATACCTAAACCAAGTCAAGACATTATGAGAAAGGGGAGAAAAAGGCCAATCTCTCATGAATGTAGCTGTGAAAATCCTCAACAAAATATTAACAAACTGAATTAAATGATATATAAAAGGAATTATACAGTATGACCAAATGAGACTGATTCAGATATGCAAAGCTGGTTCAAAACTCAGAAATCAGTTAATTTAATCCATCACATTGATGGCTAAAGAAGAAAACTCATAATCATATCAATAGGTTAAAAAAAAAAAAACCCTGACAAAACCCAACACTAGTCCATGATAAAAACTGAGCCATATGGGACTAGAACAGCACTTCTTCAACTTGATCAAAACCATCTGCAAATAACCTACAACTAACATCATATTTGATGGTGAGAAATTAGATGCTTTCTCCGTAAGTTTGAGTAAGACAAAGATGACTCCATTCACCACTTCCATTCAACATCATATGAGAAATCCTAGCTAATCCAATATGACATTGGAAAGGAAGACATAAAACTATCCTTGCAGATGACATGATTGTTCTATGAAGAAAAACCCAAAGAATTAAAAAAAAAAACCCACTTTGAACTGATAAGTGATTATATAAAAGTTGCAGGACATATGGTTAATATAAAAAGTGAATTTCTTTCTTTTATACCAGCAATAAATACTTGGAATTTGACATGTAAACCACAATATTATTTAGGGGCACCTGGGGGATTAGTCAGTTAAGCATCCAACTCTTGATTTTGGCTCAGGTCATGATCTCAAGATCATGAAATCAAGCCTCATGTGGGTTCCACGCCAAGTATGGAGGCTGCTTAAGATTCTGTCTCTCCCTTTGCCTCTGCCTCTCACCTTCCTCACGTGCTCTCTTTCTCAAAAAAAAAAAAAAAAAAAAAAAAAAAGAAAGCAAATCACAATATTATTTAATTAATGTAAACATAATGATCTAACAATTCATTTACAGATCTATGTGAGGAAAACTATAATATAAATCAAAGACATTCTAAACAAATGGAGAAATCTTCCATGGTCACTGGTAGAAAGACTTAGTATCATTAGGATGTCAATTTTTCCCAATTTTTTCTGTAGATCCTAACCAATCCCAATCAAAATCTCATTTTGTGGATACTGACAAACTAATTCTAAAGTTTATATGGAAAGGCAAAATTCCCAGAATAGCCAAAACAATGTTGAAAAAAAATTGGAGAATTGATTTTAAGACTTACTATAAAGCTAAGTTAATCCAGATGGCATAGTATTTCCAAAAGAATAGCCAAATCAGTGGAATAGAATAGAAAGTCCATAAATAGACTTTCACAAATATAGTCATAAAATATAATCATATAAACTGATCTTTGCCAAAGGAGCAAAAGCAACTCAATGGAGAAAGAACAGTCTTTCAACAAATGGTGCTGGAACAAGTAGACACATGCAAAAAAAAAAGAAAAAGAGAGAGAGAGAGAGAGAAAGAGAGAGAGAGAGAGAATGAATGTAGATAGAGCCTATACCTTAACAAAAATTAATCAAAATTAATCAAAATATATACAAAATAAACAAAAATTATCAAAATTAATCAAAATATATCATAGACCTACATGTAAAAGACAAAACTATAACTTCTAGAAAATAACACAGGAAAAAATCTAGATGACCTTGGATAGCAATCAAGTTTTTACACACATACCAAAAGCTTTTCTTTGAAAAAAACTGATGTTTTGTACTTTATGGAAATTAAAAACTTCTGCTCTACTTAAAGACACTCTTAAGAAAATAAAAAGACAAGCCACAAAATGGGTGGAAGTAGTTGCAAAACATACACATAACAAAGTACTTACAACCAAAATGTACAAAAACTCTTTAACATTTAACAGTAAAGAACCCAAACAATCCAAATGAACCATGGGCAAAAGAAGTAGACAGAACATCTAAACATGCATAAAAAAAGATGTTTAACATTATATGCTATTATGGAATTTCAAATCAAAACAATGAGGTACTAGTATACACCTATTAGGATGACTAAAATCCACAAAAACTGAGAATGGGGAGAACTCCCATCAGTGCTGGTACAGTGCACACCGGGTACTGTCACTCGAAGACTATAGTTTTCCAGAAACCTAAATATAATTTTACTGCCTAGCAATTGTACTGCTAAGTATTTACTCAGTGGAGTTGAAATTTGTACACAGAAAAGCCTGTACCTGAATGTCTATAGCGGGCTTAGCTTATTTATAGTTACCAAAAACTGGAAGCAACCAAGAGGTTCTTCAGTAGGTGAGTGGATATACAGGCTGTGGTACATCAGACAACAGAATATTGCTCAATGATTGAAAAAAAAAAAAAAGAGCTGAGAAGCCATAAAAACACACGGAGGAACTTTAAATGCATATTATTATGAGACCAAAGTTAGCTGAAAAGACTTCAGTTCCAACTGTTGTGACATTTTGGTGAAAGCAAAATTATAAAGTAAAAATATGAATAGTATTTCCAGAGACAGGGGTGAGGATGAGGGGTGAATAGGTAAAACACCAGTTCATAAGGGGCTTTTAGGACAGTGAAACTACTCTGTAGGATATTACAATGGAGGATATATGATATTATGCAGTTGTTAAAACCCAAAGACCTAACAACACAAAGAAAAACTTAATGTAAATTATGGACATTAATCATAATGTATCAATATTGGCTAACTAATTTAATAGATATACCACATTAATGCATGATGCTAATAAAGGGAGAAGCTGTATTGTGGGATGGGAACATATGGGAATTCTCTGTACCTACCTGTTCAATTTTTCTGTTAATCTAAAACTGTTCTAAAAAGATAAATAAATAAACTGAAAAAGAAACCCAGAAAAGAATTAAAAGGAAAAAAGCATTCAAAAATAAAGACTAAACCAGAAGAAACACAAGAGCATATAAACCCAAGCAAAATAACTTCAGGGAAATAGAAGGTGAAAAGAAAAGAAAAAAAATAATAAAAGAGAGATACAGAAAAATAAATGATAAAACTGATGAAATAGAAGCTGGTAAAGAAGCTCCAGCATACATCATAGAGGTCCCTAGAAGAGTAAAGCAATGAAATAGAACAACTTCACGCACGAACAAAAACCTGTAACTCAAGGAAATGTTTCAAACATAAGGATAAGGTTTGAAACTTCATATTGAAATGATCCACTACGTTCCTGGGAAATTGACGCAGGACAAAAAATATCAAGAGTGGTAGGCAGGGCCATCTCTCTCTCTGTCAAATAAATAATTAAAAAAAAAAAAAAAAAGTGGTAGGCAGAGTGGGGGAGCTGCCCTCCAAGATGTCTGCACCTTGATCTTCAGAACTGTGAATGTGCTACCTTACATGACAGAGGGACTTTACAGGTATGATTGAGGCTAAAGATCGGAAATGAGATAATCCCATATTATCTGGGTGGGCCCAACCTACCCACATGAATCCTTAAAGGAGAAGAATATTTCCTGACCCTGGTCAGAGGGAGATGTGACTACTAATGAGGAAAGAGGGAGATGTGATGTGATAATGCTGGCTTTGGAGATGAAGGAAGGGTTCCAGGAACCAAGAAAAGACAAGGAAGTAGATTCTCCTTCAAAGCCCTATAAAGAAATGCATCTTTGCTGATAACTTGATTAGAGCCCAGTGACGCCCATTTTAAGCGTCTGACCTAGAGACCGGTAAGATGACAAATCTGTATTGTTGTAAGCCATTCAGTTTGTGGTATTTTGTTAAGCAGCAATAAAAAGCTAATTCACCAAAAATGTTTAATAAAATCACTGGAACTTAAAAATTCTAAGTTAGAAAGAAGTATAGACTACAATTAGGCTTTTCATTGGCAATGCTGTTGAATGGCAGCAATGACAGAAGATATGATGGAATAACTTTTTTAAGACACCTGAAGAAAAAAGTGTGAGGCAGATTTTATATCTAGTTACTGATAGATTAACAATATACAAGTTCATAGTGATGACCTTCAAACCTTTCCTGACGAATCTTCTACAAAATGGGCTTCAGAGAACGAAGATGACCTGAGAAACATTGACATAAAAATTATGTCATTAAAACTGAGATTGATAGTATGGAAGAAAGAAAATACAAATGTAAAAACCTGAATTTAATAAAAACATATCATTATAAAACATGAAATATTTATTTTTAAAAACCAAGAACTTATATCTAGTTCTGTCTACTGAAAAGGAAACAATGACCAACTTGGGTATAATGTGTGCAACTGTTACCTAAAACCCAAGCTGTGGGCTCTAAGTACCACTTCCTACTAAAAAGACCCAGGGATTCTTAACAAAAAGTTATTCACGTTTGGGGCAAGAAACATACAAGATGGCTGAACTATAATACAAGAAAGCCATGAACCTATCAAAAGTGATACAAATAGTTTCAGAAGATCTCAGAAGCCAAATTGAAGAGGCTCTTCCTGGCCAAAATGATTTAGTGTTTTTAAAAGATTTTATTTATTCATCAGAGAAAGAGAAAGAGAGGGTGAGAGAGAACGAGCACAAACAGGGGGAGCGGCAGGCAGAGGGAGAAGCAGGTTTCCTGCTGAGCAAGGAGCCCAATCCAGGAGTTGATCCCAGGATCCTGAGGTCATGACCTGGGTCCAAGGCAGACACTTAACCAACTGAGCCAGCCAGGAGTCCCAAAATGATTTAATTTGACTATCAATGAAAATAATAGGTGCAATGTACCAAAATATATCAAACATGTTTAGTTACATGACTTTATTATAATTTAAAAAAAAAAAGACCTAATTGATCATCATCAGAACATGAAAAGAACTGAACTCAATATTTTAGAAATCAGTAAATGAAGAGAAATAATCAGCAGTGTTGAGTGTTCAGTCTGTTAGGTGACTGACTCAATTTCGGCTCAGGTCATGATTTCAGGGTCATGAGATCAAGCCCAGTGTGGGACTCCATGTTGGAGGTGGAGCTTGATTAAAATTCTCCCTCTCAAAATCATCATCATCATCATCATCATCATCATCATCTCTCCCTCTCCTCCACCTCTCTCCTCTTAAAAAAAAAAAAAATTAAAGAGAAATAATCAAACATTTGCCCTACCTTTCCAATACTAATGTACCACTGAGTAACCTAACAGCAGATCAGATGAAGTTTCACTTTATAATAGTATTCCAGATTCCAGCTAATAATGAAGGACAGAAGTAGAATATCACAACTTTCTCCCCTAAGAAAGTACTTCATCGAAGCACCGAGCATCAGTGCCTGCTAACATCACAAAAAGAGAGACAACCAGACATCATTTGCCTTCTGATAGAACATGCCCCCACCTATGAAACTGCCTTGAAAAAAAACCTGAACAAATCTGATCAGAACTCTAGATTCAACTGCCAATTTTCAGGATATATAAAAGAGGGACCTGTTTGAGTACATAAAAACAGCCTGCTTGTCTTTAACAACATTAACAACAAAGGCAAGACATAAAAGGGGAATAGAAATACAGATGGAGAAGGAAACCAAAGATTAAAAGAGACAAAAAAAAAAAAAAAATCCACTGCCACATATGGACTTATTTGGATCCTATTCAAATAAACTGTAAAATCCACTTATGGAATTTATGAGGCAATGAGAAATCTGCATGCTTACTGGATATAGGATAATATTTTAAAATATTGTTCAATTTTTATTTTTTAAATTTTATTTTATTTTATTTTTTCAGTGTTCCAAGATTCATTGTTTATGCAGCACACCCAGTGCTCCATGCAATATGATTTAGCTAGGATATTGATATTTTCATTACATTAATAAGTAAATTCTTTTAGAGATATATACTGAAATACAAAGAGATGAAATTAGATGTTTGAAATTTGACTCGAAATTTTGTAGGCTAGGAGAAAGTAGATATGTAATGGGCAACAGAGTATAGTATAAGAAGTATAAGAGTTGATAATTGTTGAAGCTGTATAATAAGTTTGGGGATTTTATTATATAATTTTATTTTCAAATATGTTCGACATTCTCAGTAATAAAAAGTTGCTTTAAAAAATCAAGATAGTTTACCTTTCTCTAGCCTTCTGAAGACTATTTTGTTTTTCTCTTAAAGCTTATTGTACAACATGTACCATGATGAACACTGAACAATGTATAGAATCATTGAATCACTATATTGTATACCTAAAGCTGATATAACACTGTAGGTTAACCATACTAAAATTAAAATTGAAAACCTAATACAAAAAATTTACAAATCTAAAAAGATTATTACACATGTTACTAGAGCATCAGGAAGTACGTTAAAGTTTTGGAAGATAATGTATATGGCATTGGGAGATCTGAACACCTATATAGCAGCCCGGTTCCCTTTTAATGATGTTTCCTTCAGTCTTTGTAGACTGACAGCAAGTTTTATGGATCAAGAAGGTGGAAACACAGGACTGAGGCAGGAATAGCTTAGCTTTGGCCAAGGTCAAAGGGAAGAACTGTAATAACCTGACAGTCCTCCAGGCATTTCTCTTTTAAGACAGGTATGGTCAAGAGTCTAAGTTTGAAACATATGTGATTCATTTATCTTTTTACGTTAAGTAAATCCAATTCTCATTTGGGCCGAGAGGGAAGTTACAGATACACAAAGCAAATATTCTAGATTTGGAGTTCTTAGTAACTGAGTTCTTTGCTTTGTTAATGGGACAGCATCATTTGTTTTCTTTATATTGAATTTAAAAATGTACAATGGTCTCTTTTCTAATTTTCACTCATATCATCTCCTAATAATTTTAAAGACATTTGACGTTTTCTACCTATACTCTTCCATCTCTGTGAATGATATTTATTATGTGACCTTTATGAATAGAGAAATGTTAAAATTTATTAAAAGTTAGATTCTATTATTCCCTAACTTGAATTTAAGAGCTTAATATGAAACTATTTGAATTTCTAATTTCTCCCCTCACAGTATAGCAGTAGCATACATCCAGCTGCAGGATAATATTGGCAAGCACAGCAATGAATTTTCATGAAAACCCCAAACACTGAATGCTTCATTTTTCTTTTTCTTTCTTCTTCTTCTTCTTTTTTTTTTTTTTCAAGAAATTCCCTACCGTATGAGATATGTAATGCCATTTGTGCCAGAGTGCTTTGCATAATAATGGTCTCCTTCAGTTTTCCAGGCTTACATAGAAGAATCACTAAGGAAACTAGGCTGTAACATCAACAACAAAAAAGAAAATTGCCCATTTTTCACCGAAACTGCTCTTATTCTTCTTCTAATTTTTTTAAGCAATTTTATCTTTTTAAATGTAAATACTTGCAAGAGTTCAGAAAAAGATATCCAGTTATTAACATTTCAGGTATAATTATTACTCTTCCTAATCTCCACCTTCTCCATGGAGCAGTTTTCTTTAGAAGAAGTATTATTACCTTCCTACTTGTGTGGGCCCTCAGACATCTTCAAATAAATGTCTGTAGGTGGGACTCTCTGATTATAAAGGCTGAGTGAAATTAATGTTATTAATGTACCAAGGTGTGAAGTATGAACTTCCACTGGATTTCCATAAAGAACTCTGTTGATTATGTGTTTTAAACTACAGAAGATCTGTCTAAAATGTCGCTATTGAAGCCTTTCACTAGCTCTTGTGCTAATCAGGGAGGAAAGCCTGCAGCTTTTCTACACTGAAGAGTCAGAGTGCTGACAAGGAGCTTATCAGTGCTAATGATAACTGCTGTGTTTCAGCAGCCGGGATCAGAAGATGCATTTCACATTTGAGCTCTTTTTTTTAAAAAAAACTGAATACTTAAGAAATCAGTAGAATGTTGCCAGGAGCCTTGCCTACAAGCTGCTGCCGTTGAGAATTTTTGCAACCCTTTAAAAGAGTACCCAAAATGCATTCTACAGCTTACGAATTTCTTAGTCTATGGGAAGGGCAGAATTGGAAGGCATCCTCCTATGGACTGTTAGACCCATCTAATGTTCTCATCGTTTTCTGCATGTCTGAAATCTCTTAAGACTTATTTATATTTTGAAATATTTCAAAAGATGCAATTTTCAGGAGGCTGATGTAAAGCTACACTTGATAATGACAAAGAGGGAATCTGAGTTAAAATTCTAAGGGCTCCTCCTAATCCTCCAGCTTGTAAATCCTCGCTAAATTTAGAAATCCTGATTTGGCAAACTATCTTCAATACCTATCACTGGTCTCAAACATTCATTTATTAATTCATTCACTCACGTACTTCATGGATCAGTCAATACATATTTACTGAGCACCTACTACATGCTATAAGTACTGCATTACATGCTAGTCATAGAAAAGAGGATAAAATAATCCTGAAAGACTCCTGATCTACGGAGGATGCATAAACACAAAAAGCATTCATTGAGTAACCCCTGGCAGCTAGAGAAAAAAAAGAATGTTCCTTGGGCAGTGAGGCAGGCTCCTTAGAGGAGGTAACATTTAACATAGGCCTTAAAGATTAAGTACTTTGAAAATGAGTATAGGTATATTTTATAACGTGGTTTTTATAGTGCCAGTGGGACCTCTCCCTTGCCCCATAGGGGGATAATCATGATTATAAGCTAGTAACAATGCTTTGATCTCTGGTGTCAAGAAAACCTATCTCCAGATAGTCCCTGTAAAAATGTGAAGAAGTCTTGCTCATTAATTTTTTTATAGGACTTTTAATAACTCTCCTGTTATATCACATGACTGATAGAAGGTTCAGATGAAAAGATATTTGGGAAATCACATTCTTTATAAATTGTAAAGTCCAATGCAAGTGTTAGTTATTTGTGCTACTATTATCATTATCATCGTAATAACATTATTACTTTAATAAGGATTGTTTTTATCAATTTTCTGGACTCTGGCAATATAACTTGGAGAAAACTGAAAAATATCAAATGGCTTTAAAATATTTGTACATAATATCATGGTGGATACTTCCAAGAAGATTTATTAGGGGAAACTAGCTAGGAGCTTTGTCATAAAGAAAAATCCCTTTGTGCTACCAGAGAGGCAAAAATAGGAAATAAGCTAGATTATCTGATATAGTTTAGAAATTATAATGGGGTGCCTGGGTGGCTCAGTGGGTTAAGCCTCTGCGTTCAGCTCAGGTCGTGGTCCCAGGGTCCTGGGATGGAGCCCCACATCAGGTTTTCTGCTCCACAGGGAGCCTGCCCCCCCCCCTTTCTGCCTGCCTCTCTGCCTACTTGTGATCTCTCTCTCTCTCTGTCAAATAAATAAATAAAATCTTTAAAAAAAAAAAAAAAGAAAGAAAGAAATTCTGATGACTTCCAACTAGTTGTCTCACTTTGCAATCCAGGGCTCCACCTCACGCATTTATCTCAGCCAAGTTACCTTGTTCCCATAAAGCTGGCTTTATCCTTCATTTGCTTTCTCAATCCACCTGTCAACTACCATTCAAAAAGTTACCTACTGGCTAGCCTAAACCTGTGTTTTAGGGTGCCAACAGATTAGAGACCCCACAAGGAATATATCAGAAAGAATATATTTTGTTACTTAAATTAGACATATCAAATACTGAACTAAATAAATATATGTGGAAATATAAAGAAAATTAGACATATCAAAGAAGTTAATCCTTTAAAAAAAAACTCTCTTGTATTACCTATTCTTCTTCTATCATTTAGAATTGTTTTTATTTTTAATATATGTGGGAGAGGCTCCCTGAATTTCTCAGTGGGTAAGGCCTGCTAAAGGTTTTAATAACCCCCACTTGGAATTTTAAAAATGCTTCAAAGTTTTCCTATAATTCTAAATGACTGAAAGGAATGATAGCATGATTTTGTAAACTGAGGGCAAGAGTGAACATTACATTCTCTGATCACCCCCTCTCTACAAACTGCAAAAGGCACAAATGGGCTTAGCAAATGGAAAAGAATATTCTTTTTCCTTTTTTAAAAAGATTTTACTTATTTATTTGACAGCGAGAGATTACAAGTAGGCAGAGAGGGAGGCAGAGAGAGAGGAAGGGAAGCAGGCTCCCTGCTGAGCAGAGAGCCTGAGACGGGCCTCGATCCCAGGACTCTGGCCTCGATCCCAGGACTCTGGGATCATGACCTGAGCCAAAGGCAGAGGCTTTAACCCACTGAGCCACCCAGGCGCCTGGAAAAGAATATTCTTAAACCAGATGATATTCTTGGGTGCAGGCTGAAGGCAGCCAGTACTAGCAACAAGGAGTGGCTGTTAATGTCTCCCAGTAAAATTTCCCACATTTAAAAAACGACTAGCCTCAAGCCTTCCTGTCTCCTCCATACCACACACAAGAATAAAAAGCTGTTCCCACAGTTTGATTTGATGTATCCCATGCGTACCCAGATTGTGTAAAACTCTTCCTTAGGACCTTCTTCCTGGTCTGAACTAGCTCCTGATAAAGTCACACTAGACACACAGTGCGTTACCCACCGGAACATGTGTGACCACAGGGGAGGTGAGAGGCCTCTGCTCAAGAAGTACATTCTCCATGAACACGTTTGCATGGATGAGTTCAGAATTTGCTGAGTTGTGAACTTTGCTAAGAAATGTCTGCGGTGTTTAACATTAGTGTGGTGGTGTAGTCAAAAGCACTCTGGAAAACAGAACAGTTCTAAATAGTACTTTTTTCCCTTACATTTCTAAAATATTATTCACTGGAACCTTTCTTAAAATTCCCCTCTCCTTTCACATCCCCTTCTCTTGCCCTCATAGATCCTTCTCACCTTTGCCTGCAAAATTCTCCCATCTCTGGCCCATGACTCTTGCCTTTCTACGTATTCCTCTTTTTTCTTTTCTTTCTTTTCTTCTTCTGGCTTTTTTAATATTCCCCTTTTCTTCTACCTACTACCATATAGAATCCCCGTGTGGCCCCTCCTTAATTATAGTATCATATCACAAAAGCCCACGATGAAAGAATTGGTATGGAAACAGCAGGCCTTTCCTTAGAGTGTGCAGAACAGAAAAGCTCTGAGAGGGAAAATCTAAACACTTGATTTTTTTGACACACACACAAAAATTTTCCCCAGCACAGATGTCACTTGAGAAAGCTGAACATAGGGTCCCTAAATAAATGAGATGAGACAGGAAAGCTGTATTTGGGTGTGCGTGATCCTGAGAATCTATGACACCATTCAGGAAAGGCAACCATACAATAGTCACAACCGTAAAAGCCACCATCAATTTGAAACCTACTGTGTACTAGGGAGTTCCGTGTGTTTTATTTTTCTTCAGAGTAATATGGTGGCATAGACTTTATTGTCCCTGTTTTACAGATGAAGAAACAGAGAAAGTCGAGGAAGGCTGGGTAATTTGCAGCTAAGTGTCAAAGGCACCATAAGAGCCCATGGTGAGAAGAGACAGCATTAGGGCTGTGGGAGCTCCTGGAATGCATGTAACTTTACCAAAGACGACATTCATCCATCTCCCCCTTGGCTTACCCTCTTTACAGATTTGAGGGCTGTGTTGACATCAAGCATACTTTGACCTTCCCCTTGTAGGATGAGAGCTCTCCCCTGTCGTTACAGTTATAGGTATCTAATCTCCACTGCGGGCTGTAAAGGGGAAATACCCACAGAGGGGCGGCCCCTCACTCCAGCTTTGGGGTATTTCATGCTAAGCAACAGCAAGTAATCTTCCCTCCAGATCCAGATGGGAAGGTTCACAGTTTTCTTAAGGGTGAAGGGGGTTAAATCTCTATAGGCCATTTTCAGAGGCTTAAAACAAAACAATAAAAAGGCTCTGTAAGCCCTAACACCTTTTATATATTTTATAGTTAAAGAAGAAAGAGAATAGTGCGCCCCTAGCCAGACACTTACATACTTTCCATTCTAACCCTGTTTTCTCTCTACAGCCTGCTGGCAATATTTTTAATTAGGGGTCAATATTTCTTTCTTTTTAAAAATAAGAAATAGTATAAAACCTCCCATGTTCCACTTTGATGGGAAGGACACAGAAACATATTAGTTAAAAGCAGTTTGTATTCTATTTTCCATACTGAAGTGATCCTTATAAAACCCAGTTCGCTGTATAATTAATGACCCTTTTCTCATGCTTTAGGGCATAAGCTGATCACCAGTCCTGGTCAGAGAAAACATTTCCCAGGTGTAGGATTGCACAATTAAATGTGCGGTGAGGAATTTGTGCCTTCCTTTGATGCTTTGGTCTTTGCCCTGGTGGGAGGTGGGGGGAAGGGCAGGATACTGGGCAGCAGGGGCAGGCAGTTGTGGTAGAGGGTGCCACATCTTCTGCTTCCCCAAACATGCTGGAAGACAAACTGAGACCCCCTGAAACATTTATTCCACCGGTCCCACTGGTGCCCCCATGAGGAGAAGAGGTATGTACGTGTCAATAGTCTGGATGCAGCCAACTGAGAAAAAAAATTTTTTTTAAGATTTTATCCATCTATTTGACAGACAGAGATCACAAGTAGGCAGAGAGGCAGAGGAAGGGAAGCAGGCTCTGTGCTGAGCAGAGAGCCCAATGCGGGGCTTGATCCCAGGACCTTGGGATCATGACCTGAGCTGAAGGCAGAGGCTTTAACCAACTGAGCTACCCAGGCACCCCAACTGAAACAATTTTTTACACTAGGTGAAATTTGATCTTTCTGGGAGGACAAAAAGGTAGAGTTACCCTATCCCGACTCCATTTGTTTTCACTCAGAAGTTACTGATATATCATCTTTTGTACACATTAAAACCAGTGTTTTTGGTTTTAACGCAAAAAGAAGGAAATCATATGTTCTCTAAAAGAGACAGAAAACAACTCTAAGAAAGATACACATAGCATAGGAATTTTAAACAGTTCAAATGGATATGGCTGGCTATCTCTATAAGGTTGGTCAGATTTAGTTTCTAAAGCAGTACCATCTAACAGAGCTTTCTTTGATGATGGAAATGTTCTATATCATGGCTATTCAATTCGGGAGCCAACAAAATATGGCTAGTATGACTGAGGAGATGAATTTTTAATTAAACTAAATTTAAATTTATGTAGTCTCATGTGGTTAGTGACTACTGTATTGGACAGTGCAGTTTTAAAGTGTATGGTGTGACTAACATTGGATGTAATGAGCCTATTAAAATAATATTAGCAAATTCAATGTGGTTTCTCTTCTGTTCACTGAAAATATTTTGTCTCACACCCCTGGTATTGAGTGAAGTCTGATAATGCTTACTAGACAAAAAAGACATGGGATGTGTGCTTGCTCTGCATCTATGGCCCTACTTTGAGGTGATTAAAAAGTAACCCAATACTTTTTAGTATATGAGAAACCTGTTACACTTACTCTTTCACTCATCTTCACTTCTAATCACCTCATTAAACTATGAGAGAGAGAGAGATCTGTTCTAAGAACTCTGTAGTTGGAAACATCCAATGAACATTTTTACTATCCCCATTATCTTCTGAAAGACCAATGCAATGAGAGTTGAAAAGACATATAACTAAGCCATTTCCAGGATAAAAGAATTCTCTTTCATTATTTCTTTCACTTACTTTTCTTTCTCTCGTCTTCCCTTCCCAAGCCCAACATCCTTATTTCTGGCTTGATAATCATATTATAAAATTGTCATATTACATGACAAAAATATCATAAACCAGGTTCCTAAACAACAGAAATTTATTCTCTCACAGTTGTGGAGGCTGGAAGTGTAAGATCAAGGTGTAGGCAGGGTTGGTCTTGCTGTCTCTTTACATGGCCTTTTCCTTCATGTGCCTGCATCCCTGGTTCTCTCTCTGTATCCTAATCTCTTCTTATAAGGACATCAGTTAGATGGGATTAGGGCACATGCTAAGGGCCTAAATTAATTACCTATTTAAAGGCTCTATCTCCACATACTGCCACAATCTGAGGAACCAGAGGTTAGGGCAACAGCATATGAATTTGGGAGGGAATATAATTAAGCCCCTAAACAATGACTATAAGCAATGTTCTGTTTTTTGAAGAATTACATATTTCTTGGCTAATAATTTTATGCTTCAATTAAGAGTAAAGTACCATTATCTCTGACTGGCCATTACCTTTCTGACTTACAAGTAGGTACATATGCAGTTAAAATTCTGGTATATAAAAATGGAAATTCTCCAATTTATTCTAATTCATTACTGTAGAATTAAAATGGACTGGGAAAAAAAATAAAATGTATTGTGTATCTACTACATGTTTTTATAGTTAGTTCATTTTTAACAAAATAAAGAGAAACAATCATTTATTTGCCTTTTAATAATGACTAATTTATATAATTTTAAATTAAAAGTTCTTAAGGGAAAAAAATCTTTCTGTAAATATCTTATGTCCCAATAGCATGGGTTTATTAGATATGAATATCTTTAAAGACTTCAATGACTTTTCAATCACCTATGCAATTCTTCCACAGATATTTTTAAAAGTTCCTTAACATTGAGAAATAATAAGAAAGGTGCCTGGTTGGCTCAGTGGGTTAAGTGTGGGACTCTTTATTTCAGCTCAGATCCTGATCACCATGGTCAACAGGGAGTCGGCTTCTCTCCCTCTGCCCCTCCCCCCTGCTCATGCTCTCACACATGCTCGCTCATGCTCTCTCTAAAATAAATAAATCTTTAAAAATAGTATTAATAATTAAGAAATATAAGAAAGAGTGAAATATTTCCTAATAGTCAAAGTTACTATTTTATAATCCATGAAATGGATAGCATGATGTAAAATCAATATATTTATTTATTTATAAGATTTTATTTATTTGTTAGAGAGAGAGAGAGCATAAGCAGCAGGGGCAGCAGGCAGAGGGAGAAGCAGGCTCCCTGATGAACAAGGACGCTGATGTGGGACTCGACCTGAGCCAAAGGCAGATGCTTAACCAACTGAGCCACCCAGACATCCCTAAAATCAATATATTTAATTTTATTTTTCAAAAGCAGTCCAAGGATATGATCAAAACATAACTCAACAAAATGTATTAAATACATGTTTTCTTATGCCAAAAAAAAAAAAAAAGGACATGCAAACACAATAAAGGTCTTTTGAGTGAGAAATAAATTAAAACTAAAAAAGACAAAATACATAAATTATTTTCATAACTTCTCCAAAACACTTTTTGGTACTTAATATAATCAAAATTATTCATGTATGTCAACATAACAGAATTAAGAGTTCTCAACTTTAAAAATCAACAAAACTAAAAGGCAAACTACAGAATGGGAAAAGGTATTTTCAAATGGCGTATCCAATAAAAGGTTAGTATTCAGAATTTATAAATAACTGATAAACTCAACACTCAAAAAACAAATAATCCGGGCGCCTGGGTGGCTCAGTGGGTTAAGCCGCTGCCTTCGGCTCAGGTCATGATTTCAGGGTCTTGGGATCGAGTCCCGCATCAGGCTCTCTGCTCAGCAGGGAGCCTGCTTCCCTTCCTCTCTCTCTACCTGCCTCTCCGTCTGCTTGTGATTTCTCTCTGTCAAATAAATAAATAAAAAATCTTTAAAAAAAAAAAAAAACAAATAATCCACTTAAAATGGGCAGAAGGCATAAACAGACATTTCTCCAAAGGCATAGAGATGACCAAAAGACAAATGAAAAGATGGTCATCATCACTTAGTATCAGGGAATTCAAATCAAAACTGCAATGAGGTATCCCCTCACACCGTCAGAATGACTAAAACAAAGAACACAAGAAACAACAGGTGTTGGTGAGGACGTGGAGAAAGGAACCCTCTTGCACTGTCGGTGGGAATGCAAACTGGTACAGCTACTGTGGAAAACAGTATGGGGTTTCCTCAAAAAGCTAAAAATAGAACTACTCTATGATCCAGTAACTGAACTACTCGGTATTTATGCCAAAAATACAAAAACACTAAAATTCAAAAAATCCCTAATTCAAAGGGATGTATGCACTGCTATATTTATAGCCATTATTCACAATAGCGAAGATATAGAAATATAAAAGAAACCCAAGTGTTCATCAATAGATGAATGGAAAAAGAAGTGATTTTATAGACATATAAATATATATATTTACATATACCTTATATAAATATACATATAATTGGAATATTATTCAGCCATAAAAAAGAATGGAATCTTGTCATTTGCAATGACATGGATGGAGCTAGAGTATTGTGCTAAGCGAAATGTCAGTCACAGAAAGGCAAATACCATAAGATCTCACTCATACGTGGAATTTAAAAAACAAAATAAATGAGCATAAATAAGAGAGACAAAGCAAGAACTCTTAACAGACTCTTAACAATAGAGAACAAACTGATGGTTACCAGAGGGGAGGTGGGTGGAGCTATGAGGAAAATAGGGGATGGGGATTAAAGAGTACACTTATCACAATGAAATAAAGTAAGATAAGATAGGTAAGATAAAATAAAATAAAATAAGCAAAAAAAATTTTTTAAACAAAAAAGGGGTTCTCAACTTTACCTAAACCCACATCTTAACTGCTGATCTATTTAAGAACTCACAAACTATTTTACTAACTACTGCTCTCAGTTTTGCATAGCTTGCCATCTCGCCAGCAATGAATGCTTATTATCTAAAACCAAAAATCAGCCGAATATATTTTTAAGGATATGCTTGGGTAGCTCAGTCAGTTAAGCATCTGCCTTAGGCTCAGGTCATGATCCCAGGGTCCTGGGATCGAGTCCCACATCAGTCTCCTCACTCAGTGGGGAAACTGCTTCTCCCTCTACCTGCCACACCCCCTGCTTGTGTGCTCGTTCTTTCTTTCTCTTTCACAAATAAATAAGTAAAATCTTATATATGTATGTGTGTATACATGTACATATACATATACACACATACATATATAAGATTTTACTTATTTATACATATATACATATACATTATACATATATATGTATACACACATATATATACACACACATATATACACACATATAAATATATACACATACACATGTATGTACACATACATATATATTTTTTTCAGTTATTACAACCAAAAATTTGGTTTACACTGTTCTTTTAAGAAACCGAAAGTAAGGAAATATATAAAGGATTATCAAGTCAGAGATGAAAGCTCCTATAAACAACTTGAACAATTCACAATGGAAAAATCCATTTTATTTATCAGACTATGCATCACTATAATAAATACATCTGATTTATTTCTATAACTTAACTAACTAAATTTAATTTGCTATTTACATTGAAAGAGTTAAAAATAAGCATGGTTTATGACTTCTAAAACCTTGTAATTTTACATGCCATCCATTAAAAACTTTTACAATAATGACAATTAAATGAAGTATATTTATATAAGTTGCCAATATTTTTGCCACATTGTACCACTCAGCATTCTGATAACATTATCTCCATTCTAGGACATGTAAAGACCAATACATCCAATTCCTAACTCTTATGACTGAATGTTTTTGAAATTATAAATATTCCTGACTGTAGAACAGTATATATACCATAAATGATGGAAAACCTCCAGTAGGTTCTGACATAATACCATGTAATGAAATACATTAATATTTTTACAATGAAACATATGAATATTGATACTAAGTGGCATAAGTAAAGACTATATGTTATTTCAGATTAGGATTTCCTGCTAAATGAATTTATTCAAATGTATCTTAAAATGTTTGGTTTTCAGTTAATCGTCAAACCACAGACTATGGGAAAAACAATATTTGCAGTACACATACCTGGCAGTAGGTTTATATCCAAAATATATAAAGAATTGTAAAAAAAAAAGAATTCTAACAATCAACAATTTAAAAATCTTAATCAAAAAAGGGTAAAAAGAAATTGCAAACCTCCTCATAAAGCAGGAGGTATGAATGGCCTGTAAAAATGTTCAATACTAGTAATCAGAAAATATAAATTAAACCCACAATGTTGGGCGCCTGGGTGGCTCAGTGGGTTAAGCCGCTGCCTTCGGCTCAGGTCATGATCTCAGAGTCCTGGGATCGGGTCCCACATCGGGCTCCCTGCTCAGCAGAGAGCCTGCTTCCCTCTCTCTCTCTCTCTGCCTGCCTCTCCATCTACTTGTGATTTCTCTCTGTCAAATAAATAAATAAAATCTTAAAAAAAAAAAAAGAAATTATATAAAAAAAAAAATAATAAACCCACAATGTTATACCATTTCATATCCACTAGAGTATTTAAAGTCCAAAGGACCAAGACCAACAATACCAAATATTGGTGGGAATAAAAACAGCCAGTATTCTCATACTTTGCTGGTGGGAGTACGACAGAGTAAAACAACTTTAGAAACTATTTTGCATTTACTTAAGTTAAATATCTAACTTATGACCCAGCAATTCCATTCCTAGATATTTACCCATGAAAAATAAAAATAGATACCCACAAAAAAGACTTGTACAAGGAGAGTCATACCAACATTATTCATAAGCCAACAACTAGAAACAATCTAAATGTTCATCAACAGAAGGATATACATAGTGTGTTATATTTATATAATGGAATGCAACTCAGGAAAAAGGGAACATATTTCAGATACAATAAGGATGAATCTCAAAAGTTTTTGAATGAAATAATTCAGCTGCTATATGACTCTGTTGATGTGAAGTCCAACAACAGGCAAAACTAATCTGAGGTGATAGAAAAATTAGAACATGGTTTCTGGGAAGATTGTGGACAAAAGGGAGCAGGCTGCAAGATAAGGAACCTTTGTGGAGTAACAGAAATAGTTTCCTTCTTTTTTGAAAGTATGGGAAGTTGCCCAGGTATATACAGTTGTCAAAACTCATCTAACTAAACATTTAGGATTGGTTATTTTATAGAAATTTGAGGTCATTTTTATTAAAGCTCTATTTTCAAAATTGTTCTAAGTTTGGAACTGCAGGTAAAGCCCTGTGGATCTGTATCAAATGCTTATTTTTGTCAAATCTTGACTCTGGTGGAAGAAGTTAAATACATTCTACAGCACAGAGGAATTTTGTTAAGGACCACTGACCTGGGGTTTAAATCCTTAGTGACTGACTTTTAACAAACAAACCGGACATAGTTTGGTTCAGTAAACTGATTAGGCTTACTTGAAAGACAGAGAATATGGTTTTGCATTTAAAGCCTCAATGTACACTTCGATATAATAAACCTATTATCTAATATTTTAATCTTAAGGAAAAGGCCTAGAGCTCTTTCTAGTGACCTCATCTGCACTCCAAAATGTGTCTTGCTAATTTTCCAACTGACAGGGAGAGTGAAACTGAGAGATGAGACTTCACTTGTTTAAACTCATTATTGAGGGGTCTACAGATGAGGCACCTGCTGTTCACTTACTTCTGCAATCCTATTGGATTTCAATATGTCCAGTCACACAAAGCAGTGCTAGGCCTTGAACTTCCTTTTCAAATTATGTTCCATATTGTAGAATAAACACACAGCTCCAATGGGAAAACTCTACCAGTTGGCAAGAAGAGCATTTGTTACAATTAAGATTCTTTGGGGAATGACCTAATAAAGACTTTCAAATCAGATTTTGTTGTCCTCATTTAAATGTTGGCTTTGAAAAAGGTGAAAAGCTACAATTATTTTTTATACAATTGTCAAAAGTCAAATGATTGCATCTGTATGTTTCTAGGCTAAAGCAAGTTCAAAATTAGAATAATGTTAAATCCTTAAGTTCATTGGGAAAACCTACTCGTTGGGGCACCTGGGTATTAAGCATCTTCCTTTGGCCTAGGTCATGATCCCAGGGTCCTGGGATTGAACCCCACAGCATCATCATCGCATAGGGCTCCCTGCTCAGCAGAAAGCCTGCTTCTCCCTCTCCCACTCCCCCTGCTTGTGTTCCCTCTCTCATTGTGTCTCTCTTAGTCAAATACATAAATAAAAATCTTAAAAAAAAAAAAAAAACCTACTCATTTACTTTATGATATTCTTGTCTTTAGATTGTGGTGTACTGGATGAATGGTAGAAAACAAATACATATATATCTATATAGATATAGATATAGGTATTAGTTATACAAATACAAATATATATATTTTATATGTATTAGATAAACATATTATAAAGTTATAAATTACATTAGTTATAAAATAACTTATATAAAATATAAATCTTAATACAATTGACTGTGTATTCCTGAAAGTGAGAGGTATTGTGGGAAGAAAAAACCACACTGTCTGGGTGGCTTGCCACTGTGTATTCAAATGCAACTATCCTTCCTAGTCATAGAACCAGAGACACTTTCCTGATAGTACTAGTTTCCTCATCCATAAAGTGAGAACAATAATATTTATTTCAGTGACTACTCTGAAGAGTTACTGAAAGCACTGGTAAAAGACTGTTTCTGGGGCACCTGAGTGGCTCAGTGGGTTAAAGCCTCTGCTTTCGGCTCAGGTCATGATCCCAGGGTCCTGCGATCAAGCCCCGCACTGGGCTCTCTGCTCCGTGGGGAGCTTGCTTCCTCCTCTCTCTCCGCCTGCCTCTCTGCCTACTTGTGATCTCTGTCAAATAAATAAATAATATCTTAAAAAAAAAAAAGACTTTCTAAATGCTTAGCAGAGAAGCACCATAATTAACTTCTTTTTGTAAATTATTAAGCAAACCATGTAGTTCCCCTTTGCCTCAGTTTTCTTATCTGTACCCTGTCTGACTTGCAGGGTAAAGGTAATATATGTAAAGCAGTTAAAACAATAACTGGAGAAATCAAAATACTAAAAGGCACCTAATTAACATTGTTTCTCTGCATTCCTCCCATTTATTGTGATATGAACAGTCTCCTGTTACTTCCTTCTACATAGCACCTTTACTTAGGATCTTTACCTGTCATTGAAACTTAAGCTCTAGAACTGCTCAGGGCCTCAGTAAGCACTGGGCTGACACTCAGGCTTCTCAACATAGAAACATAATAATAACGGTTGATATTTACTGGAAGTTTATCACATGTAAGACACTATACTATTTTACACACATAAAGTCACTTAAAACTAACAAAAACAGTGATATCAGTAGCAGTGTTATCCTCATTTTACAAATGGAAAAGTTTAAAATATTAACTTAACCAAGAATACACAAGACAGAATTAAGATCTAACCCAAGAGTAAAGATTCAGGAAGCGGAAACCATAACCAAAATGCAGCAAGGCCTCCACAGGAAAGAGATAAGCTAAACTGGGAGTTGTGTTGGGGGACGGAAAGGTAGGCCTTCCTAGTAAAAGATGATCTTGACTAGAGGAGAAGCACAGTACCTCCCTGGATTATATCTCACTGGAGCAAAACTGCCTTTTTCATCTCTGATGATCTCCAACACCTAAGTGAACTGTTGGTACATACTTTGAATTTAAGAATTAATGCTGAGGTAAGTAAACTGTTAATATTCCCTTGCCCTAAAGAGAGTTTTCCTGAATCTCCCCAACAGGACTAAATACACCTAAATACAGTACAGTTTTGTGATTTTCATTAAGACTTTTAAAGGTATTCTTACATTTTAATAGAATAAATTCTCGTCTCAGAATATAGACTAAGGAGATAATCGGTTGTGAACCAAATCTGTTGTATAGCATATATTATGCAGAATTGCTTGTCATAGTATCAAATTGAAAACAAAACCCAAAAAATGATATAAATATAAATTATAAATATAAATATAATATACATAATATATAATATAATATAATATAATATAATATATATAATATAATATATATAATATAAATAAATTATAAATATAAATATAAATTGTAGGGGCACCTGGGTGGCTCAGTGGGTTAAGCCTCTGCCTTTGGCTCAGGTCATGATCCAAGGGTCCTGGGATCAAGCCCCGCATCAGGCTTTCTGCTCAGCAGGGAGCCTGCTTCCTCCTCTCTCTCTGCCTGCCTCTCTGCCTACTTGCAGTCTCTCTCTCTCTCTCTCTGTCAAATAAATAAATAAAATCTTTGAAATAAATAAGTAAATAAATAAATAAATGTAAATTGTGGAAATACCTTTATATGGAGTATTATAGGAATTTTAGTAATATTTTCAAAGTTTATTTGATAACTGGAAATTCTTATGAAAAAACATCATGTGAAAAAGCACTTGTATATATGTGTGTATATATAATGCCAGTTGTGTAGGTAACATTACCATAATTTTACACCATAAAAATTATATACATATATAAATAAACATATATATAATTACACATAAATATACAAGTATGTAAATATAGAGACAAATTATTCTAAAATGTGAATGGTACTATCACTGGCAAGCTCTCAGATAATTTTTATTTGCTTTTTTATTTTTATATATTTTCTAATTTTCTACACTTTAATGAATAATGAGAAAACATTCAAAATCACAAACTACAATAAAGAGATAAAAAAATAATAATAATTTATACTGCAAACTCTGTGCCTCTATTGTCAAGCAAGGAAATAGAACAAAAGATCAAAAGAAATGGCTCCTTCCTCCCACAGGCCATTGTGACCCCTACTTCACAACCGATTAGCTCGGGTCAGGATCTCTGGGTCCTCCCATTCTTTGGGTTCCAAGCTCAGCAAGGGGTCTGCTGGAGTTCCCCTCCCTTTCCCTCCAAACCTCCCCACTTGTTGCACTATAAATAAACAAACAAACAAATGGAAAAAAAAAAAAAAAGAATGGTCTTACTGATAAGCACAAAATCAAGAGACAGTGACTGAACAGAATTTGAGAAGGTATTCACCCCCAGATCATGAATGGCCCCCTATACCCTCCGACTCTGGTCGCTCTACTCAGTGGCAGAGACCAGACCATGGAGATACCAGTCCTGAGGGACCTGGCCACAGTGGCCTTCTGTGATGCTTATGCCATACCATCACCCTTACTAGGGAAGACCTGGAGAGGTTCAATGCCTGGAGAGTGATCATGAGGATTGGCAGCAGCTAAGAGAACGTTGACATCAAGGCTGCTGGCAAGCTTAGGATCACCACGTGCAACATCCCTCAGTAGCAGCAGAAGAGAGGGGCTGATTCCTGCATCTGTCACATCCTTAACCTATACCAGCGGAACACATGGTTGTACCAGGTGCTGCAGGAAGGCACACTGGTCCAAAATGTTAAGCAGATGTAAACCCAGCGAGTTGTCCGCATCCACAGGGAGGCACTGGGCCTCATCCGCTTCTGTTGCATTTCTGTTCCAGACAAGTTCTTTGGATTCAGCATCATATTTTATGACCCCTACTTACAGGACAGGGTACAGTAGACCCTGGGTATGCAGAGGGTCTATCCCCTTTAGGACTTACTGTATCAGAGCAACTAAGTCTCTTTGCACTATAATCTCAATGAACATAACCCACACCGCATCAGTAAGGCATGGAGCATTCCTAGTGAACGTGGTCAGTGGTGGGCTGGTGGACGAGAAAGTCTTAGGCTGAGCACTCAAGGAAGGCAGGATACAAGGGGCAGCCCTCGAAGTGCATGAATCAGAGCCTTTCAGTTTTGCTCAGGGTCCCTTGAAAGATGCACTGCATCTCACTTGTAAATGCCACATAGTCTGGTATAGTGAGCAAGCCTCTGCCAGGCAATCACAGGTCACATCCCCGAAAGCTTAGAACACTGTGAACCAGGAATTCTTTTTCATAGCCCCTCCCTAGTCAGTAATAGATCATCAAGCTCTCCTCGGGCCAGGCATTGTGGGTGTGGCTCCCAGAGGACTTCCTGAAGCCAGGGAAGGGACCATCCCTGGAGGCCGGCTGGTGACTCACAATCTCCCTGCAGAGCCACACCCTTCCCAGGCTCCTTCTCCCAGCCAGCCTACAAAACACGAAGATAATAGAAAGCACCTCAGTGAACAATAGCAGAGAATGACAAATGGTAATCATTCAGATAAACTTGCAACCAAGAGACAGTGAAAAAGTACAGGAACTGAGAAAAGGAATTTGACTTTTTAACTGATTCCGGACATATGCATCTTTGATATTGCAGGGTTAAAAGAGCTAGAAGCCCAGACACAGGAAAGCTGAAGCTGTCTTCTGGTTACAGAGCGCTGAAAGATTAGGATGTGATTTATTAACAACCAACGTCTGTTATGATGTGTCGTCCTCTTCATCTGTGCATCAAATCACAAAGAATAAATGAATCTTTTTCCTTTATTAGTCCTTTGGGCACAGCAGGTCCTGAATACCTTGCTTTAGAATGTTGCTTCAAGCAGTTCCAAAAATCAAAACAAAAAATACTAAGAGGAAACCCCCATCATCTGACTCTAGTCCCCTCAGTGCATGGTGGCTGAAGACCTCTTTTGATAATAGGAAAATTAAATTACTACAAAATGGGGAGAAAACTGTTTGTCTGTGTTAGGCAACTGCCAGCATAGGACTGAAGACCATACAGGCTCCTGTACAGAAGTCTCTCTCCCATCTCAATTGCACACTGAGCTGGCAAGTTGGTTGTGAATTCAGTAATACCCGCCAATGATGCAAAAAAAAAAAAGAAAAAGAAACAAACAAACAAACAAACAAAGAAGAAAAGAAGGAGGTGGAGGAGAAGGAGGAGGAAAGAAGGAAGGAATGGGAAGGGAGGAAAACAAAGGAAGAAAAGAGAAAGAAAGAACTAAGTTAGGGGGTGGGATTATGGACATTGGGGGGGGTATGTGCTTTGGTGAGTGCTGTGAAGTGTGTAAACCTGGTGATTCACAGACCTGTACCCCTGGGGATAAAAATATATGTTTATAAAAATTAAAAATTTAAAAAATAAATAAATAAATAAAATTTTTAAAAAAAGAAAGAACTAAGTTGTATAAGCTGTTTATATTCAAATATATATTTCTCAGTTTCAGATCCTCAGCTATATTATTGAGTGGAAAGTCTTGAGCTAAAAGAGTTCAAGCAAATGTTACATTTTCTTATGTCTCAGAAAACACTTTTTATGGTAACTTGTCAGATTGTCTATGCATAAACCCACAATTTTAGACATTGATAACATCTTATTTATGTGAACACTAATGGTGTGTGACTGATTTTAACAAATCCTATTAGATTTGTAACAACTAGTTACATGTTATATTCATAGTCTTCTGTGAATCATCACTTTTTATTTGAGAGATGGCCTATTTTGAGCTATTGTATAGAGATATTCCTGTGTTTGTGACCAAAAAAAGTTTACAATTTTCCCAAACAGAAAAATAATGGCTATAAGAAATGTTTCATTCTAGTGTGAGTTACCATTACTGTATTTGTTTATTGTAAAGGTAGACCTTTAGCATTCAGTGTAGTTTTCAATAAAAAGTAATAAAAATTTGTTTAAAAAAAAAAAGAACAAAGTGGGGTGCCTGGGTGGCTCAGTGGCTTAAACCCCTGCCTTCGGCTCAGGTCATGATCTCAGGGTCCTGGAATTGAGCCCCACATCAGGCTCTCTGCTCAGTGGGGAGCCTGCTTCCCCCTCTCTCTCTGCCTACCTCTCTGTCTACTTGTGATCTCTCTCTCTGTCAAATAAATAAATTAAAAATCTTTAAAAAAAAAAAACAAAGAAATAAACAAGAGTATTCCATGTAGAGCTACTTTGTATGTGTATGTGGATACATATATATATATACATGGAATACTACATGGAATACTCTTGTTTATTTCTTGTATATATACAAGAAATTGTATATTTCTTGAATATATAGTTGTATATTTCTTGTATATATATTTATTTCTTGTATATATATATGTATATACTTGTATACATATGTAAATGTGTATATACCTTATGTATATATCTATAAATATTTATGTGTGTGTCTGTGTCTCTACTTCATGTATCTATGGTTTTGCTCTTTTTTCTTTTTTTTTTTTTTTTTGTCACATAACCATAGGTTAATTGTCTAATGGCTCAAAGTTTTCATTTCTTCATTTTGGACAATAATTTCTATTATTCAGTGTTGCTAATAGGATTAGAGATAACACATAGAAATATGGAAATAGTCTAGAATATTATGGCTGTTCAATGAATAGTAGCTGTCTCACTGTCATTTACATTCTACCTTACATTATTATATTTTGATTTGTTACATCTATATTAATTATAATTGCCATAAGGGTAAGAATCATTTCATTCCCTACAGTACCAAGCATAAAGTTCTGCTAAGATCAAGTTTTCTGACACATAGAAAATGGGAAGACATTCCATGCTCATGGATTAGAAGAATAAATATTGTTAAAATGTCTATACTACCCAAAAGAATCTACACATTCAGTTCAATCCCTGTCAAAATACCAACAGTATGTTTCACAGAAATAGAATAAACAACTCTAAAATTTATATAGAACTACAAAAGATTCCAAATAGACAAAGCAATCTTGAAAAAGAAAAGCAAAGCTGGAGGCATCACAATTCTGAACTTCAAGTATATTACAAAGCTATAGTAATCAAAACAGTATGGTACTGGCATAAAAACAGACACATAGATCAGTGAAACAGAATAGAAAATCCAGAAATAAATCCACAACTATACAGTCAATTAATCTTCAACAAAGCAGGAAAAGCTATCCAATGGGAAAAAGACAGACTCTTCAACAAATGGTGTTGGGAAAACTGGACAGCAACATGCAAAAGAACAGAACTGGCCCACTTTCTTATACCATAGACAAAAATAAATTAGAAATAGATTAAAGACCTAAAAGTGAGACCTGAAACCATCAAAAACCTAGAAGAGAACAAGGGCAGTAAGTACCTTGACATCAGCCTTAGCAACTTCTTACTAGACACGTCTCCAAAGCAAGAAATGGACTCTTAACTATAGAGAACAAATTGATGGTTACCAGAGGGGAAATTGGGTGGGGAATGGGTTAAATAGGTGATGGGGATTAAGGAGTGTACTTGTGATGAAGATCAGATGAAGAATTGTTGAATCACCATATTGTATACCTGAAACTAACACATGACACTATACGTTAACTAACTGGAATTGAAATAAAAATTTTTGGCTCAGTGGGTTAAAGCCTCTGTCTTCAGCTCAGGTCATAATCCCAGGGTCCTGGGATCGAACCCCACATCAGGCTCTCTGCTTGGAGGGGAGTCTACTTCCCCCACTCTCTCTCTGCCTGCCTCTCTGCCTACTTATGATCTCTGTCAAATAAATAAATAAAATCTTTTAAAATAAATAAATAAATTTTAAAGGTGCAAGTTCTTCAATATAATGTACAAAATAAAGAATAGGTAATTACAGAACACTTGAAAAATACTCCCAATTTAATTTGATCAATCTATAGCCATATATAATGTAGGAAGGACCTCACACAACAGGCTACAGCTACAATCACAATGTTATCTCTTCCTCATAACTTCAGAATATTATTGATAATGCTAGGCTTTGAATTCCTTCTCAAAAGAATTTTTTGGGGTACCTGGGTGGCTCAGTCAAATAATTGTCAAACTCTTAATTTCAGGTTGTGAGATCAAGCACCACCCCTTCCCCACCACCCTCCCCCAACAGGATCCACACTAGCATGGAGCTTGCCTAGGATTCTCTCTCCTTCTCCCTCTGCCCCCCAACTAGTACACGCACTCTCTCTATATATCCAAAAAAAGAAAGAAAGGAAGAAAGGAAGAAAGGAAGAAAGAAAGAAAGAAAGAAAGAAAGAAAGAAAGAAAGAAAGAAAGAATTCAAGTAGAAAGTACTGTACAAAGCAAGTTTTTTCCATCTTTCAAATATTTATAATTTAGGACAGAGAAGTTTTAAAATTAGGGTAAAGCATTTACCTATACAAATTATATTTCTGTTTTGTCTTCTAAAACCATAGATTTTTCTGATTTTCAGAAGGGTGTGTGTGTGTGTGTGTGTGTGTGTTTCAAATTTAATTACCTTCAAAACAAATGGACAAACCAAACAAAAGAGAAACAGATTTGCAGATACAGGAAACATACTGTTGGTTACAAGAGGGAAGGAAATAGGAGGGTGGGCACCCTTACTTAAGAGTATTAAGAGATACAAGCTTCCCACTAGAAGATAAATGAGTCACGGGGATATAATATACAGCATAGGGAATATAGTCAATAATATTAAAATAACTTTGTATGGTGACAAATGGCAACTAGTCTTATTGTGGGGATCCTCTCATAATGTATAAAATATCAAGTCAGCTCTTCACTGAGCTCTCCAGGCCACACTGTCTCCCTTCCCCTCTGCACTGCTAAAAATCACAGCCTCTCAGGTTGTGCGCCCCATAACAATACTCCCAGAGGTGGAGCTCAGGGCCAGCACATCTCTGTCCTTTGTGCTTCAAAAATGCAAGCTGCCCCTGGATCCTGTCTGGGGGCTGCACTGAAGTCTGTTCCCTGCCACTACCAGTCTGTGAGTCTGTGCCAGGTCTCCAACGCTGGACACTTCTGCTCTCCCCTATCATATCACCTTCCCAGGGCCAGCTTATGGCAGCTCCCTCTCCCTTCTGTTTATCTTCCAATAACTTCCACACAGCAAAGGAAACAGTCAACAAAGAGGCAATGCATGAAATGGGAGAAGTATTTGCAAATGACACTACAGCTAAAGGGCTGGTATCTAAGATCTGTAAAGAATTTCTCAAACTCAACACCCAAAAAAACAAATAATCAAGTCAAAAAAATGGGCAGAAGGCATATAAATGGCTAGCAGACACATGAAAAAAAAATGTTCATCATCATTAGCCATCAGGGAATTTCAAATCAAAACCACACTGAGATACCACCTTACACCTGTTAGGATGGCAAAAATTGACAAAGCAAAAAACAACAAATGTTGGAGAGTCTGTGGAGAAAGGGGAACCCTCTTACAATGTTGGTGGGAATGCAACTTGGTGCAGCCACCTTGGAAAACAGTTTGAGGTCCTCAAAAAGTTAGAAATAGAGCCTTATTATGAACCAGCAATTGGACTACTAGGGATTTACCCCAAAGATACAGATGTAGTGAAAAGAAGGGCCATATACACCCAAGTGTTCATAATAGCAATGTCCATAATAGCCAAACTATGAAAGGAGCCGAAATGCCCTTCAACAGATGAATAGATAAAGAAGATGAGGTCCATATATACAATGGGAATATTACTCAACCCTCAGAAAGGATGAATACCCAACTTTTGCATCAACACGGATGCAAATGGTGGGGATTATGCTAAGTGAAATAAGCAGAGAAAGACAATTATCATATGGTTTCACTTACATGTGGATCATAAGGAATAGCATGGAGGACATTAGGAGAAGGAAGGAAAAAATGAAGGTGGGGAAATCAGAGCAGGAGATGAACCATGAGAGACTCTGGACTCCAGGAAAGAAACTGAGGGTTTCAGGGGGGAGGTAGGTAGGGGGATGGGTGAGCCTGAAAATAAGTATTAAGGAGGGCACATATTGCAAAGAGCACAGGTTTTATACAAAAAACAATGAATCATGGAGCACCACATCAAAAACTAATGAAAACCCCATATAGGAGTATGGTGACTAATATAACATAATAAAAATAAATAAATAAAATTTTAAAAAGAAGTAAATACTCCTTGCATTGGCATCAAGTTTTATCTGCTATAAATAAATGTATATTTTTGTTACTAAAAAAAAATCAAGTCACTATAACGTACACCTGAAACTAACAGGATTTTGAATGTCAATTACATATCAATTAAAAAAAAGTCCTATTATTGAAGAAATCTTAGAAACAGAAAAAAATGATAAAATCATATTTATATTATTCATATAAAATTGCCCACCAAAGTATATATTTTATTCTTAACTCATGATTACATTTTCTTTTTCCATTCATTAATTTTCAGGTTATTTCATATATTTTCTATATTGCAACTAAAAGATTATTTTATAAAGCATCTGTCATTTTTTTGCACACTTTAGGAGATGTTTACCAAACCACAATTGAGTGGGAAAAAAGAAAGCTTTTTGGAAGTAGAGAGCTGACATTTAAATTGCAGTTCTCCCAATGACTGACGTTCCACATCTGTAAAATATAAATAAAAATACCACCTTTTATACACTAACAAATATTTAGTCTGTGAGATCTAGATGACATTGTTTATGTAGAAGTATTTTAAGTGACACCATGTTTTTATTATCACCAATATCTTAAATATACCCTCATACCACCCTACATTTGTGCTTTATGACAGTAACTATTTTTTTCCACTGGTATGAAGTTGACATACAGCATTATATTAGTTTCAGGTGTACAATATAGTGATTCAACATTCATATACATTATAAAGTGATAACCAAAGTAAATCTAGTTACCATCTGTCATCATACAAAATTGCTACAATATTATTAACTATATTCCCTATGCCATACATTGCATCCAGGAGTCTTATGGAAATTTGTATCTTTTAATACCCTTTCTCTATTTGCTTATCCCACATGCTCCTCCCCTCTGGCCACAACCAGATTGCTCTCTGTATCTGAGTTTCTGCTTTGTTTGTTCATTTATTTTCTTAGATTCCACATATAAGTGAAATCATGCAGTATTTGTCTTTCTTGTCTGACTTATTTCACTAACCATAGAACATCTAGGTCCATCCACGTTGTGCAAAAGGCAAGATTTCATTCTTTTTTATGGGTAAGTAATATATATATATATATATATATATATATATATATATATACCACATCTTCTTTATCCATTCACTTATCAATGTATACTTAGATTGTTCCATATGTTGGTTACTGTAAATAATGCTGCAGTAAACATAGGGGTACATTTATCTTTTCAAATTTGTGTTTTCATTTCTTCAAATAAGTACCCGGAAGTGGATTACTGGACTGTATGTTAGTTGTATTTTTAATTTTTTTTATACTGTTTACCATTGTGACTTCACCATTTCGCACTCCTAACAAGAGTGAACTCGAATTCTCTTTCCTCTGCATTCTTGCGAACATTTGTTATTTCTTGGCTTTTTAATAATAGCCCTTCTGACAAGTGTAAGGGGATATCTCATTGCAGTTTTGATTTTCATTTCCCTGATAATTAGTGATGCTGAGCATCTTTTCATGCATCTATTGGTCATCTATGTGTCTTCTTTGAAGAAAAGTCTGTTCAGGTGTTCTGCCAATTGTTTAAGTAGATTGTTTGGGTTTTTAATACTGAGTTGTGTGAGTCCTTTATATATTTTGGATAACTTTTTATTAGTTATATCACTTGCAAATATCTTCTCCCATACCATAGGTTACCTTTTTGTTTTATTAGTGGTTTCCTTCACTGAGCAAAAACTTTTTATTTTGATATAGTCTCATTTGTTTATTTTTGGTTTTGTTTTACTTGCCTAAGGAGATCCGAAACAATATTGTTAGTACTGATGACCAAAAGCTTATAGCCTCTGTTTTTTTCTAGGAGTTTTATGGTTTCTGGTCTCACATTTAAGTCTTTAATCCATTTTGAACTTGTTTTTGTATATAATATAAGAAAGTGGTCCAGTTTCATTCTTTTGCATTTAGTTGTCCAGTTTTCTCAACATCATTTATTGAAGAAACTGTCTTTTCTCCACTGAATATTCTTGGCCCTTTGTTGAAGATTAAGTGATTGCATATTTCTCTCTGTTGTGTTCTATTAATCTATGTGTCTGTTTTTGTGCCAGTTCCATACTCTTTTGGTTGATATAGCTTTGAAGCTATAGTCTGAAATCAGGGAGTGTGATACTTCCAACATTGTTCTTTTCTCAAGATTACTTTGGCTCTTCTGGGTCTTTTTTGATTCTACACAAATTTATGATAATTTATTATAGTTCTGTAAAAAATGTCATTGGTATTTTCATGGGGATCACATTGAATCTGTAAATTGCTTCACAATATTAATTATTTCAATCCATGAACATAGTATATCTTTTCATTGATTTGTGTCATCTTCAATTTTTTTTATCACTGTCTCATAGTTTTCAGAGTGTAAGTCTGTTACCTCCTGGGTTAAGCATATTTCTAGTTATTTTATGGTTTTTGATTGTTGTCTTAATTTCTCTTTTATGATAATTAAATATCAGTGTATAGAAATGCTACAAACTTATATATATTAAATTTGTATCCTGTAACTTCACTGAATTCATTTATTAGTTCTAATAGTTTTTAGTGCCATTCCTAGAGTTTTCTGTATATAGAATCATGTATCCTGCAAATATTTTACTTCTTCTTTTCCAATTTGGTACGTTTTATAACTTTTTCTTATCTAATTGTTACAGCTAGGACCTCCAATACTATGGTGAATAACAATGGCAAGAATCAACATCCTTGTCATGTTCCAGATCTTAGATAAAGTGCTCGGTTTTTCACTGTTGAGTATAATATTAGCTGTGGGTTTGTCGTTTGGCATGCATCATTTTGAGGTATATCTCCCCTATACCCACTTTGTTAAGAGTTCTTATTATATTAGATGTAAAATTTTATCAAATGCTTTTTCTACATCTATTGAGATGATCATACGATTTTATCTTTTATTTTATTAATGTGTTATATCACATTAATTGATTTGGAGTTACTGAACCATCTTTGCATCCCTGGAATAAATCCTATTTGATCATAGCGCATGACCCTTGTAGTATATTGTGAATTTGGTTTGCTAATATTTTATATTTTGTTAAGGATTTTTGTATCTATATTCATCAGGGACATTAGCCTGTAATCTTTTTTCTTCCTTCCTTTTATTTATTTGTTTGTTTGTTTATTTAATTGGTTTCATTGTTTGTAGTAATTGCTTACAATCCTTTGTATTTCTGTGATATCAGTTGTAGCTTCTCCTCTTCTATTTCTGATTTTATTTACTTGGGCCCTCTCTCTTTTTTTTCTCGATGAGTCTTGCTAAATAAAGGTTTATCAAATTTTTTACCTCTTCAAAGAGCCAGCTCTTAGTTTTGTTGATCTTTTCTACTTTTTTTTTTTAATTTTAGTATCTATTTCTTTTATGTTCACTGTGATCATTATTATTTCCTTTCTCCTGCTAACTTTGGGTTTTGCTTGTTCTTCTTTTTCTAGACCCTTTACGTGTAAGGTTAAATCATTTGAGATTTCTCTTGTCTCCTGAAGTAGATCTGTTTAGCCACAAACTTCTCTTAGAACTGCTTTTGCTGTGTCCCATAGATCTTGGACCACTGTATTTCTATTTTCATTTCTCTCAGGTATTTTTTATTTATTAAGTTTTTATTTAAAGTCCCGTTAGTTAATATTAATTTCAGGTTTATAAACACTGTGATTTAACACTTCCATACAACTCCAGGTGCTCATCACAGCACTTAATCCCCATCACCTATTTAACCCATCCCCCCAACCACTTCCCCTCTAGTAACAATTAGTTTTTTCTCTATAGTTAAGAGTCTGTTTTTTGGTTTGCCTCTCTCTCTTTAATTTCCTCTTCGATTTTTTCATTGACCTGTTGGTTGTTTAGTAGCATGTTGCTTAGCCTCAAAACATTTGTGTTTTTGTTTTTGTTTTTCCCCTAGTTTTTGCCTTGTAATCAATTTCTAGTTTCATACCATTGTGTTTAGGAAAGATGCTTGATATGATAACAATGAATTTATTCAGACTTATTTTGTGGCCTATCATGGGATCTATTTTGGGAAATATTTCATATGCTCTTGAAAAGAATATCCATGCTGCTCTTTGGAGATGGAATGCTCTATATCTGCCTATCTTTCCTCTGCAGGGAGGAAAGCGAGTAGGGATGTGTGTAGGGGTAGGACAAGTGGTTTGGGCAAGGTGAGTCCACAAGAGAATGCCAAAGCAGGATGAATAGCACTAGCACAGTAGATGGAGTGTCAGAAATGATGTCTGCCTGCACTGGGCCAGATAGATATAAGGGAAGTGTAAAAGGAAGGAAGGAAGGAAGGAAGGAAGGAAGGAAGGAAGGAAGGAAGGAAGGAAGGAAGGAAGGAAGGAAGGAAGATGATGGCATTTTTCAGTGTTTTCATTCCTGAAGAATATTCCAATAGATTGGTGCCACTCTAGCACATGCCCGAAATTTGTCAATGGATCTTCTTTACATGAAACTCAGGTACTTTACAAACTGTCCTCTCTGCGCTGACTTGGACTGTGAGATTGTGTGCATGCCCTTTAAGAGTAGAGGGGGTAGCTCAGCTACCCCTCCCAGCTTTCCTGGTTTTAAGTCCCAGTGGTTTTCAAAGCCAGACATTATAGGGAGCCATCATCCCAGTACAGATTCTCTAGGCTGGGGAGCCTAGTGTGGAGGCTCAGACCCCTCATTCCTCAGGGTGAGCCTCTATGTTTGTTATATCCCTCCCCACTTTAGAGTAGTCAAGCTAGATGTGTGGGTCCTAAATACTCCTGCTACCATTTCCACACCTGCTACCCATTTCAAAGTGGCTTTAAAAAAAAAAAAAATTAGTTATATAAGATCTTTTCTGCCAGACTTCATCTCATTTTCAGACATAGTTGTACTATTAATTGAATATTTTGGTGTGTCCATGGGAGGAGATGAGCTCAGGTTCTTCCTACTCATATCTTGATCTACTTGTATTTATTTATTTATTTACAATATTTTATTTATTTATTTGACAGAGAGAGAGATCACAAGTAGGCAGAGAGGCAGGCAGAGAGAGGAGGAAGCAGGCTCTCCTCTGAGCAGAAAGCCCGACATGGGGCTCGATCTCAGATGCCTCAGATGCTTTTCCTGTTCCCTTTGCTTCTTAAATTCTCCCCATCATTCTAGTCTCAGTTTAATGTCACTCCTCACAATCTTTACAGAAGCCTCACTAGATATTTCTGAACCAATGAAATCTCCCCAATGTATTTTAGCAATGCATCAAGTAACTCTTCTTCATTGATACTGTCACATTTTTATTTTTTTCCCATATGATGTCTATTCGTCGCTCAACAAACAAATGCAAGAATGATGAATAAGAAGCTCTTTATAGACCTGAGTTAGGTTAGACTTAGGATCAAAAACAAGCTCCAAGATCTGGCTAACTCCAGTGCCATTCCATTAAGCAGTGTGCTATATTATTAGCTATATGACTCTGGGGAAATTATTTAACTTCCTTTGTTTGTTCTCTCAAGAGACTTTTGGTTATATTAGGAACTATCTGAAGTGGTGTAAGCTAAATTCATTGGCTCAAGTAACTGGAAAGAGAATTTCCCCAAACTCTAACCTCCTATATTTAACCTAAAACAGTATCTATTTCTGCTGATTCTGCCTTTCTTCCTATTACTATAGAGGTATTATTTCCTTGTAAAACCCTTCTGAATTTGTTCTCTTAATTCCATTCTCCTCTCCCCAGCTAAGGGAATTTGATCCAGTGATTTTTCCTTCTTACTCATTCATCAGCAATTTTTCTTTCCCTCTAGATCATTCCTATTGATCTACAAATGTGTTATAATTTCTCCTTTTAAAAAAGAAAACTTTTTAAAAAAATGTAATCCTTTTTTCCAGCTTTAAAATGCTACCTTATTTATTTGTTTCCCTTCAGAGCAAACAGAGCCTACAACAAAGTTGCTTATCCTCAGTGTCTGCGTATTATTCTCCTATGATTTCTCAGGTGCATTCATTCTAGTCAAGATTTGCTCCAGCTGTTGCACTTAAACTACTTCCAGGAACTCCTCCTATCAAGGCCATCAGTGGCTTCCATGCTGACCCATTTAACACAATTTTTCAAGCCTTCCTCCCGGATCCACTTTCTTCACTTGCCTGACAGAGCACCACCCTCTACTGGTTTCCCTCCCACAGCACAGTTTACTTTTTTTCTCCATGGGATACCTCTACAGCTCTATGACCTCTAAATGTTGGATTACCCCAGAACTCTGTTCTTGGATTTTCTCTACCTTCATATATTGCTTTAGCAAACTCCTACATTTTCATGTCATTAAATTCCAAATTCATACCTCTCACAGACCCATTTTCTTAACTCCAGAATCACATATTCAATTCCTTACTATTGTAACCTCTCAGATGTCTAACAGAGTTCTTAAACTCAGCATGTCCAAAACTAAATTCCTGCTCCCCCTACTGCCCTCACAATCTCAGCTGATAGCAAAGACACTTGCCAGTTGCTCATATATCACTGATCTTTCTCCTTCCCTCCTAATACCATCCTATACCTCAGGAAATCCAACTGGCCTTGTGTTCAAAACAATAATCCAACCTCTTCTCACATCCTTGTCCAAGTCACCAGTAATACCTTTTTCTTGAATTGTTAAAATAACCTCCTTCTTAATTTTTTCTACTTCCATTTTCCTCTCCCTACAGTCCTTCTCAGTAAGTCCTTCAAATGTATAATCCAGATCCTTTCACTCTGCTGCTTAAAACCTGGCAATGGCTTCACATTTCACAGAGATAAAAACAAAAGTCCTGCAATAGCTGTATTACCCTATATAATCTGGACCAATCCCCCTTTTGCCTCTCTTGCCTTACCTCCTTCAATTTCTCTCTCAGTCAATTTCAGCCACACTGGCTACCTTGCCACTGGCATATACTTAGCATGTTCTTGCTGGAGGTTGCTGCACTTGCTGTTTGACTCCCTGGATCATTCTTCCCAGGTACCTGTTTGGCTCACTCTCTCACCTCTTTCAAATATGGTCAAATGCCTGCCGTAACTCTTACTTAAATCAAAACCTGCCCACTACCTTTCTCCCAGCTTTGCCTCCATATTTGTTCACCTTACTTGATTCCCTGTATCTCACAGGATTTATCATTCTGTAATGTACTACTTAATGTACTTGATTTTCATGTTTATCATCTGTCTCTTCTTACTAGAATGTAAATTCCACAAGACAAGCATTTTTAAGTGTTTTAAACACCCAAAACCTAGAATAGTGCTTGGCACTTGACTTGGTAGGCACTCAATAAATATTCACTGACTGAATGGGAAAATTAGAGATAGATTGGGTCTCAGGGACCACTGGCTGAAAACACATAACCATGTTATCTATGTAGGCTTTCTATGTCCATTGTCTCTGTTTTGTTTTCTCTGTCTTTTAGCCTCATTCTCTCCTACTAAGGTAAATTTCTTCTGCAATATGGTGGGAGGATGGGGTTGATAACATGGCCACAGAAAGTCCCACATTTATGTTGTCTCAGCTATTGATATAAAAGTGAAGAGAGCTTTTCTCTTTTAAGAGTCAACAAAAGTGCAGGGAAGAACTCTGCTTCCATTGATCAATGAATAAAACAAGTGGCCGTCTAGGTCATCAGGTCACCTCTCTGAAAGTATAATTCTGTGAATGACAGCCTCACAGGAACCACAGGCAGGGGCTAAGTGGTATTACCAAAATATAACAGAATATTATCGAGTCTAACAAGCTGGAAATCTCAAAAGATGATCACTACACTGTTTTGTTCCTCTAATTTTTTCCTTTTCTATTATCCTTTCCCAAATTTCATTTTGTTCCTTCTTCTATTAGTCCATATGTTGTTTTAAAAAAATGTCTCTAATTGGAATATGAAAAATCTGGAAAATATTACCCCAAGCCTTAAGATGCAGGGGGAAAAAGTGTGAGGTTGAAAACTGGAGAAGGGATATCACACATTCATTGGTAAGGCATGCCTAATAAATATTTCATAACAATCATAATACCTTTTTGCATATGATCCCTAAAGCATACAAAACTAATTATCATTCAGACCTTTAAGATAAATTATTATTACTAACTACATTTTATAGATGACAAATCTGAAGGGTAAATATTTATTTTCCCGGGTCATGAGACAGTGAAAGGGTATGTTCTGAATTCTAATTCTGGCTTTGAGTCCAAGTATCACAAATTTCTTACAAACAACACTAATGGCATGTCAAAATTTTACTAGAAAATAACATTTTATCTATCACTTTAAAGTTTTCATAGTGGCCACATTCTTATCCAGCACCCAATTGATATCATCAAGAATAGAAAGATAACTAGAATTCTCTCTAGCCAAACCAAGTCCAATTCTCAGGAACATGGCCAAATATTTTTTTGTTTCTTCCATATCCATACAGGAGATAATGATATGCAGGAATTTTATGCATGTTCTATGCTTTCCACCCAATCTTTAAGATTGATAGCCCTACCATAACAACTTCTTGCTGGGTCTCTCTCCTGAGCCAAGGGAAACAAAATAAAAAATAAATTATGTAGAATTCATCAAAATAAAAAGCTTCTGCCCAGTGAAGAAAACAATCAACAAAACTAAAAGGCAATCTACAGAATGGGAGAAGATAATTACAAATGACATATCTGATAAAGGGTTAGTATCCAGAATATATAAAGAATTTATACAACTCAATGCCCCCCAAAATAATCTGATTAAAAATGGGCAAAAGACATGAATAGACATTTTCCCAAAGAAGGTATACAGATGGCCAAAAACACATGAAAATATGTTCATCATCACTCATCACCAGGGAAATGCAAATCAAAACTATAATGCAATATTGCCTCACACCTGTCAGAATGGCTAAAATCAACAACATAAGAAACAACAGTAGTTGGCAAGGATGTGGAGAGAAAGGAACCTTCTTGCACTGTTAATGGAAAAGCACATTGGTATAGCCATTGTGGAAAACAGTATGGAGTTTCCTCAAAAGAACTAAAAATATAACTACCCTATGATCTAGCAAAGAATAAGTATTTACCCAAAGAATACAAAGAATAGATATTTACCCAAAGAATAAAAAAATACTAGTTTGAAGAGACACATGCACCTCAATATTTATAGCAGCATTATCTACAATAGCCAAAATATGGAAGGAGTCCAGATGTCTATAGACGGATGAAAGGATGAAGAAGATGTGGCGGATATATATGTGTATATATGTATATACATATATATATTAATGAGTATTCCTCAACCATAAAAAAGAACGAACTCTTGCCATTTGCAATGACATGGAAAGAGCTAGAGTGCATTATGCTAAGTAAAATAAGTCAGTCAGAAAAAGACAATACCACATGATTTCACTCATATGTGGAATTAAAGAAACAGAACAAAATGAGCAAAGAGGAAAAAGAGAGGTAGAGAGGCAGACCAAGAAACAGACTCTTAATTATAGAGAACAAACCAGAGGGAAAGGGGAGTGGGGAATGGGTTATATAGGTGGTGGAAATTAAGAAGGGCACTTGTTGTGATGAGCACTGGGTGTTGTATGAAAGTGTTAAATCACTATATTGTACACCTAAAACTAATATTATGCTGTACGTTAACTAATTGAAATTTAAATAAAAAGTTTAAAAAAAAGATTGATATCCCTAGAAAATATTGTCTACTCTGACTGAATCAGTCCAAAATCATTAAGAAATGGAAATTCAGTGTGGAGATTCCTCAAGAAATTAAAAATAGTGCTTCCCTATGACCCTTCAATTGCACTACTGGGTATTTACCCCAAAGATACAGATGTAGTGAAAAGAAAGGCCATCTGTACCCCAAAGTTTATAGCAGCAATGGCCACGGTCGCCATATAAGGAAGATGTGGTCCATATACACTATGGAGTATTATGCCTCCATCAGAAAGGATGAATACCAAACTTTTGTAGCAACATGGACGGGACTGAAAGAGATTATGCTGAGTGAAATAAGTCAGGCAGAGAGAGTCAATTATCATATGGTTTCACTTATTTGTGGAGCATAACAAATAGCATGGAGGACAAGGAGAGTTAGAAGGAGAAGGGAGTTGGGGGAAATTGGAAGGGGAGGTGAACCATGAGAGACTATGGACTCTGAAAAACAATCTTGAGGGGTTTGAAGCGGCGGGGGATGGGAGGTTGAGGGAACAAGGTGGTGGGTATTAGAGCACGAATTGCATAGAGCACTGGGTGTGGTGCAAAAAACAATGAATACTGTTATGCTGAATATAAATAAATAAATAAGAAATGGAAATTCTTTCTAAGATGAACTAAGGATGGGAATGTTCAGCTCCACTGTCCTATTTTTGTCCTCTCCACTGAAATGATTCATCATGGTTTCAAGAAAGTATTTCATAAAAGATTTTTTAAAACAGATTCATACTGGCTTGGTGTACGAATATTATACCTCCTACTGATTCTGGGCAAGAAAACAAATTTTATACAAAATTAGGTACTAGTTTCTAGATAACATTTCCCCTTCCTACACAACAGTAAAAATATAGTCACTAAAGTACTCGAAGTATAGGATAATGATTAAGAACATGGATCCCAAGGTCAGAATACCTCAGTGAAAATTTGAGCTCTGTCACTTACTAGCCGTGTGACTTTGGGCAAGTTACCTCTTGTCACTGCCTGTATTTCTCCACCTATAAAAAAAAAATGGAATTGATAATAGCTATCACTCCATACGATCTCTGTGAGTATTTAATGAATTATATAAAAAGCACAGAACAGTGTCAGGAAGAGAGTAAATCCTATGTAAGGGTATGCTGTTATGACTTTATTCAAACTTGTAATTTTACAGATGAGGAAATGGAGGCAAAAAGAGGTTAAGGAACTTGCCCAATGCCATAAATGTCTGATAACTCTTAGTCCATTTGCTTTTATATGCATCATCTTGCCTCTTATATATTATCTTTTTAAAAATTTATTTATTTGTTTGTTTGAAAAGGAGAGAGAGCACAAGAAGGGGAAGAGTGGCAGGCAGAGGGAGAGGAAGAAGCAGGTTCCCTGCAGGGAACCTGATGCCAGGCTTGATCACAGGATCCTGGGATCATGACCTAAGCCAAAGGCAGACGCTTAACTGACTGAGCCACCCAGGTGCCCCTATATACTATCTTTTGAACACAAAATCATTTCCATTCACTAAGAGTTAATGTTTTTTAAAAAAATGCAAAACTGAACATTATATGTAAACCATCTTTGACCACTTGAGTACATACCATACTTTAGGTAGTAAATAGTTTCAGGTATCTAACTGAAGGACATTAAGAATGACACACAAGTCAGATCATATTTTTAAACTCTGTTGGCCAGGAGGTTAGCCAGGGTGGCTCAGTGGGTTAAGCCTCTGCATTCAGCTCAGATCATGATCTCAGGGTCCTGGGATCGAGTCCCACATCGGACTCTCTCTCTGCTCAGTGGGGAGCCTAATTCCCCCCCCCCTCTCTGCCTGCCTACTTATGAGCCCTCTCTAGCTCTCTCTGTCAAATAAATAAATAATCTTTAAAAAAATAAATAAATAAACTCTGTTATCCATTTGATAAGGGTAATGAGGAACATGTGTTTTGTATTTCTGGGATTATAATTTCATTGCTTTGCATAAATGAAGACTTATTCCTTTCTTATTCCTGTTAATTTGCTTTACAGATGGACATCAACAGAGATACACTTAATAAAGTGTGGAAAAAAATGGACAACTTACTATTTCTTCCAACAAAATATAAGGGAGAGAAACAGTGCATTGGCTAGGCATTCATCAAGGTGCAGTGTCAAAGTCAAGGTATGTTACAGAGAAGGATGTTGCATTCAAAGGCTGCTGGCCTTGCCATATAAAACAGGACATATGAAAGCCCAATATTCCATTTAGGATATGAATTACCATCCCCTTTTCTACTCACCTCCGTCTCCCTTTTTATTTTAATGATAATGAAACTCTGAATGAGATATTACATGTCAACCTAAAGCATGTGTCTTCAGCGCCCTTGCATTATTGCCAAATACAGCCCCCTCCACCTCAGCATGTACTTTCAGTGCTTTCCTGCCTGGGAAGGTGCACAAGGACAGAGCGGACAAATCAGAGGTTGACAATAAGCACACTGATGTAATGTATATAAGGTGTCACCTTGACGAGTCACCCCAGGAAGCATTAAAGGGCACAGCCAACCCTGTTTTTATTACAGAATTCTTTTTAGAGGGAATTTACGTTTAGACAGAGATTAATTTCTAGATGGTCTGAATGTAAAATAGTTGACATATCACTTCTGAAGAAAGCCAATACTTGGTCCTTTCATTCTCAATTATTTTAGTTATGCTTTGAATATATATTTTTTTCTTAGAATAAAAGTTTAATTCTGTTATATAATAGTAAGTAAATTATATGATGGAATGTAAAGAATCATAAGTTAAGAAGGTTGACCGGTATATCTATAGCCTAAGAATATATCTGAATTGACCAAAATATTCTTTAGCAACATTCAATCTCTCCTTTCATTTGCATATTCATTCATGTATTTGTAAAGCATTTATTTGGATCTCATAGTCATTGTATGAGGCACTATGGATACAAAATCCATAATTTTCCCCATGGGGCTTAATGACCAGTGAAGTAAGCATATTCAGAAAATTACAGCACATAGTTCCTGAACATAGTGAGTTCACTCAAGCATGTCTTTGAATGAATGACTACACATACATTGTTAATACGGCCTTATATTTGATATACTATTGGCATAAACATAGTGCTGAGAGGGAAGAGACTACCTATGCCACCAGGAGTGTGCGAAGGTGTTAGAGAAGGGAAGATATATGCAATGGGTTCTGAAGGATTAATAAGGAGTCAAAAGGAAAAGGTAGAACACATTTCAAATATAGGAAGCAGTGTGCACAAAGGCACAGAAAATGTGACAGAGAGTTACACATTTGGGGGCCTAGTGAGAAACTCATTCATTGTTCACCTTTTCATATCATGGATATAAGAGTTGTGAGGGGGAAACAAAGCCAAAGGTGTAGGTTAGAGTTGAATTTTATTTCATGTGAATGCTTTTCTAGTTTATCTCATGGTAATTATGGGATCACCAAAAAGTTCAACCAAAACTGTGATTTGTTATTTTAGGGGAAGATATCTGTCAACAGTATACCATCTAAAGGAAAGTCATGATATAGTATCAGAAAGCCATTTACAAGTACAAGAGATGTTCCTAGCCAAAAATGCTCAAAAGCCAAACTAAAGGAAAGCAGGACAAATGAAATATAAAAGTTGAATTCAAAGAAAAAAATATATTCTTTCCCAAGAATATTATTTCAGCCTTTCAACTGAATTCATCTCTAGGACAGTGTAGCACCTGATCATGCAGTCCTTTTTTAGGAATGGGGAAAGATAGATACATTTAGGATTGAATGTAAGGAACTTTAAGTAAGAGCACTAAGTTAGGAAGCATGAAGCGATAGCATCTGATGAAGGGAGGTACAGAGATGCATCAGATGCAGAGATGATTGTCAGTAGGCTACCTTGGGTCTGGTAGGCACTATCAGCTCATCAGCCATTGCGAGCTGAAGTCATAGTGCAAAGACCACAAATTCTTGTCTGTGCACATACAGAATCCTCTTTACCTCATAGAGCCTTTCAGTTTTATTCTTGGGACATGATTCATTGTAAAAATGAATGTGGAGGATTCAATGGTGGTCCCCCAAAAGATATATTCCACTATAACTTGTAAACATAACCTTTTTTGGAAAAAGGGTCTTTGCAGATGTAAATTAAGAATCTCAAGACCAAATCATCCTGCGTTAAGGTGGGCACTAAATCCAATGGCAACTGACCTTAGAGGAAGAGGAAAGAAGACACACAGAGAGAACTTGTGAAGAAGGCAGGATCTGGAGTTATGCCAGATTTACAAGCCAAGGAATGCCAAGGATTTCCAGCAGCTACCAGAAACTAAGAGAGATATACAGAACAGACTTTTCCTCAGAGCCTCCAGAAGTAATTGTTGGAGGGAGTAATAGAGAAAATATGACCACTGGTTGACAACTGAGGTGGATCTGGGCAGAGGCCCTCTCCAGTGTCCTTTGAATATATAGCTCACCCAACTGTTCCTCTAGTGGGAGCCATTCCAAGGACATGGCCTTGAGACAGTAAGGTTTTGTTGAGACCATCTGGACAGTATATGTGACTGGACCTAGTTAAGGCCTGTATATAAAATTTTAAGATTCTGGTGGGCAGGTATAGAGATCTATTTTCTCTTTTATTCACTCAAGACAAGCCTCATAAGTAAGTTCCCTTGCTTTAATTAAAACTGCCATCTATCAATCTGAAGTGATCTGTCTCTTTCTTCAGTCTCTCCTTGCCCTCTATGCGAGGGGGCCATTTCAACAGGAACTACCTCTGCCAGTGCCTTCATTTCAGACTTCTGGCCTCCAGAACTGAGAAAGAATAAATTTCTGTTGTTTTAGGTAACCCATTTTGCACTAATTTTTTACAGCAGGCACAGAAAACCAACACAGTGGTCTTGTTCTAATGCTTCAGTTAGCATTCTCCAATTAGGAAATCATAGGTATACTCAGCATTTGGAGTATTCAAATCTGCATCTATCTCAGTTGTTCTAAAATACAACTGCAAATTTTAATTTGATAATATAACTAAAAGACCAAATAAAAGATAAATATTTTAAATGCTACTTAAAAAAAAAAAAGTTTTCTATATGTACATTAGAAAATGTTGCCATGGGTCCATTTTGATTTCCTAGACATTCTGGTCAAATTGATTCAGTCTCTAAGGAAAGAAAGACAGAAATGAGAACAAACTCTTAGTCCCATCAGTGCCTGAGCTACCCAAAGCAGACCCCTTTGTGACAAGGTTGCCCTCAATTTTACTTTTACATTTATAATGACTCTCATTACCCTTTCCACTTGTGACATTCTTATTTGCCACTAATTGACCAAATTAATCAGTGGGACGGGAAATAATCGCTCACTAGCTGTCAAGCAAACCCTGTCACTTTGTGACTTCCAAGGGCTCAAAGCCATTCAATTCAATTAGCTTCAGTGTTTCATATACAGCACTATACAGCCAGTTGGAAAATTCTTACATGTTTTGTTCTTTCTTAATTCCCCCATTAGACAATGACACATCTTAACAAATATGCTAAAAATACATACAGAACCAACAATGGTAAAAGTGCTGCTTTTGAAGGATTCAATATCATCTGCTTTAAAATTATCTGCTACAAAAGTTCCATCTTTTCTGAGTGCCCTTTTAATGTCTGGAGGAAAAACCAGATTTTCTGGTTGTCCAAAAAGATCAGTAGCTAATTACAGCTAATTACAGTCAACTTTCACCTATCTTTGCTAATGGAAAGAAGCACTGATGCAGGCAATTCCCAAATGGCAAATCTTCCATTCGATTTCAGCAAGTAAAACACAAAAGACATTTAAACTTCAAGGATTTTCTCAGAGTTCTTTGAGAAAACTCCTGATCAAGTCAGGGGTTGACTTTTAGATTGTCTGGTGGTAACACAGTTATATTACTATAACCGACCCACTGGCCCTACCCTACAACTATACTTAGACTGAAATTCAGATGTGATTCACATCCCTTCGCAAGTATGGGCTGAGAAATAAATGGAAGAGCTCAAAGAGCTCATGTCACCAGGTCATAAAGCTTGTAAATCACACTTGCACAACCAGTATTAATTAATAACAACAACCATAATAACAACTCCTGTTACTGACTACCTATTATATGCCAGATACATTACCTTCATTATCTATAATCCGGGCAATAATCTTGCAAAGGTTTTATCATCATCATATTACAACAAGGAACTGAGTCTTGAGGTTATGTGACTGCTCTACCCAAATAGCAAGTAACCAAGGTTAGTTTCAAATTAGATCTGACTACAGAACTTAGACTCTTTCCACATGGCTATTTGAATAAAACAAGTAGACAGTATTTGTTGGACATTCTTAAATTCTTCTGTTACAATAATACATACCTGGTTCATGTACTAATTAAATCACTTTATAAGCCTAGATACTTAACTAATAAAAATATACCAATGTCTTTCTAAATAATAGCATAATTTATTATAAAACAGAAGAAGCTTAAGGGTTTAAGGGTTTACTGTAATTTTAAAAGAATTCAGTTAAATGTTATTTTATTTAGAAAGCGTATGACATTAAAAGGTAAGTAAAAGGTCCATCATGTCAGTGAACAGAAAGTGAAAGACTCATTGTATCAAGACTCTCGTACCAAAACGTGTCATAATTTTGCTCATACATTAATTTTGCCAGGTACCTGTTTGAGTTCTCTGCCAAAATTCTCACCTGATTCATGTGTTCTGTGTAAATAATTGTTTTCTAGAAGTGAAGTGAATTTTTTTAACACTTAAAAGTGAGTATGCTAATCAGAGAAAGGCAATTATCATATGATCTCCCTGATATGAGGAAGTGGGAATGCAACATGGGGGGTTAAGGGGTAAGAGAAGAATGAATGAAACAAGATGGGATTGGGAGGGGGACAAACCATAAGTGACTCTTAATCTCACAAAACAAACTGAGGGTTGCTAGGGGGAGGGTGTTTGGGAGAGGGGGGTGGGGGGTTATGGACATTAGGGAGGGTATGTACTATGATGAGTGCTGTGAAGTGTGTAAACCTGGCGATTCACAGACCTGTACCCCTGGGGATAAAAATACATTATATGTTTATAAAAAATAAAATTAAAAATAAATAAAAAATAAAAAAAATAATTTAAAAAGTGAGTATGCTAGAAGAAAGATAAATATAGGAATCCTCAATAAGCAGAAATTATACTTCTGCAAAATGAAAATTGTAATGAAGACATATTATAAATGTTTTCTCATATTCCTCAAAAAGTTTATTATCCTTGAACAATATTGACTCAATTAATTTCATGTTATGATGGTGGTGATTAAATTATCGGTAAAATCCATTCCTATCTACACTGACAGATTGAGTCAAGTAGTATATTAAGGGCTGGAACACAGAAATAATTAGTAGTCTCTGACCACATTTTAATGGAAGAGACACACATATACACAAATAATTATACCCAAAAGTATACCTTTTGTTGATAGTACCACCATTCACAATTTCCCCTAAAACAGGAATCTGAAGTGCTCCTTAATTCCTCATGTTCTGAAATCTCTACTTTCAGCCATTCTCAATGTTTTGATAACTTTATTTTGTTTTGGGTTTTTTTTTTTTTTTAAATTTCTTTTTAAATTCTAACCCCTCCTCTCCATCCCCATTCTTCGGCCAGGCCCTTATCATTTGTCAACTAGATTTTTATAACAGCATCCTATCCAATCTTCCACATTTCTGACATATGGTCGATCCTCATATTTTTTCCCATAGAATTATCTGTCTAAATTTAAAGTCCGACCATGTGACTCTCATGCTCTCAGTCAATTAATGAATGTTTTTGTGATACAGAATAGGATTTAATGGCAAAAGAAGTTCAAATCTTTTATGTATTAAATATATGATCTTGGGAGTTACATATCCTCTTTGAGCCTTGTTCCTGATATGTAAATGGTCAATAATAATATCTTGGCAACCTCAGGACTAAATGAGAATATTATAAATAAAACAAAAGGCATGTAGTAATAACTCAACAAAAAATCAGTATTTCACATTCATAATCCTTATTTAGCGCTGCATACACAAGCCCTCCATGGCATGACCTTGATATAACTGTACAGTCTTACCTTCAACATCTCTCTGCCTTGTATTTTATGTTCTAATAACATAAAAACATTTTATCGGGGGCACCTGGGTGGCTCAGTGAGTTGAGCCTCTGCCTTCGGCTGGGGTCATGATCTCAGGATCCTGGGATCAAGCCCCACATCAGGCTCTCTGCTCAGCAGGGAGCCTGCTTCCCTACCCGCCTCCACAGCCTGTCTCTGCCTACTTGCAATCTCTCTCTCTCTCTGTCAAATAAATAAGTAAAATCTTTTAAAAAAATCTATCACATGAAAATGCCATATCATCATGGCTCTACCTATTCTAATAGCTCCATTTGGAATGTTCTTTCCTCTTGGGAAAGCTATCAACAGAAAGCCACCTCACCTGCAATCAGAACTTTTCTGAAGCAACATATATCTGGTGTCTAAGGAAGGCAGGAGTATAAAAGCCCAGCCATTTTGGTCTTAATTCTGTCAGACCCAAATATTCATAAAATTGGGTGGACCCAGAATCAGTACACTGTAAGGTAGAAAGGTTACTCTATACCAAATCCAACCATGGCAAGAGGGCACAAGCAGTCACCCAAGTCACATCTCAAAATTGCATCAGCGCCCCTCCTTCAGCTCATACTTAAGGCCATATAGAGGTCCCATATGAGCTAAAGGAGGGAGGAAAAAAACCCAATCTTCACATGACAATTGGCCAAGTATGTGATGAAAAGCGAAAAAGAGATGATGATTTTATTCCAGCCATCCTTATGGGTAGCCTTAAGAAATAATGGAGAAAGAACATCTTCCAATGCTTAGAAAAGAAAATGATATTATATGTATATATGTCTGGTCAGACAGGCTGTGTGTAAAAGAAAATGGGTCAGTGCTAGTATATATGTAGATTCTGGGCAATGGCCAATGGTCTAAATGTCTGATCAGGGACACAAAAGAAAGAAATAGAAGATATGTTAGTGGTATATGGAAGTAGAAATAAAGCATAAAGATTTTTTGTATCACATTTTAATGTCTAGCAGAAAGCACATTAAATAACCAAGAATACAACCCATCTCATTGAAATTAAACAATCAGCAGCAGCAGCAGCAGCAGCCCCAGAACTTGCACAAGGGTAAATGACGGGAATAACCATAGTGGAAGAAATGGAGGGTGTGCATGAATCTAACATCATAGACCTCCACTTCCTACGACTAATCTAGTTATTGTCATCTCTGAATGCCCAACCTACCAACCATACAAACCAATGCTACATCCCTAATATGACACTGTTACTTAAGAGCATGAGCTGGCCTATGGTAGACAGTTGACTACATTGGGCCTCTTCCATCCTGAAAGGGCTAGTGGTTAGCACTCATAGGGACAGACAACTTTTATGAGTATGGTTTTGCCTTTTGTGCTCATTGAGCCTCAGCCACCACCATTATTTGAATGTTTACAGAATCCCTGAGTCCCAGGCATGGAATACCAAAATAGTATCTAGCAGTGGATCCACTGCACAATGAAGGCAATGTAAAAGTAGACTCAATATCATAAGATCTACTGCTCAAATTATGCATTGCACCACCCAGAAGCAGTTGGCCTCGTACTGTATTAGAACTGTCTATTGAAAATGTGCCTGAAGTACCAGCTTGGAAGCAATACTCTGTAGGAATTATGTGGCCAGGATACAGTATAATACTGAATTAGAGAATTTCAATATGGTTCTTTCTAATAGAAAGAACACATGAGTCAGGGAAATAAGGAATGAAAGCAGGAGTGGTCTTAATTATCATCACCCCTAATGACCCACTGAGGGACTTTTCCTACTGGGTTAGAAGTCCTGGTTCCCAAAGGATCACACTCTTGCCAACGGACACACCATGGATCCCACTGAACTACATGTCATATTTGTCCCTTGGGCACTCTGGATTTCTTATATTCAAAGACCAAAGAAGAAAAGTCAACACTGGGGCAGGGACATTTGATTTTAAGTCCATATGGAGGTCCCATAGAACACCAGCAGAATATAGTGCTTCTTGGCCAGCTAATCTTCAGTAAAGCAGGAAATAATATTCAGTGGAAAAAAGAAAGTCTCTTCAACAAATGGTGTTAGAAAAATTGGACAGCTACATGCAGAAGAATGAAACTAGACCACTTTCCTACACAAAAATAAACTCAAAGTGAATGAAAGACCTAAATGTAAGACAGGAATCCAACAAAATCCTAGAGGAGAAAACAGGCAGCAACCACTTTGATCTCAGCTACAGCAACCTCTTGCTAGACATGTCTCCAAAGACACAAGAAACAAAAGAAAAATTGAACTATCGAGACTTCATCAAGATTATAAAGCTTTTCCTGAACAGACCCATAACCAGTAAGGAGATTGAAACAGTCATTAAAAATCTCCAAACAAACAAAAGCCCAGGGCCAGATGGCTTCCCGGGGGAATTCTACCAAACATTTAAAGAAGAACTAATTCCTATTCTCCTGAAACTGTTCCAAAAAATAGAAATGGAAGGAAAACTTCCAAACTCATTTTATGAGGCCAGCATCACCTTGATCCCAAAACCAGACAAGGATCCCACCAAAAAAGAGAGCTATAGACCGATATCCTTGATGAACACAGATGCAAAAATACTCAACAAAATACTAGCCAATAGGATTCAACAGTACATTAAAAAGATTATTCACCACGACCAAGTGGGATTTATTCCAGGGCTGCAAGGTTGGTTCAACATCCGCAAATCAGTCAATGTGATACAACACATCAATAAAAGAAAGAACAAGAACCATATGATACTTTCAATAGATGCTGAAAAAGCATTTGACAAAGTACAGCATCCCTTCCTGATCAAAACTCTTCAAAGTGTAGGGATAGAGGGCACATACCTCAATATCATCAAAGCCATCTATGAAAAACCCACCGCAAATATCATTCTCAATGGAGAAAAACTGAAAGCTTTTCCACTAAGGTCAGGAACACGGCAGGGATGTCCATTATCACCACTGCTATTCAACATAGTACTAGAGGTCCTAGCCTCAGCAATCAGACAACAAAAGGAAATTAAAGGCATCCAAATTGGCAAAGAAGAAGTCAAATTATCACTCTTCGCAGATGATATGATACTATATGTGGAAAACCCAAAAGACTCCACTCCAAAACTGCTAGAACTTATACAGGAATTCAGTAAAGTGTCAGGATATAAAATCAATGCACAGAAATCAGTTGCATTTCTCTACACCAACAGCAAGACAGAAGAAAGAGATATTAAGGAGTCAATCCCATTTACAATTGCATCCAAAACCATAAGATACCTAGGAATAAACCTAACCAAAGAGACACAGAATCTATACTCAGAAAACTATAAAGTACTCATGAAAGAAATTGAGGAAGACACAAAGAAATGGAAAAATGTTCCATGCTCCTGGATTGGAAGAATAAATATTGTGAAAATGTCTATGCTACCTAAAGCAATCTACACATTTAATGCAATTCCTATCAAAGTACCATCCATCTTTTTCAAAGAAATGGAACAAATAATGCTAAAATTTATATGGAACCAGAAAAGACCTCGAATAGCCAAAGGGATATTGAAAAAGAAATCCAATGATGGTGGCATCACAATTCCGGACTTCAAGCTCTATTACAAAGCTGTCATCATCAAGACAGCATGGTACTGGCACAAAAACAGACACATAGATCAATGGAACAGAATAGAGAGCCCAGAAATAGACCCTCAAATCTATGGTCAACTCATCTTTGACAAAGCAGGAAAGAATGTCCAATGGAAAAAAGACAGCCTCTTCAATAAATGGTGCTGGGAAAATTGGACAGCCACATGCAGAAAAATGAAATTGGACCATTTCCTTACACCACACACAAAAATAGACTCAAAATGGATGAAGGACCTCAATGTGCGAAAGGAATCCATCAAAATCCTTGAGGAGAACACAGGCAGCAACCTCTTCGACCTCTGCCGCAGCAACATCTTCCTAGGAACAACGCAAAAGGCAAGGCAAGCAAGGGAAAAAATGAACTATTGGGATTTCATCAAGATCAAAAGCTTTTGCACAGCAAAGGAAACAGTTAACAAAATCAAAAGACAACTGACAGAATGGGAGAAGATATTTGCAAACGACATATCAGATAAAGGACTAGTGTCCAGAATCTATAAAGAACTTAGCAAACTCAACACCCAAAGAACAAATAATCCAATCAAGAAATGGGCAGAGGACATGAACAGACATTTCTGCAAAGAAGACATCCAGATGGCCAACAGACACATGAAAAAGTGCTCCATATCACTCGGCATCAGGGAAATACAAATCAAAACCACAATGAGATATCACCTCACACCAGTCAGAATGGCTAAAATCAACAAGTCAGGAAATGAGAGATGCTGGCGAGGATGTGGAGAAAGGGGAACCCTCCTACACTGTTGGTGGGAATGCAAGCTGGTGCAGCCACTCTGGAAAACAGCATGGAGGTTCCTCAGAATGTTGAAAATAGAACTGCCCTATGACCCAGCAATTGCACTATTGGGTATTTACCCTAAAGATACAAATGTAGTGATCCAAAGGGGCACATGCACCCGAATGTTTATAGCAGCAATGTCCACAATAGCCAAACTATGGAAAGAACCTAGATGTCCATCAACAGATGAATGGATCAAGAAGATGTGGTATATATACACAATGGAATACTATGCAGCCATCAAAAGAAATGAAATCTTGCCATTTGCGACAACATGGATGGAACTAGAGCGTATCATGCTTAGCGAAATAAGTCAAGCAGAGAAAGACAACTATCATATGATCTCCCTGATATGAGGAAGTGGTGATGCAACATGGAGGCTTAAGTGGGTAGGAGAAGAATAAATGAAACAAGATGGGATTGGGAGGGAGACAAACCATAAGTGACTCTTAATCTCACAAAACAAACTGAGGGTTGCTGGGGGGAGGGGGTTTGGGAGAAGGGGGTGGGATTATGGACATTGGGGAGGGTATGTGCTTTGGTGAGTGCTGTGAAGTGTGTAAACCTGGTGATTCACAGACCTGTACCCCTGGGGATAAAAATATATGTTTATAAAAAAAAAAAAAAAAAAAAAGAAAGGACAAATACCCAACTTTTGTAGCAACATGGACGGGACTGGAAGAGATTATTATGCTGAGTGAAATAAGTCAAGCAGAGAGAGTCAATTATCATATGGTTTCACTTATTTGTGGAGCATAACAAATAGCATGGAGGACATGGGGAGTTAGAGAGGAGAAGGGAGTTGGGGGAAATTGGAAGGGGAGGTGAACCATGAGAGACTATGGACTCTGAAAAACAATCTGAGGGTTTTGAAGGGGTGGGGGGTGGGAGGTTGGGGTACTAGGTGGTGGGTATTATAAAGGGCACGAATTGCATGGAGCACTGGGTGTGGTGAAAAATAATGAATACTGTTATGCTGAAAATAAAAAATAAATTAAAAAAATAAAAAAATAAAATAAAAAAAAAAAAAAAAAGATTATAAAGCTTTTGCACAGCAAAGGAAATAGTAGACAAAACTGAAAACATACTGAATGGGAGAAGATATTTGCAAATATCTTATCAGATAAAGGGCTAGTATCCAAAATCTATAAAGAACTTATTGAACTCAACACCCAAAAAACAAAAAAGTCCAGGTAAGAAATGTACAGAAGAGGGGTGCCTGAGTGACTCAGTGGGTTGGGGCCTCCTTTCGGCTCAGGTTGTGATCTCAGGGTCCTGGGATCCAGCCCTGCATCGGGCTCTCTGCTCGGTGGGGAGCCTGCTTCCTCCTCTTTCTCTGCCTGCCTCTCTGTCTATCAAATAAATAAATAGAATCTTAAAAAAAAAAAAAAGAAAGAAATGTACAGAAGACATGAACAGACATTTCTCCAAAGAAGACATAAAAATGACCAACAGATATATGAAAAAATGCTCAATATCACTTGGCATCACGGAAATACAAATCAGAACCACAATGAGACACCACCTCACACAAGTCACAATGGCTAAAATTAACAACTCATGAAACAATGGATGTTGGCAAGGATGCAGAGGAAGGTGAACCATCTTACACTGTTGGTGGGAATGCAAACTGGTGTAGCCACTCTGGAAAACACTACAGAAGATCCTCAAAAAGTTAAAAACAGAGCTACTCTATGACCCAGCAATTGCACTATTAGGTATTTATCCAAAGGATACAAACATAGTGATTCAAAGGGGCACAAGCATCCCAATGTTTTTAGCTGCAATGTCCACAATAGCCAAATTATGGAAAAAGCCCAGATGTCCTTTGACGAACAGATAAAAAAGATGTGGTGTGTGTGTATGTGTGTGTGTATATATATATGGAATATTACTCCATCAAAATGAAATCTTGCCATTTGCAATGATATGGATGGAACTAGAGGGTATTATGCTAAGGGAAATAAATCTGTCAGAGAAAGACAAATACATTATTTCACTCATATCCGGAATTTAAGAAACAAAACAGATGAACATAGGGGCAGGGAAAAAAAAAATAAGACAAAAACAGAGAGGGAGACAAACCATAAGAGACTCTTTACTATAGGAAACAACCAAGGTTGCTGGAGGGGAGATGGCTGGGGAGATGGGGTAAGTGGGTGATGGGCATTAAGGAGGGCACTTGATGGAATGAGCACTGGCTGTTATATGAAACTGATGGATCACTAAATTCTACCTCTGAAACCAATAATACACTATATCTTAATTAAATTGAATTTGAGTTTTAAAAAAATTTAAAATGAAAATAAATTAAGAAAAGAATACTTACAACAGCAACAATAAAAGAATATAGTACTTCTTTCACACACTGACTGAAGTGAAGAATATAAATCAAACCCAGGTGTTCCACTCCATTCGCTTAGGATGCCCAACTAGAACTATGAATGTCTAACAGCCCTGACCTAAGAGGGTTGTAATTACCAGGTGTTCAGGCCTATCAGGAATGAGGGCTAAGATTACTCGACAAACTAAAACACCAAGACCTACAGAGGCGATGGCTGAGGTTGGGATGAATTTAGAATAGATTGTGGACAAGGGAGCTAGTGAATACCACTCACAGCCCTGAAAGGAACCATAGCGATGGGGCTGTATTTCTTCCCTCCCTTTTTTTTTACCTCCTTCTCCCTCATTTACCTTCCCCCAAGAAGGAGAGGCAATAGGAGCCAGGAAGGAACTTCTCCCTGAACGATAGATGTAGACTTGGTACTGTGTAAAGGGTAAACTTAGGCAACTATGGGGTATGCCACTCATATATCCCTTCCGGAGAGAATCCGCCCTGGGTACAGTAACAACAGTAGCAAGTTAGTGTACAGCCTCTAGCTGCTGCACCTTAGGGATCTACCACAGCACTCTCTCCAAAGCCCCACTTTCTCTGGGATCCTTCCAGACAATGACTGAAGCACTGTGGGTGACTGAGGCCAGGGGTACTGGAGTCTGACCCATTTCAGTCTCCCATGAGGGCTCCGGGACTCTTCCAACAAGAAACTGTTCTAGCTGGCCAAGACATTGCAGAGAAGCTCTGCAGTTTGGCTTCTCTTACTCTACCCTCCTCTCCTCCTACTTTGCTTTCACAAGTATTAGGCTGGCATCAAGCTCTATGACTTTCTACTACCACTTCTGCTTCCTTGCCTCTTTGTCCATCACAAGCATTTCCCTCAGAGAATCCCTCACACATGCAATTCTATCTTGACATCTACTTCCTAGAAGACTAAACAAGTACAATCAATTTTATCTATTTCTCATTTCTGAGTCTTTCATTGCACTGTTTTTCTGCCCAAATATCCATCCTCCCTTCACCTGGCTGGCCTCAACTTTGGCCTCTTTGACCACAGACAACAGATACCAGTTCAGGCATCACATACCCTGGCAAACCTTCCCTGACCTCTCCACCACCACCAAAATCTATGTTGGATGATCCTACTAAGGCTTCCACAGCATAACGTACACTCTCATGGAGTCCTCATCCCTCTGATTTGTATTTTTTTTTTCCCTTTGGTCTGCATCCCTCCTCAAACTATAAACATCATGTTGGAAGGTCAGTATCTATTTCTTCAGTACTGTATACCTAGTACCCTCTGCAATGCTTCACAATAGTTGGCATTTTTTAAAGACCTAATAAACATTTCTCAAATGAACACCCACAAGGCAAGAGAATGAAAATCATGGAAACCAGTCAAAGGAGAACCCAGGGAGGAAGGGAGGAAATAGAAGTTAGGAGAATTCCACTAAATGAAAAACACTCTTTAGACATTTTTAAAAGGTACCCTACAGTTTCAGAAGTGGGAAGAGTGGAAAATCTTAAGGGCTCTGACCCAGCTCAGACACAAATCCTCAGAACACTGGATTCTACCCATGACATTATTTTTATTAGCAATGTGGTCAATTCTTGCCTACCTGGGAATGAGGATGTCATTGCACATCCTTAGACTGGTTCCTATCATTGGCCAAAATAAAGCTGTGACTCGAGGGAGTTATTGTATCTTGCATCATCTGGCCAGTTGATGCAAGATACAATAACTCCCTCGAGTCACAGCTTTATTTTGGCCAATGATAAGAACCATTCTAAGTAGGTTATGGCATGAACTTAAATGCACAAAGATTTGCACCTCTTAATTTAGGAAAGAGAAATTAAAACAGAAGATCCTCTAAGAAGTAGCTCCGCAATTAATGTGAATTACAGGATACATTAAAAAGAAGAAGAAGGGGCACCTGGGTGGCTCAGTGGGTTAAGCCGCTGCCTTCGGCTCAGGTCATGATCTCAGGGTCCTGGGATCAAGTCCCACATCGGGCTCTCTGCTCAGCAGGGAGCCTGCTTCCCTCTCCTCTCTCTGCCTGCCTCTCCGACTACTTGTGATTTCTCTCTGTCAAATAAATAAATAAATAAATAAATAAATAAAATCTTTAAAAAAAAAAGAAGACGAAGAAGAAGAAGAAGCAGCTTCTCAAGACCTCCTCTTTCACCTCCCAATTTGTTGGACTTTCTTATACCTATTCTTGTCAACTTGAACCCAGATGCTAAGTTTCATATGCCAGATTCCATACCTACTTCTAAACACTATGGGATTCAGTAACTTGAGTTCTTTCCTTTAGTACCAAGGTTATGTATTCTTCTGTGTTTAGGACCGAAATTTCTGTTCCAGCTATTTCTCTGTCCATCTTTACCTTGAGTGAAGACTCCACTCTATTCCAAAGGAAACCCAATACTCATCCTCATAAATAGACTTTTATTGGAGGCAAAGAAAAATCATCATTGTAATAATATTTATTTAAAAATGTATCATCCAGATGCCATTAAAATTACATTCATTTTTCTAAGTTAAAAAGAATTACATGCATGAGTACATAGTAAAGTCTATTAAATCAACATTGGTTTGAAGGTAGTTATTATGAAGTCATCAGAAACTGATGTCACTTCAATTAGACATCAAAAGTTGACATGCCCAAGAATTTATCTTATGCAGCAAATTTTGGTCTTAATGTATCACTTTCAAAAAGCCTTAAATTCTCAGAGGGACATTTGTTAAAAGGATAAAGCATGCCTGAAATATAGTACATTTTCCAACAGTGTTCTTTCTTACTTACTGATTCATCCTCCCTCCCCAGCAAGGAGGCCGTGCAGTTTTACCAGTAGGCTATACAACCTATGGAACAAAGCAGGCTGCAGAAGGGCTTCTTAAGCACAGCTGTAGCCCCTCCATGCAGACAACAAGATCTAAAAAGTGACTAACTAGGTTTTCAAACACAGATTATTTTAGGGGGTGGGCAATGCAAGGGTATCTGGGGCTGAGGTGGAGAACCAGGAACGAAATAGCAGGTTTAAAAGGACAAGTACGAGGAGGACCAGAAAAAAATATTACAGACAATAAATTACAACCCACAGCCCAACCCAGATGTTGGCTTATGGCACTCCAGTAGCCACTGCAGGGAGAGTTTAGTGAACTACATTAAACATGTGTGCATTTCATTTTATTTAATGTTTAAGCTCTTTAATTCTTTGTGTCTATGAAAAGTCACAGTCAGAAAATCCAGATGGACTATATTAATCAGAGCACATAATTTTAGTGGTAGACGTGCTTATTCCCAAAGCCTGGATATATTCCTAGAGTCTTCGCAATGCCTCGTTGTCTCGAGGTAAGAAATATGGTTGGCTCGGCAGCATTTGTTAATTTATGTAAGAAGGAAAATGAATCACATATAAACATATGGAAATATCCAAATGCCAATTTTTTTAGGTTAGCTCTTTGCGTCCTCATTTTCCTTTTAACCTGGGATTTATGCTATCAATTTTTAACGTTAAACAGATTCCTCACTTATACTTAGTTTTCAAATGTGTCTATGTATATATGTGTGTGTGTGTAAATTTCAAAGATATATATGTACGCATGTATGTAAATATATATTTATATGTATATTTTAGACTAAGTAAAATTAGTGTTTTCTTTGGATAGAAAACTGACAAATCCTTACTTCAGGATATTACAGTTAAGGGTTATGAACATTTAAGCAGGAGTTACTGCCATCCAGAGGCAGAAAGCCATGAACTGCCATATCCTATTACAGTTTTAACCAAAAAGGAAGTAAGCCAAGAAAAATGTATATATTGTTGCAGTTTTACCCATTAAATCATCGAAGAATAGGAAAATAATACTTATAATCAAGTGTCATTGGGTCTGTGGTCCTTCTGTCTTCATAAGTGCTGGAATATATTTAGCATTCATCAAAGCTAGTCATGGTAAAAGAGAATGCAGCTTTCTGTGTACAAGGCTAACCATTTCCACAGACTCCTCAAAGTGCAAAAGTATGAAACATCCTGAAAATGAACTCTTCTACATGTTTTTGAAAGTATATTTTTCTTGTTTTGAACTTACATGATATCTCAGACACTAAAAACTAATGTCTCCAGTGGGTGATGAAGGCAGTTTTCATTACCCTTCAGCATGGATAAAATATAGTATTTCCTGGCTATGAAAAGCCCATTAGGACACTAATATCCATCATTTGAACGTGCGATTCCAAAAATTTTTCAAAATGTATAAGGTAAATAATTTTAGTACAAATTAGTAAGTAAAATCCTAAAAGATTTTACAAAGCTCAAAAGTGCTGGGATTACTCTGAGGGAGTTCCTTATTATATAGATTCTGACTTAGAGAGAAAATGATATGTTATTTTTCTAGTACTCCATTATTTGATATTACTGACTATGTAAGGGTCAGTTTTCACAGCTGTTCCATAGCCCAAATTCTCTGTGTCAGTCAATTAATAAACAAATATATTAATTCTAGACTATTACTGCTTATTTACATTTTGTTGAAGATTCAAATTCAAAACTTACATCAATTTGGGGTTTTAACACAGGAAGAAATAGTGATTCCAAACTACATTTGCTCTTCCCAAGCACTTTACATAGCCATGACGGGTACAGATATAACTTTTTTGAATACTTTTTAAGATTTTGAATACATACACATGTACACACACAATCAGAAAGACTATAAAAATACAATCCTTCTGTTAACCAAGGCTACTTCAATTTTCTAACCAATTTACATTACTCAAAGGATTTCAGGGTCCGACCATTTTAAATCAAATAAAATAAATGACAATTAAATAAGAAAATATCATTAAATAATAACTTTCATTCCACCAAAAATATTTGTTGTTATGTTAGAATGTTTTCTAGAAGCCCACATTCAAATGTGCCAAGGGGATGGGTGGATGAAGAAGACTTCACCCCTTAGCAGTATAAATAGTTTTGACTTTCAGAAAAATTCCAAAACTACATTCTGTAGTGTCTTGTGCTTTGATCCTGTCTGAAAACCCTATTCCACTTTTTGTTTGTGAGTATCTTTCCATTAGATCTCTTGCATGTACAGGGTTATCAGTGCCCTCTACTGGTTTTCAGCCTGAAGTTTAAAAAAAAAACACACACCAAAAACTTTGGGGGAAAAAGAAGAAGAAAAATGAAAAATGAATGGAAACAGTCTTTCAAATCCTGGGAAATTTCACTCTATCTAAAAAAAAAAAAAAAAAAAAAAAAGATTCACTTAAGGTGATGTTTTTTGTTCACTTGTCTTAATTAACTCTTTATATCGAAGATCACAACTGTTGTGAAGTGGGTTGTTTCTGAGGAATTCCAAATCATTAAGATTTAATTCTTAATTCAGCTCCAAAAAAGGAGGTAGCAACACAGAATAAGGGAGGAAAAAACTGAAAATAGATTGAAAATAATTAATTTATTTTTATATATACATAAACTATTTGTAAATGACATAGGATAAGGTTTGGTGATACATACATACTAAACCACTAACAATAATCTTTGAAAATAAGTGGTATCAGAGATAAAAAGACTAAAGAGGATTATTTTCACTCCTTCCTTATTATACACATTGTTTAAAATTTTAACAAAGGGATTTGATCCTGAATCCCTGTACTCCTCACTTCTTCTCCAAATACCATTCTCCCATTGGGCCACAAGTAGCCTTCATTAGTCTGCTAACTTCTCTCCCTTCATCCCTTTTGATCTCCCTATAGTCAGTCTCATATAGAAGTTAGAGTAGTCCTTCTTAAATATGACTTATGTTATGCCTTTCCCCCACCAAATCCAACTTATGGCTTGCCATCATATATTTTAAAAATAATCAGTTTTGTTCTCCAAATTTTCCAGAAGCTTAAAAAAAATTCTTGGCACATAGTAAGTGTTTAATGAATAGTGAATACACAAATAAGAATGTACTATGAAATTTTTAAAAAGAAAAATAATTCAACTTATAGATGAAAACCAGCTACTAACAGTTTGACTTGAGTGAATTCATTTGACTTCTTTGGAACTTATTTATCATATGGACTAAATAATGAGCCAAGGTCTAAAGTTTTAATGGTTTGAGGTCTCCAGTTTTTTGCACCTAAACACACACACACACACACGCACGCACACAGAAGCAGACATCTTACTATAGGAGGAAACCTATCTTTGATTGTTTTTTGATGACATTACACTAAATAAGTGATAGAACTCTGAAGAATACAGGTGACATTGAATGCTTGCTATATGCCAGTACTATGATACACATTAACAAACAGATTTAGAACTTCAGGTGTATTCACTTATTTATACTTCAAACAACCATTGATGTAGGTGCCATTATTATTTTTAATTTCAGATAGGGGAAATGAGACACAGAATGATTAAATATTGTTCCTGTAGTCATAGTTAGCAAGTGAAATATTTGGGATGTAAACTCTCTCTGGTTGCATCACTCAAAGCCACTCCAGACCAGTGATAGTCACCAAAGGAATGCCAGGTACTAACAGGCTTTGTCTAACCAGCTTCCATTCTTACGTTAGAAAGAAACACATCCGCCATTGACTCACATAGGAGATGTATGGGTATTTGTACAAAAAGGGGTTCTATTAAAAATAAAAAAGAGGGGAATGGATTCTACGTAGACAAACAATAGTGTTTCTTACAAAATAAAGACTTGTTAACAACATAAATGTCTAGCACTAACAGAGAGAGAGTGAAGTAAATGGCTCCATATCACAAAGGTAAAATATGATGAAGCCACTAAAAATGAGGACAACACTGAACAATAAGAGAAATGCAGAGATACAGAAATGCAGAGAGGAAAATCAGAAAGCACTATAATTATAATTATGCAAAATTGTACATGCATATGAACAAGACGAAGAAAAATTGTGTGTTTAGTTTTTTTTATTTTTAGATTTCCATTATTCCTGATTTATTATTGTTTGTGTAGCAAAGAAAAAGAAAACCAGTAATCAACACCAATTTTCCTAAAAACCTACTCTAGACAAATGATCTAAATATAATATAGCCTGAGCAATAGCCCAACGAAAACTATAAAGAATGTTTATCACATAATGAAAATATTGATCCTCATGAAAAGCACATGATTTGTTATATTCCTCTTTATTACCTTCCCTACCATCATTTCCTTTGAGGGAAATATTTCCTTTAATACATCTCATTCCTCAATTCTAGAACCTGTCTCTCATTACACAATTACCTTAAGATTTAATTCATAATTTTTATATAGCAACTATAATTGGAGAAGAACTCTACAGGTAACATGTTCTGTTTTGGGAAGAGGAGGGGGAAGTGTGTTTGTTATATAGAGTGGATGGAAAAGATTATTTACCTGGAAATCTACCCACAAATTGTAAAATTTTAAGTTTGAAAAAATTAAAATCACATGATCTTCCTGTACTTTGTTAAACTATATGTGTATGTAGATATATGCACACATGTGCTGTGTACGCATCAGGTTATAAATGTTTTTATTTTTGTTTATGTGTATGTGTTCTATAAATAAATCTAACTGAATTATAATTAATTCACCTTGGTGCTTTCTTGTTGTTTTCTTCCCTGATATGTTTAAAACTCAAAATACAATAAAAATGTCTGATAGTATCTATACAATGATTGGGATGCAATTTGAATCTTATCTATCCTAAACTAATATTTGCAACTATATAATATTTGGCTAAAAGGATTCTTTACATTTCAATATTGTTTGCCACAAAATGGTAAGAGGGTCAGAAAATACTCAGTTGAATTGGAAAGAGAAACTATCCTAACCAGAAAAGGCAAGAGTTCACATCAATTTCAACCATTTACAAAAAAAGCTTGATAAAATTAGCTATAAACAAAACAAAAATGTATATTTAGGAAAAAATTATTATGAAAACAACTTAAGATATTATATAATATTATAGCTAATATTTATGAAATTACAGAAGCAATAAATTTAAGACCTATGACAGGAAATAAAACTTTAAATCAACAAGAGAAACAAACAACAGAATTGGATTCCCAAAGATTTTAGATCACAGACAACCAGTTGCATAACATAAAATAAATATATTAAAAATATTTTTTAAAAACAAAAATCTTGGAACACCTGAGTGGTTCAGTCAGTTAAGCATCTGTCTTCAGCTCAGGTCATGATCCCAGGGGTTCTGGGATCAAGTCCTGGGATCAAGTCCTGTATTGTGCTCCCTGATCAGCAGGAAACCTGCTTCTCCTTCTGCCTGCCACTCTCTTCCTGCCTGTGCTCTCTTTCTATCTTTCTCTCTCTCTCTGACAAATAAATAAATAAATAAAATCTTTAAAAACACACACACAAACACAGTAAAGCCTTAAGGTACTTTTTTGAATCCTGTTCAGGTTAAAGAAAAATGAACAAACAAATGAACAAAATCTAAAGAAAGAAAATATATAATCACTGAAATTAAAAATTTAGTGGATAGATTATACAGTGGACTGCATACAGCAGAGAAGTAATGATTTGGCACTCAACCTAAGACTAATCCAGAAAACTGCAGAGATAAAAAGATGTAAAATTTGAATAATAAGTTAATAGACATGAAGGAAAGAATATCATGTCTAACTGAGGTAACAGAAATACAGAATAGAATAAACTGGGGGATAGACTATATACCATAAGCCTGTGGCTAAGAATTCAGGTTCAAGAATCCAAATCATAATCATGATAAAGAAAAGTTCTACACTTGGGCAAAAGAGTGATATCACAAGATTCCAAAACAAAAAGACAGAGGCTTTTAAAGCAGCTAGAGAGAGAAGACATATTACTGCAAAAAGTATAATAATTAAATTGATGGTGTAATTTTTAACAGAAAAAAAACTGAACCAAGGATTATAGAAACATCTTCAAGAATAGGACAAAATAAACACTTCATTTAATTAACATCTCTGAAGATTTACCTCCAACAGATCTTCTCTAAATTAAGTTGTAAAGAAGTATTTCAGGAAAATTTAAAATTACTCAAGAATGAATAAGAAACAAGAAAGGATGGAGCAAATAAACATATAAAAGTAGACAAGATGGGGGCATCTGCATGGCTCTGACAGTTAAGCGGCTACCTTTGGCTCAGGTCATTACCCCAGAGTCCCAGGATCAAGCCCCACATTGGGCTCCCTGCTCGATGGAGGTCTGCTTCACCCTCTGCCCTTTACCCCACTTGTGCACTCCCTCTCTTTCTTTTTCAAATAAATAAATGCAATCTTTTAAAAAAATAGACAAGATGGAAAAACATTGACCATATAAAATAATAATAATAATTAATTATGGAGTCCAAACAAAGATGGAATTAATACTTAGAACAAAAATATATACAAGATAATGGGGTTCAATAAACTTTATGTGTTTAGATATATTATTCATGTGTAGAGTAGGGAAAATTATTAACTTCAGACACTGTCAACATATACATACATATATTATAAGTAATACAATTTAAAGGCAAGCACTTTAGTAGATTGACTGATGGACTCTAATTTCTCATACCTCCCTGAATCCATAACTTTGGTTCCAGTGGAACCACCTTTCCCAGGCATACTTGCCTCAGTTTCAGTAGACCAGCCCAAACCCCTACCCATACCCACATTTCCTGACCCATGAGTTTTGCAGGGCATCAGTTCCAAGGGTAGAGGCAACAGGTCTCATTTGAGAAGCAGACCAGAGCATACTTAGTTAAAACATGTCCAATTCAGGTCAGGGACCAAACACTGCCCACAACAGACAAAGACAGCCTCTGCAAATGATTGGCCTGAAGAATAAAGTGATAAGGACACTCATCACAGCAACATACTGAGACACTCCCTAAAGAATCAGGGGCTGGCAAACACGATACTACACTGCAGGGCACTACAGGACAACTTCTTCATAAAGCCACTACCCTCAAGAACAGGACATGTAGATGACTTTCCTAATACCAAAAAGCAGGCACAGAGACTTGGACAAAATGAGAAGACGAGAAATTTGTCCCAAATGAAAGAAAAGGACAAGGCTACACCCAGAGATCTAAGTGAAACAGATGTAAGTAACATGGCTGATAGAGAATTTAAAGTAATAATGATGAAGATACTCACTGGACTAAAAAAAGAGTGGAAGATATCAGTGAGACTCAACACAGAAACAAGGAACAACACCATACAAAGGACTCAATAGGCAAAATTAGAAACATGCTTGATGGAAAGAGAATCAGGAAAGAAAAAGCAGAGAAATGAATTAATAACCTATAAGACAGGACGGCTGGGTGGCTCAGTGGGTTAAGCCGCTGCCTTCGGCTCGGGTCATGATCTCGGGGTCCTGGGATCGAGTCCTGTATTGGGCTCTCTGCTCAGCAGGGAGCCTGCTTCCTCCTCTCTCTCTCTCTGCCTGCCTCTCTGCCTACTTGTGACCTTTCTCTGTCAAATAAATAAATAAAATTTAAAAATATATAACCTATAAGACAGAAAATGGAAAGTAATCACGCTGAACAAAAGAGATAAAAAATTATGCAAATTAGAATAAACTTAGTGAACTCAATGACTCCATCAAACATAATAAATCATATTATAGAAGTCCCAGAAGGAGAGAAAGGAGAACAGAAAATTTATTTGAAGAGATTATAGCTGAAAACTTCCCTAATCTGGGAAAGAAAACAGATATCCAGATCCAGGAGGCAGAGAATCCTGAACAAAATCAACAAAAGAAGATCCACCAACACACATTATAATTAAATGGCAAATTATAGTCATGAAGAAAAAATTTTAAAAGCAGCAAGACAAGAGGACAGTTATATAAAAGGGAAGGGAAATCCCATAAGGCTCTAAGGGGATTTTTCTGCAGATACTTTCCAAGCCATTCCAAGGAAGGGGCATAATGAAATCAAAATGTGAAGGGGAAAAATCTGCAGCCAAGAATACTCTGTCCAGCGAGGTAATTATTCAAAATAGGAGAAGAGATAAAGAGATACTCGGACAAAAAAAAGTTTCCCAGACAAACAAACGCTAAAGGAGTTCATGATCACTAAACCAGGCCTGCAAGAACTATTAAACAGAACTCTTTGAGCGGAAAGACCAAAACTGACAGTATGAAGATAGAAAAAAACAAAAAACAGTAAAAATGAATAATTTTGTAAAATATCAGTCAAGGAACTCACAAAATAAAAGGATGCAAAATGACACCATATCCCAAAAACATGGGGAGGAGAAGAGCAAAGAGTAGATTAAAAAAACAAGACCCAGGGCACATGAGTGGCTCAGGTGGCATGTTTGATTTGTGATTTGGGCTCAGATCATGACCTCATGGGCCATGGAATTGAGCCCCACATTGTGCTCAGGCTCCATGCTCATCAGGGAGTTTGCTTGAGATTCTCTCTCCCATGCCTTCTGCCCCTCCCTTCACTCATGCACACTCTATCTCTCTAAAATAAATAGATCCTTTAAAAAAAAAAAAAGACCCATCTATGCTGTTTACAAGACACTCATTTAATGGGTAAAGATACCTGTAGAAGGCGAGGGGATGGAGAAAAATTTATCATGCAAATGGATGTCAAAAAAAAGCAAGAATAGATATACTTCCATTGGACAAAACAGACTTTAAAGCAAAGCCTGTAACAAAAGACAAAGAAGAACACTATACAATCATTAAGGGAACAATCCAAGAAGAAGATACAAGAATTGCAAATATTTATGCACCCAACATGGGAGCACCCAAATACATAAAACAGTTAATAAGAACATAAAGGAACTAATTAATGGTAATACAATAATAGTAGAGGACTTTAACACCTCACTTACATTTATAGATCAATCTATAGAAATTCATTGCATATCTATACACCAATAATGAATCAGCAGAAAGAGAAATTAAGAAAACAATCCCATTTACAATTGCACCAAAAATAAGATACTGAGGAATAAACTTAACTAAACTTAACTAAAGAATAAACCTATATTCTGAAAACTATAAAACTGATGTAAGAAATTAAAGACAACACGAAGAAGTGGGAAGACATTCCATGCTCATGGACTGGAAGAACAAATATGTTAAAATGTCTATACTACCCAAGCAATCTACACATTCAATGCAATCCCTATCAAAATACCACTGGCATTTTTCACAGAGCTAGAACAAACAATCCTAAAATTTGTATGGAATCACAAAAGACTCCACATAGCCAAAGCAATCTCGACAAAGAAAAGCAAAAGTGGAAATCACAATTCTGGACTTTAAGTTTTATTACAAACCCAAAGTCATCAAAAGAGTATGGTACTGGCACAAAAATAAACATATAGATCAATGGAACCGAATAGAAAACCCAGAAATGGACCACAATTATATGGTTGATTAATCTTCAACAAAGTAAAGGGAAGAATATCCAATGGGAAAAATACAGACTCTTCAACAATGGTATTGGGAAAAGTGAACAACATGGAGAAAAATGAAACTGGACCACTATCTTACACCATACACAAAAATAAATTCAAAATGAATAAAAGACCTAAAGGGGAGATCTGAAGCCATAAGAATCCTAGAAGAGAGCACAGGCAGTAACTTCTATGACACTGGGTGTAGCAACTTGTTTATAGATATGTCTCCTGAGGCAAGGGAAACAAAAACAAAAATAAACTATTAGGACTTCATCAAAATGCAAAGCTCCTGGAGTGCCTGGGTGGCTCAGTCATTAGGCGTCTCCCTTCAGATCAGGTCATGATCCCAGGGTCCTGGAATCAAGCCCCACATCAGTCTCCCTGCTCCGTGGGAAGCCTGCTTCTCTCTCTCCCACTCCCCTGTTTGTGTTCCCTCTGTCACTGTGTCTATGTCAAATAATAAATAAAATCTTTAAAAATATATATATAAAGCTCCTGCACAGCAAAGGAAAGAATCATATGCATATCTGATTTATGTGTTTATGTGTATATGATAATGGCACATGGATGATCATATAACCAATGGAATAGAAGAAAAATTCCAATAATATACTCATGTTATATGCATACTTGATATACAATGGCTCCAGAACTGCACATCAGTAGAGAAAGGGATAAATGATCAGTAAATAGTGTGAGGACAATTGGTTCTGTTTAAGAAATTAGGTCTCAGTGCCTGGGTGGCTCAGTTGGTTAGGCAACTGCCTTCAGCTCAGGTCATGATTCTGAAGTCCCGGGATCAAGTCCCACATTGGGCTCCCTGCTCAGCAGGGAGTCTGCTTCTCCCGCTGACCTCTCTCCTCTCATGCTCTCTCTCATTCCCTCTCTCAGATAAATAAAATCTTTAAAAAAATTTTTTTAAAAATTAGGTCTCAATGTTTACCTTATGCAAAATTAAATTCTAAAGTTATTAAATAACTATATGTGAAAAGCAAAATGATATTTTTTGAAGTAATGTAGGAAATCTTTTTGATTTTAGAGTAAGAAAGGCAATTCTTAAAGGAAAATTACAACCCCATCCTTATGTTTATTGAAGCATTATTTATAATAGTCATGATATGGAAGCTACCAAAGCACCCACCAATAGATGAATAAAGAACATATATATATAGATATATAAACATATATGTAGAATAGATAGAGATAGAGAAAACAAGGATGGAATATTACTCAGCCATGAAAAATAATGAGCTCGGCCACTTGGAAACCATGAATGGAGCTAAAGGTATAAGCTAAATAAGTCAGACAGAGAAAGACAAATATCATATTATTTCATTCATATGGAATTTAAGAAACAAAACAAACAACAAAGGAAAAAGAGACAAAAAAGTCTTGTACAGAGAACAAGGAGAGATGGGTTCAGATAAAGGAGATTAAGAGGTACAAACTTCCAGTTACAAAAATAAATAAATAAATTAGTCATATAGATGAAAAATACAGCACAGGGAATATAATCAACAAGACTGCAATGTTTGGTGACTCTACTTATTGTGGTATGCACTGAATAATGTATAGAATCACTGAATCGTTATATTGCACACCTGAAATTAATGCAACACTATTTTAATTATATTTTAATAAAAAAAAAAAAAAGAAAAGGCAAATAACTTTAAATGAGCTCTCCATAGGAAAACAACGTCTATGACTAGGCAATTCACAGAAGACAAAAACAAAGGATACATTCATATGAAAAGATCCTTAGCCAGTGACAAAGAGAAACATGAATAAAACCACACTGACGAATCACTTCACAGTCAGATTTACAAAACTGAATTGAAAAAGGAATTAAACAATACAAAGCAACATATGGAATGACAGGAAGTGTAAATGTACACCTATACAAGTGTTTAGGAAGTTTATTTGTAACTATCTCCTAAATTTAAAGATGAACACCCCTTACCACTGGTCATTCTACTCCTAGAAAACTTTAAGATATGTACAAAGAAAACTAGGTTGTACATGTTTCAAAAATATCCAATAAATGGATTCAACAACAATACCTACCAAGGAGAGGATGGATTAATAATTTGTTACATTCTAGAACATACTACAATATATAATTAAAAAGAGATGAAAAAGAACTCCTGTTTCAAAATGGATAAATCTCACAGAAACAATGGAGAAAATTCCAGAAGGATATCACCAGTAGTTTTATCAATTTCTAATTTATATAATGTTTTAAAATATTTAACTTAAAGAAATAGGATATATTGTTTAGGAGTAAGTTGGCATGCAGTTAAACAAAAAAATACATGGAAAGATAATAAAAAATTCAGACAGTGGCTTTTTCTGGTAAAGAAAGAGAACAATATGAGTAGAAATGGGCCAAGAACAAAATGGGCTTCAATTATATTTGTATTATTTTATCTCATAATCTATTTTATGTATATATTTATTGCATTAGTTTGGACATCTTTTTACATCAAAATGTTTTTATTTAAAAAACATAAGTAGAAAACAAACAAACAAACAAACAAAAACAGAAGTAGGGGGTACCTGGGTGGCTCAGTCGATTAAGCATCCAACTTTGCTTTTGGCTCAGGTCATGATCTCAGGGTTGAGAGATCATGCCCCTTGTTGGGCTCTGTACTGAGCCTGCTTAGGATTTCTCTCTCTCCCTCCTCCCCTCCCTGACCCTCTCTTAAAATTTTTCTTTAATTTTTAAAAATTAAAAGAGCATAAATCTAGAATCAATGTGTGAATCCCACCTCCATCATTACTACATTTCTTTGAACCAGTTACTTAACCTACTTGAGCCTCACGATCTGTTAGAAAAAGTTGCAATAATACCTACCTTACAGATATATGATAACAATTAATGCACTACTGTTAACATTTGTAAAGCACTTAGCTTTAATGCCAAATACAGAGATCACTCAATAAATGGGACCTGCCATTACCTGTATGTGCCTCATCCCCTAGGGAGTTGTCTCTTGAGTCTGTTTATTATGTTATCATTTCTATATTGTAGAGCAGGCAGGGTTTTCTCAAGAAGGACATACTAGTTACCATAAAGTTTCTGGCACATTTAACACCTTATCAATCATGCCATGTGAAACAAATAATTACTTTGGGTACTAAATGTTGCACCACATTTTAAGCAGACTACTGAACCGACATTTAGTTAATTTATGAACAAGTAAACAAAATTATCAAAAAATCTTACTTCTTTGCTAATTGCAAAATAAGCAGCTCTCTGGTCAAGAACTAATTCTAGACTAGCATTTAAACAAAATAGGTAAATGAGCTATTCATGGAGCCTAAGAGGTTTTTAATAACTTTCATTTTCTCCGATAAAGAACGTGTTGCTCTCGAGAGTACTTAAGCTTTGTATGAACAGACAACTTGGAGTTTTTTATTACACTGTGCTTCCTATAGAAAAGAGAATATAAATATACCCTCTAGAGATAAGCAAGTCAACAAAGGATATTCTTTCTGCTGTTTCAACCCAATTTAGTTCCCAAAAATATCTCACCAAGAAAAAGAAAAATCCTTTCACATGCTTTATCTGTTTATGGTTCATCAAGTTTATGGTATTTTTGCCATTAAATTTTATTTTTACTTAAAAAAGAAAAAAGTATTTTTGAATATTAGCATGCCATCTATCATGATATTCTATCTATCCTTAGCCTATCTAATTAAAAACAAATCTAAAATATTGGTGGGTAAAAATATTTTTAATGAAAATGACCCCTTGATTCACCACTGTAAAGTCAAACTCCATAAGCAAAAACAGACTCTTGTTGGCTGGTTAGCAAACTACATTACTATTATTTGCAAAAGTCTATTTTCATCTTATCTCTTTCAAATCCACAGAAAATAATGAATAAAAATCCTCAAACAACCATAAATGTTATATAGAAACTCTTAATAATTAGTTTTGATCTTAATATTTTTCTCTCCCCTTCACCTTTCCAATGTTTTGCTTCATGAGAGAAAACAAGACTTTATGGCCTGAAACTGTCAGTCCTGTTAGAATATGAAATCAAACAGACTATGATTAGAGGTGGGAAAAATGTAACTTGTGATTATACTGGCCAAACTGAAAAAAAAAGTCATCTCAGGCTAGGTCCTCTAACACACACACCCCAAATAGGAATGAGACAGGAATTTGTCCCACCTCACTTCCCCTGTTTTCTGCCCTGAGCTAGAATATCTCTTGTTTCAAGGCTGCCTGAGTTCCCTTTCAGCCTAATGAATCTTCCATCTTAATAAAGCAGAGATATAATAAGCAAATGCACTTTTTAAAAAAAAAAGAAAGCGGGGATTATTACATTAATATTAGACAGAATACAGACAAAGGTATTAAATAACAAGTAGGATGCATTATGTTAAAGGCTATAAATCATAATGAAGAATAAATAAGTCAATATCTATAAACTACAAACACAGCAACAATTTACATAAAGAGGCAACTACAGGAGATAGAAGAAATGTAGTGAAACACTAATTACAAATTATCTTAAATATCTCTCTCATTTTAAGACAGATTTAGTAGGCTGAGTCAGCCAAGATAGAGGAGACTTTAAAACCCCAAATGCATAAAACAAAAATTTAAAAAACCCATAAGGTATAGGAAAACTATAAACTACTGTAAACTACTACTTTGACAGTAGATAGGTTATTTTCAAGTGAACATAGATCATTCATAAAAATTTACTACATATAAGACTCCCTACACACACAGACACAAGTTAATAAATTTTAAAAACTGGAGCTAGCTAAAAAATATTAAAGTTGGGCACCTGGGTGGCTCAATTGGTTAGGGTCGGACTCTTGATTTTTGGCTCAGGTCGTGATCTCAGGGCCAAGGGATTGAATCTCACATGGGGTTCCACGCTCAGCAGGGAGTCTGCTGAAGATTCTCTTTCTCCCCCCCAACCGATTCTCCCTCTTTCTTTCTCTCTTTAAAGTAAATAAGTAAATCTTAAAAAAAAAAAAAAAAAACCTAAAGAGTAAAAACTGTATTCTTTAACATTACAATAAAAGCAGGAAATAATAAAAATTTTAAAGTCCCTTCTACTTGTAATTTTTAAAAGTGATATTAAAATCTGTTCTTTCCTGTGTTAATTTTAGCCATTCTGACAGGTGTGAGGTGGTATTGCCTTGTAGTTTTTTGATTTGTGTTTTCCTGATGATGAGTGATGTTGAGCATCTTTTCATGCTTCTGTTGACTATCTGTATGTCTTCTTTGGAAAAATGTCTATTCATTTTTCTGCCCATTTCTCAATGGATTATTTGTTCTTTGAGTGTTAAATTTCATAAGTTCTTTATAGGTTCAAGTTACTAATACTTTATCAGACATGTCATTTGCAAATAACATCTCATTCTGAAGGGGTTTTTTCATTATTGTTGATTATTTCCTTTGCTGTGCAGAAACTTTATTTTGGTAAAGTCCCCATAGTTCATTTTTGCCTCTTTTCCCTTTCTTCAGATGTGTCTAGTAAGAAGTTGCTACAGCACATGTCAGAAAGGTGGCTGTCTATGTTTTCCTCTAGGATTTTGATGGTTTCCTATCTCATATTCAATATCTCATTATTCATCTATTTTGAATTTATTTTTGTGCTTGGTCTAAGAAAGTGATCCAATTTCATTCTTTTGCATGTACCTGTCCAGTCTTCCCAGCACCATTTGACAAGTCTATCTTTTTTCCATTGGATATTCTTTCATCCTTCGTCAACCATATAGTTGTGGGTACATTTCTGGGTTTTCTATTCTGTTCTGTTGAGCTATGTGTCTGTTTCTGTATCAGTACCACACCTTCTTGATCACTACAATTTTGTAATATAACTTAAAGTCAGAATTGTGATGCCTCTAGCTTTGCTTTTCTTTGTCAAGATTGCTTTGACTATTTAGGGTCTTTTTTGGTTCATACAAATTTTAAGATCATTTGGTCTAGCTCTATGAAAAATGCCAGTGGTATTTTGATAGGAATTGCATTGAATGTGTACTTTGCTTTGGATAGTATACACATTTTCACAAGATTTGTTCTTCCAATCTGTGAGCTAAGCAAAATAAATTAGTCAGAGAAAGATAAATACCATATGATTTCACTCATATGTGGAATTTAAGAAACAAAACAGATGAACAAAGAGGAAAAAAAAGAGAGAAATTATAAAACAGACTCCCAACTACAGGGAACAAAGTGAGGGTTGCTGGAGGGGAGATGGGCAGGGGGATGGGTTAAATGGATAAGGTGTATTAAGGAGGCAATTGATATGATGAGCACTAGGTATAATATGAAAGTGCTGAATTCCTCTAAATTTTACTCCTGAAACTAATATTACACTGTATGTTAACTAACTGGAATTTAAATAAAACCTTGAAACAAAAATAAATAAAATGAAATATAAATAAAAAGAGACTTTCACATTAAAATAAATAAATAATTTTTCAAAATAAAAAATATAAATGACATTAATTAACCCTTGGATCAAAAGGAAAAAATACAAAATAAAATTACACAATTTCTAGAAAATATTGACAATGAAACGGCTTAAATAAATGGAATACTATTAAAGCAGTGCTCAGAGAAAAGAATGAAATACTTATGTTAATAATAAAGAATGCATCTCAAAACGATAAAAAAAGACCAGCAAATAAACCCACAAAATAAACCATAAGAGATCAAAATGAATAAGTTTAAAAGTCAAAAGATAATAAAATAGAAAAAATAAAAGGAACAGAAATTAGAAACTACCAACCAACCTAAAATTGGATCTCTTCTTCACACAGGATAAATTCCAGCTGACTTAGAGGTGTGAATGTGAAATAATTATAACTACACAAGTTCTAGAAGAAAAAAAATGAATGTATCTCTTTAAAATTGATTGGAAAAAACTTTCTAAGTATACTTTGAAATCTAAGAGCCATTGAAAATAGACAATAAATTTTATTATATAAAACAAATACTATTATTAAACAAAAGCAAAAGCTAAATGATCAGTGACAAATTGGAGAAAAAGTGTAATTTACAAAAAAGAGATTATATCCTCAGTACATAAAGGACTTCTAAAATTTGAGAAGAGAAAATAACCTGTTTAACAAATGGTATGTGTGGTACACAGTTTTCTAGTTCTGCATTTAAGGAGCTTAGACATTGTCACTCTATCCTAACAAGTTGAAGAGTGAAAAATCAACAACTTTTCTTGGATTTGTAGGTAAGATGAGGTCATAGGAAAATCCATTTCACTTCAATGCTGGAAAGATAGACAAAACAGGGGAGACAAAACTAGGGAGATAGACAGAAACAGGGAGAAACAGGTTACTGGAGCAGAAACTCTTGAATGGAAACTGCTGTGGGCTCCAGTACCAGAGTGGAAACACTTGAGCTGAAAATGATGAGTTGCTGGAGGTTCTGTGTAGACGACTCTGAGAGTTCAAAACTCCGGAGGGACCCTATAATAGTTGGATTCTCACACTATTGTGAGATTTACCTTTAGGACTTGAATTGATTCCTATATTAACATCAGAGAAAAAATGACCCCTGGCTCTCTGCAGGAAAGGAAGGGAAAATGAACCATTTTGAAATTGGCCAAAGCACCCTTAACAGAACCAGCCCTCAAAAGAACTACTTTAACCAGAGCCTACCCTGACCTAGGGAAAGGAAATACCCAATTCCAACCACTCTATCTTTCCCATGAAAATAGGCAAATACACAATCATCCCACTCTGGCCATCCTCTTCCACCTAAAGAGGAAGAAGAAAACTGAGAAACACTTGTGAAGTTCACAATCCAGCCTCAGGCTCACTGAAAGACTGAGACCTAATCGTAGGACTGTATTATCCTTACTATTACACATTTACCCTCCCTCACACATTACTACCATATTATTAAGGCCTTTTTTACAAAAGTTCCTTTTACTCTGTCATTATGTCTATCAGGCAAACATTACAAAGTATATCAAAAGACAACATAATTTGGGTGCCTGGGTGGCTCAGTGGGTTAAGCTGCTGCCTTCGGCTCAGGTCATGATCTCAGGGTCCTGGGATCGAGTCCCGCATGGGGCTCTCTGCTCAGCAGGGGCCTGCTTCCTTTATCTCTCTCCGCCTGCCTCTCTGCCTACTTGTGATCTCTCTCTGTCAAACAAATAAATAAAATCTTAAAAAAAAAAAAAAAAGACAACATAATTTGAAGAGACAAAGCAAGCATCAGAACCAGACACTGCAGGAACATTGGAATTACCAGATCAAGAATTTAAAACAACTATGATTAATATACTAAGCACTCCAATGGATAAAGTAGACCACATGTAAGAACAGATGGGCAATATAAGCAGAGAGATAGAACTCCTAAGAAAGGAACAAACAGCAATGCTAGACATAAAAAGAACAAAACAAAACACCATAACAGTGATGCCTTTTGATGGGGTATTAAGTAGACTGGACATGGTAGGGAAAGGATGTCCAAATTAGAAGCTGTGTTAATAGCATCCTCAAAACTGAGAAAAAGAAAAAAAGACTGGGGAAAAAAAAAAAACCAATATTCAAGCACTGACAAATCAAACCCAGAATATACAAAAAGTATAACCTACACATAACAGGAAACGCCAGAGGAGGAAAAAAAAAAAAAAAAAAAAAAAAACAAAGAAACAAAAGAAATATTTGAAAAAACAGTGACTAAGAATTTAACCAAATTAATGTCAGATGCCAAACCACGGAACTAGGGAGCTTAAAAAACACAAAGCGGCATGAAAAACAAACAAACAAAAAATACTCATCAGTCATATTATTTTCAGACTATGAAAAATAAAGAAAAAATCCTGAGAGAAGGCAGAGAGGAGGGGAAAGAACACTTTACCTATAGAAAAACAAAGATAAAAATTGTATCTGACTTCTCAGAAATCATCATGCAAGCAAGAAGAAAGTAAAGTAAAATATTTAAAGAGATGAGAGAGGGGTGCCTGGGTGGTTCAGTCAGTTAAACAACTGCGTTTGGTTCAGGTCATGATCCCAGGATTCTGGAATCAAGCTCGGAGTAGGGCTTCTTGCTTGCAGAGAACCTGCTTCTCCCTCTCCCTCTGCCTGCCACTCTCCTTGCTTGTGTTTTCTCTCTCTTCGTCAAATAAATAAATTTTTAAAAAACATAATAAAGATAAAAAATAAATTGATGAGAGAAAGAAAACACCAATATAGGATTCTGTTCTCCATGAAATTATCCTTCAAAAGTGAAGAAGAATTAAAGATTCTCTCAAACAAAAATTGAGGGCATTTGTTACAAGCAGAACAGCCATGCAAGAAATGTGAAATTCTTCAGAGAGAAGGAAAATACTATAGGTCAGAATCTTGGATCTTCAGAAATAAAGGAAGAGCAGCAAGTAAGGAATTAGTGAGGGTAAAATGAAAGCATATTTTTGTTATTCTTAATTGATATGATGGCAGTTTATTCAAAATAATAAGAACAATGTATTTGATTGTGATGCATGTGTGTGTGTATGTACATGCATCTAATGCTTATGTATAAGGGAAATGAATGAGATCAATGATGTAAGCATGAGAGAAAGCAATTAGAATTATTTTGCTATTGTAAGTACTCACATTAACAGTGAAGTGATACAGAGTTTTTTGAAAATGGACTTAGGCTACCTGTAAATGTATACTGCAAAATCTAGGGCAACCACAAAAAAAAAAAAAAAAAAAAAAAAAAAAAAAAAAAAAAAAAAAGCATAACAGATATGTTAAGAAAGGAGAAAAAAATATATAAAATTTTCAAATAAAATCACGAAAAATAGTAAAAGAGCAGAAAACAAAAATAGAAACGAAGAATAAGGGCAACAAATAAAAAATAATTAAAATATGGCAGCTATTAACTCAACTAACCATTTTGAATCTCAGTGGGCTAAATACGCCAGTTAAAAATAAATAAATAAACACACACACCCCACCCATTAGAAGACAGAGATTGTTAGAGTGGATCAAAAAAGTAAGACCCAACTCTATGTTCTCTATAAGAAATATATTGCAACCGGTAGAACATCAATGTACTTCCAGAGCCAAAATCTGTTTTTGTTATCTATGCCTACAGAAAACATTCCCCCCAAATTTAGTGGCTTACAGTAACAAATATCTCACAGTTTCTAAGTCAGGAATCTGGGCACAGCTTAGACTGTCTGGCTCACAGTCTCTCACAAGGCCACAATCAAGGTGTTGGCAGTCATCTCAAGGCTTGGCTGGAGGACCATCCATTTCCAAATTCACTCATATGGTTGACAGGCCTTAGATCTTTGCTGGTCGTTGGCTAGTGACATCACTACTGTGACACATGGACTTCTTTCCATACGACAGCTCCTATGGCAGCTGGATTTGCCCAGAGCTAATAAGTTCTCTTTTATGAAACAAGGAGGTGTATGAGTCTGTGTGTGTTTGTATGTGCATGTTTATGTGTACAGAATTAGAAAATAACCATTTTGTAACCCCAAATAAGCAAATAGATTGAGGCAACAATTGCTAATAGACATGAAATCACTTGGCATTTTAAAATGGAAGGATCAAGCTGACTGCACATGAAACCAATGATCAAACTTAGCTTCAATAAAGGTGAACAACGAGACATTATATTTCTCATAATGTACTGGTATATTTTTTTGCACTATGAAATAAAATGAAATGAGTCAAGCCTCTAGATTTAACTACCAGTTTATATAAAATACAGGGATGGAGCAGCAAGATAAAAGACAGAACAAAGCAATAAGTATAATGCAGAATATGGAATTTTTTTAAAAGTCAAAAGACCCATTTTCTCTCCCAAAAATTCACGGGCATGAAAAAAGGGGACTGTAGTAGGGAAATCTTACAGAATAAAATAATTTTAAGACAAATACCAAAGACAATGTGTCATGCTTATTAGAATTCTAATGTAAATATATTACTGCCAAATTTTTTAAACATTCAGAGAAATTTAAACACTCAGTATGTGAAGTATCAATTCTGTTAAGTGAGATAATGGAGTGGCACTTATAAACATAAAGAATTATTCTCATTCATTAGAGATTGGTAAAATAACATGATGTCTAGAACTTGCCTTAACATAATCCGGTGGGGGGGAAGCACGGGGAACAGGAAAAACAAAACATCTTTTTATTTAACCATTAAGTAATTCTTTTTCTCATCTATTTCTTTTGTAAAACTGCCAAGTAAAACATTTGAAATCTTCATATATCTGCCTTTCCTAATTTTTAATGGCACAGAGTTTCAGAGCTGATGAAAAACACTGTTTAGAATGTTGGGTCAGGGACGCCTGGGTGGCTCAGTTGATTGAGCAGCTGCCTTCGGCTCAGGTCGTGATCCCAGCGTCCTGGGATCGAGTCCCGCATCGGGCTCCTTGCTCCGCAGGGAGCCTGCTTCTCCCTCTGACTCTGCCTTCCACTCTGTCTGCCTGTGCTCGCTCTCACTCGCTCTCTCTCTGACAAATAAATAAATAAAATCTTTAAAAAAAAAATTTACTAGAATGTTGGGTCAAACAACTAAGGAGAAATATTTATAGATTGCAAAATGTATTAATCAGAATAGGCTAGATTGTGAAGAAACAAACATTCCTAAAATCTCAGTGACTTAATAACAAATGATTTTTTGCTTATATTATATGTCTAGTAAGACATATAATGTCTTACAGTGTGTGCAGGGATTTGACAATTCCATGCAGGACAACTGACCTCAGTTGCCACAGGGGTGAAAGGAATAGCCTAGACACACATGTTATTATGTTTTTACTTGAAAAATTACACAGATCATTGCTATATCTAGCCCACTGGCCAGAATACATTATGTGTCTCAAACCCAACTGATGGGGATGCTGGGAAATAAAGTGTTCTTGTATATCCAATAAGAATAAATTAAAACAAAACCTTTAAAATACATGTTTACTCCAGTTACAATCTCCCTCCTATTGTAAAACCAATATTGAGGAACCCCTTATGAACTCTGAAATGGAGCAAATAAACTTAATCTATAAAATCAACACTCTTGTGGTTCTAAATAGATATACAAGAACCCTACAGACACTCACCAGGTCTGTAAACATTAGGAAGCTCATCCCAACATTGTCGCAGATTTTACATTTATACTGGTTCTCTTTGAGGACTGTGTTTTGTATTTGTTGGGTATCTCTATGAGAGAGAGATAGAGAGATCATTGAAAAATGATGAGTGGGCACATCTTTGTCTTGCTCTAGATTTTGATGGAGACTTGGCAAAAAACAAAAACAAAAACAAAAACAAAAACAAAAAAAACCCCAACCTGGACCATTTGCTGAAATGCCTTCCCACCCACAAATTATTCATTCATTCAACAACTGCATGTGTCAGGCACTGTTCTAGGCTCTGGAGGTACAATGAACAAAAAGAAATGCCATTCATCCAATGGTATTACTCTATCTGCTTAAACTCATACTTAAAGAAACATACTTCAGGGGTTTTCTATGTCTACAGATTGTCTGATGGTAAGATGAAGCAGATAACAGGGTGAGACCAACTCCTATAGATAAAAGGATTTTCTACTGAGGAATAGAAATTTATACTCTGAAGAATTCAGGAAAGTGTTATGCATGTTATTATAGTTCCACCACGAAGTCAGATGTCCCAACCTGCTTTCCTAATTAAAGAAAATTAAGGTTTCTCTACACCACTCATTTTTTTCTGAATGTTACTCTTTATAAAAATGTTCTACTGTCAAACCAGTTAGCTTGTATTTTGTACCTATAACGGAAAAGCATAAATCAAAATGTGTTAAACCATTTGATAACCATGTGGTACCTTAATAGGTAGGCTCTCATTTCTAAGTAGCCTTTCAGAACTCTTGAAAGAACCTCTCTTTTTCACTTGAAGAATATTGTTTTTGTTAAGCATATTGTTAACAGCCAAAGGGCTTAATGTTTAATCTTACATGCTGTTAATGTAATAAAGGGGAAATTAAGCAATTTATGTGACTAGCTGTGTATGTGGAAAATAGGTAGCCCTTTGTTGATGTAATAAGTAAGATACAGGACTTCAAGGATTTACTTAATAACATTACTTTCCACATTGAAAAGAAATAAGCAGCATAACCATTCCTGGGGTACTTTGTAATTATGACAAATCATATGGAAAGACAAATGGGAATAGATTTCCCTTTCAGAAGGGCAACTGCTGTGTCTATTCTGAGTTGTTCATAGGTTGAGTTTCCAATGGTGGTTGACTCCTGGCCCCTCTTTCCTCTACCCCTCCCCTTGTGTTGATATGTCAGAAGGTATCCTAAAAAGGAGTGGGGGAAATTATGTTATTTTGCTACTTGATAACTGTTCTAATAAAAAACTCCGGACACTGTACCTTTTGGAGAAAATAAGATGGAGGGATTTATAGTAGATCCAATATTTCTCCTGTCACTTCAGATATATTCAACATTTATAGTTATGTTAACTCAACAAGTTCTTGTTTTTAAGCTCTGGATTATGTTTAAGGATGGATCATGTTTGAGAAATAAAATCCTTTAATGGTTCCCTTTTGGTCTTTTTTTTTTTTTTTCTATATACCCATTTTATAACAGTTGTGAATGTATACAGATATATAGAGATTTTTTAACCATGTGAACTCGCTATTTTTTAGGTAAAAAATGATCAAATATATACATGGAAGTCATCAGATGATTACGTTTATATGAAAAAATGTGGAAATTAAGAGGAGTAAGTGAATATAGACCTCCTTAAAATATTGTTAAACAGTAAGTTGTTAATCAAATCAACGTTATTTGAATAAGTGGGAAAATCATATAATTACCTAGGGATGCCTGGGTGGCTCAATCAGTTAAGTGCATGCCTTTGGCTCAGGTCATGATCCCAAGCTTCTAGGATCAAGTCCCACATCGGGTTCCTTGCTCAGTGGGGAGACTGCTTCTCCCTCTGCCTGCCACTCCCCTTGCCTGTGCTCACTCACACTCTCTGTCTTGCTAACAAAGAAATAAAGTCTTTAAAATAAATAAATAAAATAAAATAATCTAATAGATGAAAACCAATCCAAATTTCATAAATGAATTGAGTAATCACTCCAAATTATTTTTGAAATACTAAGAAACATCTATATTATATAGACAAAATAATCACCTATATTTCCTGTGCTGTCCAATTTATATTTTATGATCTCAAACTTGCAATGTCCTACAAGTCCAAAAAACAACAAGTTCACTACTGCAAATTCCAAAGCTGACTGCTTTTCTTTATCTTTTGCCAGTGGGGAAAGTAAAATTATAATAGAAATCTTTTTTTCATTGAAATTCTAAATTATCCCCCCCAAATAGAAAAATCAGCCTGCAAAGCAAAATAAAATGATTTACTACTGTATAATAATCTTTAAACCTACCAATCATGTCAGTCTGCATTTTTAAGCCAAAGTTGATTATTATTTTTCTAAAACATAATATAAGAACTGGTGTTACATAAGTTTTATGAAGGAAGTTGACATTTAGGGAGGGAGAGTTACTTGTTTTAAGATTCTACTAGCAGTTAACTTTATATTCCTTGTCTCCTCTTTCCAAGAGATAATTTCTCTTCATGATGCCTCACAAGATAGATAGACTTCTGCAAATTGAACAGGAAAAACAAAGTTCTTTGATGCTTTCCGTTTTTAGATGAAGGCTAGAAATCTTAGCTTATTCTCTAAATTTCCATTTTCAAGCTGCTACATTACATTCTTTTATCCCTTTCTACTTTATTTTTTTAGCATCGGGGAACATTCATCAAGAAAAAAAGCTTAGACATCCTTGTGCATCTATTTAATTAATTATTTCCTTTAAAGCAGAAGTTGTATGGATGAGTGATTTGTAATGTTTCTAAATGCAACTTTTTAAAAAAAAAAAAAGTAGTAAGATGAATTTTAAAAAAGGATCTTGAGGCCACTTGTTTCATCACTGTTCTAATAAAACTCTTCCGTGCAAGCGGAAAAGTAGCCATTGCACATAATTTCTCTCTCCCACTCGGTAAGGAGCCCAGTTGAATATCCATTGATTTTGCTGAACTACCCATCACACAGATACTTAATGAAGTTGGTGGTTTGAGAGGACAAGTCACAGGATGTGTGCCACCAGACCAAATGCCTCCAGTGTAACATTGTTGTCAGCTCTGCCTCTATCATGAAATGATCTATTTCAATGGCATGTGAGAAACAATTGATCTTGCAGGTAATAGATAACTCCAAAGTAATAGCATCCAAGAAAAGCAGAACAGAAATCACTTGAGCACCATTTTCTAGTGCCTAGGATTGAAAATGAGCTTTCGTGTGAGCCTGAACCTAAAAAGGATGAATTCTCGTTTTCCAGAATATTTATATAATCTACTATATTTTCTAAATCTGTATATGTTGATCAAAGATAGGAAAAGCAATGGATTTTATTATATATAAACTGTGGCCGTGCTGACAATGAACTTTAGATTGATGGGCTGAATCTCCAAATCCTGGCTGTAATTTTCCACCACACATGACCAGCTAAATACACATATTGTAGAGTTTTGGCAGCAGTTTTCCCTTCATTGTCAGTGGTTTTTTTAACGCTGACAGAAATAGGGAGGAAATCCTCAAAAGAATGAAATCATTAGAGTAAGTTCTATTTGTATATTTTTAGACAATCAGAACAACCCTTTGAAGGCAGTTTGTGGTAATAATTTTATGCACGTTTCCTATACTGCCTATGCCTGGAATCTGCCCTGATCTGGCTTCCTGGCTGGCTGCCCTCCTGTAAACACTGTAGAAATGAAATGCTGCCACAAGGAATTGTCTTCGAGACTGGCCACTCTACTAAAGTACATGCCACAGGGGCCGTCCGAGTTAGGAAAACAAACCATTTCATCAGATGCAAGAAATTCCTACTCCGTGAATTGTGAGCCTTTTTTCCCTCGCAGTGGTGATGAGAATTACCATATAGGGAGCACCCAGTGAGCACCTACTGTGTAAGCACAAAGGTGGGCACTGAATGCACTTAATCTCTTCCTTATAACAACACAACGGAATTGTGTTATTGTCCCAAATTTCTGGCTGAAATAAACAAAGGCCAATAGAGGTGAAGACTCTTGTCCAATGTCTCATGGTAAGAGGCATCTCCCCTGCACACCACATAACTACAAGAGCTAAAATTCTAACTCATCCAGCAATCAGCCAGCTGACAGTTTCCTAAAGTTGGCAGCAGCAGTCCGCTGAGTCCTGAGCAAAATAAAGCATGATAGAATAGTGCTTTCCATGGAGAATGAGTGAATTATATTGTCATCTATCTTTTAAGCCTGCTAACGTGACTCCCAAGAAGTTGCCTGGGTCTGAACAAACTAGACACAGAATAATAACATAAGTGTGAAATGTTGTGTTAACATGGAAACCAGAAAGAACGTTTAAATCTGTTTTGAAAAATAACTTTCAATTCATACAAATAAATTGCATCTATCTATATGAATGTGATTTCTGTTGTCCAATTAAAAGAAAAAAAAGATAATTTGAAATAAACTGTGACGTGACTCTCAGTGCATGTAAAAACCTTTCTTTCAATATAGAATTATGTCATTTTAATCAACGCAAAATTAGCTTCTACCAAACACCACTCAAATGATGAATGACAATATTTTTAAATATCACTTAGAAAAGTTTCAAATTATTAGGAAAACAGTGATAGCTTAAATACCTGCTTTACTCGTCTAGTTATTTATTATTCATTCCACAAACAGTTAATTAACACTAGCACCTAAGGAGAAAGTAGTGGGCATATAAGCATAAAACGGACTCTCTATCTTTACGAAGCTAATTGACCCGGAGATATCTTAGTTTTATTACTTAAACATTTGCATACAGAGTGTACATTAAGTTCCTTCCATGCACGAGGTGCTCTGTTTTATCCTTAGAATGAGAAAGGGATGTATACACGGTGTCTACTTCAAATAGTGTGCACTCAGGTTATAAGGCAGGAAACCAAATTATAGTGGTTCAAGTAGCGATAACGGAAGCAGTGTAGACTGAAAACCGAAGTGGGGTGGTGACAGTCAGGGGTTAGATGAGCAGGCCTGCGGGAGACTGTCTACTCTTCATCCCAGGTTACTATCACAGTTGACGATGGGCAACAAAACCGTATTGCAGAAGAGGTTCGCAGGTGGAGTCAGGAGACCTTGGTTCTAATTGCACGGCCTATGCTAACATGCAAGAGGCCGAGCTCCTTATGCCTCAGTCTCCTCATCTGCCAGGTAAGGGAATTTGGTGGTCTATATGTTCTCTTCGACTACCTTAAACCACATGAAACTTTCTTTTCTATTTGATTCTGAGGAAAGTTTATAAATATAAATACATTTTACTCCTATGATCAGCAACTCAACTTTCCTAAGGGGAAAAGACTTAGTATTCCATGTATACTAGGATCCTCTTCCCAAACACCTTTTAAACACCCATTTACCAGTGATGATGAGTTATGCAGTGGTCACAGTGTATTTGGGAGTTTATTCTTAAAGGTGAAAATGATAAATAACAGGTATTTAATATCAATCTACATTATATTTAAAGCTGTCTATAAAAAGTAAAGATTCAATTGACTATTTTATCCATACTGTACCTTCCAGAAAGAACCTGCTTTATACTGTGGGGCATGGATAGTCACCTGCCTCCTGTGAGTTGAAGACTCTCTAAGTTATATCTGCCATTCTGTATGAAATTCTAGCATTCCTGGTTTATTTCTTTGGGTGAAGACATTATCTCTGGGATTTCTCATCCAAGAGGCAAATGCCCCTCAGAGAAACCACTGCAATAAGCCATAAGCCAAGAAGAGATTCGGAAGAGAAAATGTAAGGCATGCACACTTGGATGACTGGAAGGGAAAGAAACTAAATGGGAAGCAGGCTGCCTTACAGAGGAGGTTCTTCACAGAGAGAATCCTGGTTCATCAGAGGCCAAGAGAAAGCTCTTTGCAGTAGTATGCCAGAAGGAAGATTTGGCTGTGTCAGGAAAAGAAACCCTGAACAAGGTGGGAGAATGTAGAAGACAAACTGTCCACTTTCTAATTTTTCCAAGGGTTACTTAATTCTAGCCACCATATGTTTGTCATCCAGTCAGTAAAACTTGGGATGACTGAACTCTTCATCTTTAATCCTGAAACATTTTAATTGTTTAGATACGTTCATGGACATGTCAAGAGTGGTTGAAATTAAATGAGATATTGCACATGAAATGACTTGTATCAACTCTAAAGTATGAAACAGATGTTACTGTTTTGATTTGATAGAGAAAGCAAGGGCAAGGGGCTTTAGAGGATAAAGGGTAAGGGAAGTAGCTATATAAATACACAGAATCGTATCTGGCAGCATGCTAATTGAGCCCAAAAAAGCAATTCTGCCTTCTTTTAACCGTTACATCAGCGCTCACTTCTGAACAGAAACGTAGATGGGTCTTGCAGAGAAAACCTTTCCCTGCCTGAACACAGCGGGGCAATAGCACAGCACAATGGGATCCTGTCAGAAGAAGCAGGTTACCCGTTGCCTGCCTGAGACAAACTCTTTGCTTTATCAGGTAGGAGAAAAAAAAAAAAAAAAGGCTAGGGACTACATTCCAAATATCAGCTAGAATTAATCAAATTACTCAGAGTCCATTTGTGAAATGATCTGTGAAGGACAGTAATTGGGAGCTCACCTTTGAGCTTTCCCATTAATGAATGGGCTGTATCATGCTTATCTAGCCGCAGTATCTGCAATAATTAGGGGATGATTACAGAGCATTATAATTTCTAAACGTTGACCACAGGATTGATTTTGACAGTAGTTAAGGACCAACTCTACTCTCAAATATTTACAACAGTCACATCAAATCTTGTGAAACCTCTGGATCACAAAAGCAAAATAAACAGAAAATAGTTCCAACCTCAAATAGAGAAGAGATTAATTCTAATTCTTATACGGAAACATTAATAGTTTTCTTCCACAACTTGAGATCATCCAAACTGATGTTCATAAAGCTTGAATCCCTAGCAATTCAAGTATCAAATCACATTATTCCAGATTCGGTTTCCATTTCCTGAAACCCTTCTCCATCCTCAATTCTATTTGCCCCTACTTTTTTTGTTTTTTCATAATGAAATAGAAGAAAACCATTGTAGCCCTGATTTCAGATAATAACCAGAATGTTCCACTCAGGAATCCCCAACCAATCAACACTATCCTCCTGAGGGTGGCTTTAGCATACAAAATACACTGGTGACAGAAGTACCTACTGCTAGAAGCAGCTCTGATGAGACACACACAACACTGAGGTTTATTGCAGAGAAGTCCAAGCTCAAGGACCAGGCTCCATAAAATTTCTGGCTATTTTTATTAGCCTAAGTCCCCAGAAGAGAGTTTGCCAGTCATTGAGGCTTTATGGAGGTTGTATTACTGAAGCGACACAAACCTAGCAAAGAGTGGCCTGTGATGGTCCAACCACATAGAGTCTAGGCCATCTCTAGCCATGCTCTGCAAACCATAGTAATATAAAGTCAGCTTTCAAAGGAAGTTTTCAATAAAATAAGAGAGGGAGGATCCTTATCTATAGATTCATGATAATTAGCCATACAGGGAAATACGTTTAGTTCAATCATCTGTATTTGAATCCAAACAACATCCCATCTGTATAGCTGACTCACATAGACAGTATTTGTCTCTTCTCTTTTCTGTCTTTCTCCAGGTCAACAGTCTTATCTGACATAAAACCACATGCTCATTACCAACATTAGAAAGGAGAGATCTAGAGCAGACAAGTCCCCTTGCAGACCCAAGGTCCCCCTACACACACTGGAATATCTAGATCTAAGACTGAAATTCTTGAACAGACTTTCTAAAAATCTTTGCATTTTAACACTGGAAAAGACCTTAAGTATTAATCAAACTTTACATTTTACAGATGAGGTGGCTAGACCCCACCACAAAGGCAAGTGACCCAGAGAGAAGGTATGTCACATAACTCCAGCTAGACACTAGAAGTACACTTGAACTCAAGCTACACACTTGAAGTACAAGTTCGATTAAACTATATAATTTAGCACTAAATGACATTATCTTAATTTTCTATTATTCCATCAATATTTCTGAAAGCAGTGGCAGTGTCTTATTCTTATTTTACCTTTCTCATTGTATTCAACTCAAGAAAAATTCCTATTAATGAATAGAAGCTAATTCATTCCAAAATGTTCATTAGCCCACCCTGCTATAGGCAAGGTTATAGGTTCAATTACTGGAAGAACCAACTAATTCCATTCTGTAAACGTATATTCATGATGAGATCTGGGAACATAGCAGATCCTTATGAATATTAGATAAATCTTGATTAAATCAGTGAAGAACAGAACAGTCTCTCTAAGATGATTCTTGTTTCACCAGAGTTCTCACCTGGAACATGGCAAATTAATTAAGCCATGATTAGAGACAGAGTTCAGTTCCTTCTAGTTGCTAAATCCCTTGATCTAATATTGACTTAACTTCACTGAAGCCCTGCCATATTGATTTCTCTACAACTACTGTGTCACAACTACTATGGTAAGGGAGGTAGCAAGAAAAGCTTTCAAATTCATTCAGTAGTAACAACATTTTTTATTCTCATGCACACCACACTGATTTACATCTCTGTGCCTTTGCATGCCGCCAACAGCCAGGAGGATCCCAAGGCCTGGTTAGTTCTACTTATCCTCCAAGACCCAATAAGAGTCCAGCAAAATTCCCTGAGCTCTCACCACACAGTCAAGAAATAATGTTTGCATGTCTTTTATTTCCACCAGCCAGGGCTGTAAAAATGCAGGAACTGGGTCTTTTTCATTATTCCACCCATAGCATCTACCCAATTCCTAATTCACAGTAGAAGTGCAGTAATTGAACAACACACACACAAAAAAAAAAAAAATAGAAGAGAAAAGAAGCAAGATCAAGAGTTCAGTTTGGGTTTTTTTTTTTTCCAGATATATTAATCAAGAGATTACAGTCCAGAGAAAAGGGTGGCATCGCATGTTTAGGCAAGAAAAGGTATGGCTCTATTAGTTCAGTAGATGGAAAAAGGGTAAGCTGGCCTCTCGGGCCAGAATTTGTCAATGGTTAATGAATGCAGGTTTTAAGCAAGAGGGAGCAGTTACTCCGGTTATGAGCCTTAGCAACAAAACGTCAAAGACCTAGACAGGATACTGGAAAATAAATACTAGGAAATCAAAACTTTCATGACTCTGAGACGAGCTCTCTATAAACTTTAGGCCAAATACAGGAGCTGGTTTCAGAATATAGAATAACCCAAAATCCAAGCTGACAGCAAATTAAAATGAGTTGCCAGTGTGGACACCAAAGAGACCAAGAGCAAACCAGTTTTGAAATAACTGACAGGGGGCTCCTGGGTGGCTCAGTCATTGGGTGTCTGCCTTCGGCTTGGGTCATCAAGTACCACATCAGGCTCCCTGCTCTGTGGGAAGCCTGCTTCTCCCTCTCACACTCCCCCTCTGCTTGTGTTCCCTCTCTCACTGTGTGTCTCTCTGTCAAATAAATAAATAAATAAACAAACAAATAAATAAATAAATAAAATCTTTAAAAAAAAAAGAAATAACTGATGGGTAACTCAACATGAATTCAATAAGACAAGTTTACATCCTAATATCTCAATCTAAAATACATGAGATACATGAGCTCTTAAAGAAATACAACATATGCAGAGTATATTCTTATAAAATCTCCCAGTTTTATTTCAATGCATATTCTAATATCTGAGACTAAGGTTATTACTCCTAAACATCTACAGTCAAGATCTCTCACAGGGCGCCTGGGTGGCTCAGTGGGTTAAGCTGCTGCCTTCGGCTCAGGTCATGGTCTCAGGGTCCTGGGATCGAGTCCCGCATTGGGCTCTCTGCTCAGCAGGGAGCCTGCTTCCCTCTCTCTCTCTCTGCCTGCCTCTCCGACTACTTGTGATTTCTCTCTGTCAAATAAATAAATAAAATCTTTAAAAAAAAAAAAAAAAGATCTCTCACAGACAGTTGTCCAATCATTCAGAAGTAGCAGAAGTAGTTTATATAACATGACACTTTCTGATATGATCATAGTGAAAATACTTTTCATTCTCATTTAATAAAACTGCTTTTTCAAATCAAATAATACTAATTTAAGCTTTTTAAATGCATCTTTATTTTTACATGTTAAAAAGACAGCCTTTCCATCTTTTGATTTAAACCTGCAGTTTTATTTATTTGAAAATCAAGCTCAAAAGTAAAATAATAGCTTCTAAGGATGTTCTCTAATAGCTTGCAAAATAATTCTTTTTGCAAAGTTGTAAAGTTCCACTGTCACCTCAGTTTAAAACTTTGCCAATGGATCAACCCTTTCTCCAAAGCCCAGTATAAGAAAGTTCCTCACACAGCTGTCAGATGGCCTTGACACTTTTCCAGAATGCCATGGATTTATATCCTTTCCAGAAAATATTTTAAGAGAAGAAAATAATGTTTATATCAGTATATAATATGGCAGCAAGAAAGAAAATGATTTAAAATTTTCCAGAATATGTTTTTTAAAAGAGAGCCATTGCCATTCTCCATTAAAAGTATTCCAACACAAAAGAGTATCATGTGTATCTTGCACTTTGTTTCACAGGGGACTGGTTTAATGCCCTTTTAGAGCAGTCCACTGATACTCCAGTAAGAAACTTGTGAAGACTACAGATTACAGAGGACAGGTGATTGAAAAAAAGAATTTAAAATGCTGGAACATTTATTGGGTTATTAGAGAAGGCAGAAGTGGGACAGCATTCAGGGAAGACTCAGTCATGTGTGCAGTTTCTTCTTCATTCTCACTTACCTGCATGAAATGAGGAAAGCCAGAGAAAGGGTTGAAAATTACCTAACAGACTGAAGAGGTAGTTCTTCCAAGCACCCTCTCATAGGAGCAAGCATTCCTTCGCATCTTGACTTGAATTTGGGATTACAGACATGCAATGTATTCTTCATAGAAGATTAACATTTATTTCTAATGCTAACATTTTATTTCAATAAAAATTTTGTCTAAATGCAATTTAGATCAATCTAGATCAAATCATGGAATAGAAAAAATATATATTCATGAAAAAAACTGGAGGAATTTGATTATAGTCTAGAGTTTAGTTAATAGTAATGCACAAAGTTTTTTTCCAAAAGTACCAGGCTAATATAAGATGTCAACAAGGAAAACTGGATGAAGGGTATATGGGAACTTTCTGTACTTCCTATGCCACATTTTTGTGAATCTAAAATTATTCAAAAATAAACAAATGAATAAACAAAAACCAGAAACAGACCCATAAAGACATAGAACAAACTGATAGTAGTCAGAGGGTCAGGGCATGAGGGATGGGCAGAATAGGTTAAGGGGAGTGGGAGGTATAGGCGGCCAGTTATGGAATGAGTAAGTCATGGGGATCACAGGTACAGAAGAGGGAATATCAGTGTTATTGTACTAGAGGTATATAGTGACAGATGGTAGCTGCATTTATACTGAGCATAACATAACATCTAAACTTGTTGACTCACTGTGCTATACATCTGCAACTAATGCAACATCATGTGTCAACTGCACTTCAATAAAAGTAGATAAATAATAATTTAAACATCAAATGTTTACTTTAAAAAAGAAAAACCTCTGATGAACTTGTTAAGTACACCATTGACCATTCTACACAAAACTTCATTCATTCTGCCTCTAAAATATACACGAAATATATTAAATCCACAGCAGCTAAACCAGTAACTCTAACTTGTGTAGGCAGAAGAGATCTTTATTAAAGCATCTGGAGATTCTGTAATCTCCTTATAAATCAAGTCTTAGATGAAAGAGGATTCATGAGACAATGGATTAAAAACGCCAAGATAGTCATATGGTTCTTGAAAGGATAACAAATTCAATTAATGGGGATTGTGAATTTTACATTTCTGTAAGAAAGTAACTTTCATAAAAGTAATTAAAACTCCTTTTGACTATGACATGCTAAAAAGAATAAATTATTAATTTATTTCAATTAATCAATTTTATTGACAGCATGTGACCCACTGCTCTAGTTTGTGATGAAGGTACTAAATAAACATGAAAACATAAGACTGAACCTTCATTGATTCACAACATCTACAACAGCTTTTCCCAGCCTCTGTCTATGGTTTAAGCCACTGTAAGAACGAACTTGGTGAGTAAAAATAAAGAACCATATAAAAAACTAAAAATTAATATAGAAAAGAAAGATCAGGTTTTATATTATGTACTCTTAAATCTTCACCCAAATAAACTCCCATACTATCTGAAGGCAAGAAAAAAAAATATTAGGATCAGCTAGAGTGATGACTGGGGGAGCAATAATAAAAACAGGGACAGGCACTGATAGATGCCATCCACAATGATGCCCTTGCAAGAACTCCCGTAGAACAGCACTTACGACCCACCCTCCCGTGGGAAACAAGCCCATCCATAATCACCCTAGATAATTAATCTTGCTCCTATTTTAAAAAGATATCCAGGAAGGATATCCAGATGTCCTCCCTTACTTGTACATTCCAATACTTAGCAAATCTCATTTCTGGAGAAGTTTTTCCTTGCTTTAGTCTCCAAGTTATTATGTAATTCCATATAAGAAAAACAGGATATTAATACCTCAGCACTTATAACAATCTTTTCTCTGTTGGCATAGTATGAATCAATCCCTCAGAGACTGACATTCTCCAGATGAGTGAATCTGGACACCTTTCTGTTTCTGACACCTTATCCTTAGCCGGTGACAAACCAATTTCTCCAGAAGATCCCCATTCTAACTCATCCCAACACACCACAAAATGAGACAGCAGACCTGTGAAGCCTATCCTGAAATGTCCAATCTCTTCCTAATATCATAATATTCCCTAACTCAGTATATGTATTTATAGAAAACATTTTAAAAAATTCGTAATTCAGTTAGATATGGCCACCTTTATTGAGAATTGGATTACAGTAAGCGTATGTTAAGACAATAAGATCTCTCCATGATATCTAATATGGCATTAGCTTTACATTAATAAAATTCCACAATAAAACCCCAAAGCAGGTAGCTTATTAGGCAAATATTGTCCCATAACCTACTTTGCCCTACACTTCATAATCTTCATGTGAGCTTATTTCAGTGCCTTTAAAATACTTTTTTCCTATTAAGAAATTTGAGAAATTTATTTAGACACTAAAATTAGCAAATTACCTTGGATTTGAAATTCTATTAATTGTTCTTCCCTTGTATTTCTTGGCAGACTCAGAGACTTTGTAAAATCTAGTTCTACCTAAAGTTGACAAAATATTTTAGGCCACTGGAAGTGTCACGAATGTCATTTTCCAGGCCAGTTTCAAATTGAAAACATGTTCATACTTTGCACACAATTTTGTCACACAACTATTCTCCAGTAATCTTACAGCAATGCCCATGATTTTTTAAATAAGGTTATTTGTGGAGACGTGGCAATTTTTGACAGACCAAGTGAAAAATAGATGTTCAAAAATATCCATTTCTTTTTATTAAAATATGTTTAAGATGTTAATAGTAATTTTATGTGGCCAACTATAAAACTTTTTAGACATTACTAAATTATCCTCACAGTGTCCAAGTTAGTATTTTCTTTATCTATGGAAAAATGAGGTTAAAATACACAGCAAAGTCAGAGTTAATAAAAAGCAGAATAGAAAAATGATCTTATACTTTGAATTCTAGTGTTGTGTCCATAAGGCCTTTCTTCATTATAGTAAAACTTCTAGATTATTGGAGCCATCTATGGCTTGAGCCAATGAAAGAACAAACTTGAGAAAGAAAATAAACTACATTAAAATTAATAAAAATAAACTATATTAAAATTCACAAAGAAAAAGCCTTATTTTATAAATTCAGCCTTAAACCTTTACTTAAATAAATTCCTGTTCTACCTAAAGGAAAGAAAATAAAATGTGTTAAGTTCTAATGGAGTGATGATGGGGAGAACAATGATAAAAATAGTGACGGAAGTATAGGAAGATAGAATAAATTTGGGGATTCTTGGCTCCTTACCCAACCTGAATATTTTGTTAGATGTATATTTTTAATTCCCCCTCTGGACAACAGTTTCTTCCACTCACTGCTCAGTTTTAGTTCTACCTGTGGGAATGAATGAGTTTTTCCTAAAATCAAGTATAAGATTTATGTTACTGAGACTGGGTGCACAGCAGGATGGACCAGACTAAATGGGGCCAGGACCAAGAGATCAGACACACCCACTGAACAGAGAAGGAGCCCAGGTGTTTTCAAACGTACATAGCAGAGGAAATGCAATTAACCTGACTGTAAGGGGGTGATGTCCAGTGTCAAGAAACAGGATGCCATATAGGCAAGGAAGTAGTTGGTTAGCATTGGGGAAGAAAAGCAGGAGATGGTCAAGTTTTTCTAAAAAGGAAGTAAAACAAAGAATGACCAGGTAATATATTCATAATAATATAAACATGAGGTTGGCCTTGGATTTCAGTAGAAGATTTCAGCGGAGGGTGACAGCCTCTGGGGGGGATCAGCAAGCACAGAACTGAGTCTGAGTCTGGGAGGTCCTAGAGCCCTGGGCAGGTTATCAAAGTGGGGAAAGGAAAGGGGCCAAAAAAGTAAATTTCTCTCCCTAAGTTTCTGCTCAATGGCATAAAGTTTCAACTATGCAAGATAAGTAAGTTCTGGAGATGTGCACAACACTATGCCAATAGTTACCAACACTGCCTTATACATACACATTTTTTAAGAGCATAGATTTTATGTTCAATTTTCTTACCACAATCAAAAACAAACAAACAAACAAAAAACCAAAAAAATTAAAACTCACTCCCTTGTCCCAGGATAAAAGGTAGAGGGTCATTGAAAAATCAAGGTTCTGCCACTAGAACCAAATGGTAAATTCAGAGCCATAGAACATCATCCATTGATGTCAAATTGCAATAATTGGCCCAGTAAAGGTCTGTAGCTTCTCCTTAATGTAATTTTTTGAGTGTCATTCACTGCCCCCATGTTCCTTGCCAAAATAGGAACAACTGGTATTTCTCATATTCATACTTCATGTGTATATTTCTTAAGTATCTTCCATTGAAACTTTTTTGTTTCTAATTATAGAAGGGAAGTCTTTTAACACTGTTAGTAGGCAGTTCACTAATGGGTAGATGGGTTTTCTGAGTTGAGAAGGCTTAGCAGTTCTTAAGATTCACTGACTTTGCTATTTAGGGCTTTTTTGATGGTGGGAATGGCAGCTGCTATGTCATTGTGCCTATAGGAAACCTGAGAAGATCCCTACCCCTCTTCCCTCCCATCTTCCTTTGCACTAAAGCCCTTTCCATAATTTGGCATTAATCATTCTCTTCTTTTAAATCCTTTTACTTCTAATCATCCTTGACTTAAATTTTACTCCTAACAATTTATTCTGCCCCTGCATCAATTTGTTGTCTTTGCCATACCTACAGCTCCATTACCATCATCATACGATGTTATAAGTCCCTGTTTACCTGTCTGTTATCCAGTACACCTCAAATTTCAAGAAGGCACTGATCAGATCTATTGCTTATACAACTGCAGCTTCAGCACCTGGACTAGTATTTACCATTTGTATTTAAGCATTCAATTAATATTTATGGGAGGGAAAAATAACTACATAAGCCAGGGAACCAAGTTATTCTCTCCCCGCCCCCACCTTTTTTTAAGATTTTATTTATGTATTTGAGAGACAGAGGAAGAGAGAGCAGGGAGGAACAGGAGAGAGAGAAGCAGACTGTGCACTAAGCATGGAGGGTGGAGCCAGAAAATGGGGCTTAATCCCAGGACCCTGAGATCATGACCTGAGCCAAAACCAAGAGCTGGACACTTAATCAGCTGAGCTACCCAGGCACCCCTATTCTCTCTCCCTTTACCTGTACTCAACATCTATTCTGGAGTCCCATCTTGACTTCTACCCTTCTGGAAGCATGGCATATAAGATGACAGTCTCACAGCATCATGGTTCAGAATGTCTGCTGCCTTAAAAACTAGTGGGGCTCCTCCATTTCTCCATCTTCCCTGCCATCTTCCAAGAGCAAGCCATAATTACCTCTTTCCTGAAACACTATAATGGCGATCTAAGATCTCTCTGCTATCACTTATACTCTTCTTCAAAACTATTTTCCTGAGAGCATCCAGAGGCATATTTTGAAATCATCAATAATACTTTCTTTTCCTTAAAATCCTAGAATGGCTTCCCAGTATTTCAAGAATAAAATTGAACCTGCTTTTTTTCTTTTTTCAAAAATAAAACTGAATCTGCTTCCACACGATCTAATCTCTTTCCATCTCTCTACTCCTTCCCACTATGGCCTCTCTGCAGGTTTTTCAAACGTAGCTGAAATGTGTTTTCCTACCAAACCTTTCCAGCCTATACTTCATTGCATGGCAGGCTCCATTATGTTTCTGAGAGTTCTTCCCCAACCGCTTTGTCAGATTACCTTCTCCTACCCATTCTTAATTATTTTTTAGTATTTCAATGTGTACAATCCCTTCAAATCATGGATTATAAATTGAATCAAGATCTGTTTGTCTACTTCTTTTATTATCTTCTCCTCTACTAGACTATAAATTCCATCAGGATAAGAATCAGCCTCTGCTTTTTCTCTTCTGTCTCCCAAACTAGCAGTACACTTGGCTCATAGCTGATTCTCAACACATATTTGTTAAATAAATTGTGAAACAAAAAAGTAAATAAAAAAAAAGTAAATGAGTAGGAATTCATAGCCAACATGAAAAAAACTTAACTATAAAATACCAGCATGCATGTAGGACTTGGGTATCATAAGAAGATGTATTAGTCTGTTTGGATTGCCATAAAAAATATAAAATATGGGATGGCTTTAACAACAAAAATGTATTTTCTCATAGTTTTGGAGACTAGAAGTCCCAGAAAGAGGCACTGGCAGATTCAGTTTCTGGTAAAATCTCTCTTCCTAACTTATAGATGGCCACCATCTCACTGTATCTGCATATGATTTCTTTTGTGTGCATGAGCAGAGAGATCTCTCATGTCTCTTCCACTTCTTATAAGGACATCAGCCCTGTTGGATTAGGGCCCATTCTTATGACCTCATTTGACCTTAGTTATCTCCCTAAAAGCCTTATCTGAAAATATAGTCACATTGGGGGTTAGAGCTTCAACATATAAATATGGGGGGACACAATTTAGTCCATGGCAGAATAAAACACCTAGATTCTAGGAAATAAAATCATGGATCTTTGCTTGTGTACCAGTATCTGTGTGGGAAAGGATCCTAGGGGAAGTTGGAGCAGCAGTGGGGTAGTAAGAATCCAGTAGCATGAGTTATCATGAAGTGACAGAGATAGTGATAGACAGTGATAGAAAACCCAAGTTAAGATCTGACTATGTAAAATTTATCTAATTAAAGTAATTTGTATGGGTAATTTATCATGCACATAATTATGCAACAAAGACATGATTATGTGTAGTAATAAATCTGTAGCAAATCAGCTTTGATGTAAATTTTTAAAATTACAACCACCAACTCTTTGTATATGCTCAGTTTTTGTGAATTTACTATCAAGGAAGATTGGTTGTGTGTAGAACAAGTCCTCAATGCTGTCATGTTTTGTTTGTTTTTGTGGGTGGGTGTTATTAAGAACAACTTTAAAATAATCAGAGGAAGTTATTCATCTCTCTGATGCTAAGTTCTACCTGGCCACCCACTGTGCTCAGTGTTTTAGATCAGTGGTCTCTCTGTTTGTTGATCTCATTCATGTGAATGTACATCAGATACATCTTCAGTAACACTCCAAAATGAAATTCACCACCTCTGTCCAAACCTGTTCATTCAATACACCCCTTAACATTTTAAGTGTCTCTGCACTTTTTATTTTCTCCAAGAATTCTTCCACTGACTAAACCCTACCATTATTTCAAGATTCTGTTTAGGTATCTTCTTACCCTGGGAGCCCTCCCAGAATCCTCAGAATAGACCAGATTAGATGTCTCTTTTTGTTCTCTATTGGCACCTAATATGCAACCTCAGAATTTACTATGATATATTTCAATAATATTCACTTTTTTTCTATTTCTTCCTAGACTGTTCTTTCATTTCATTAATACCTGCCAAGCATCTATTATGGTCTGAGAATGTTCTTAGTTCTTAGGATATTGTAGTCTCAAAACAATTTTTTGCAATAAAGAAACTTATACTCTAGTGGAAAGAGCCAAAGACTACACTACTTTTTAAAATAATTAAAGTATACATTATAATAAAAGGAAGAAAAACTAATGGAGTAACTAGGGGTGGATGCAGGCCTTGAGGGTCAGAGCAGTGATGGATAGAGCTGGAATCATTGATAAGAGAAAAGAGGACCTCAGAGAGAAACTCAAGAGGAAGATCATTCCTACAGGAAGAGACTAGCTAGTGCAAACTGCTTAGGTGGGAGTTTTTGAAGAACAGTAAATTGACCGGTGTAACTAATGCAAAAGGAGTAAGGGGGGAATAGAAGGGAAGAAAGTCACCGAGGTATAATGGGTTTAAAATCCTGAGTTCCTTTAGGTCATTAAAAGATTTTGGCTTTTACCCTAAGTGAAATAAGCTGCACCATGGGATTTTGAGCAAAGGAAAGACACAGTAACTTGATTTAAAAAAAAAAAAAAAAGATTCTGATACCTAATTTAAGGTTAAACCGACAAGACAGAGACAAGAAGCTCTATTAGAAGACTACTGCAGTAATAAGAGATGTAAGGGTAACTCAAAGCAAGGAGGTGAGTGGTAGAAGTAGTGAAATAAGTTACACTTGAAGGACAGAACACATAGGATTCCGTAACAGATTGATGTGCAGTATGAGAGAAGGACAGAAGTCAAGTACAACTGCTTGCTCTTTGACTTGAGCAACTGAAAAAATAAATAAAGTTGGCATCAACTGAGATGAGATCACCAAGATAGTACATGTAAGATAAAAAGAAAGGTCAAGGTCTAAGCCTCGCAGCACTCCAACATTTAAAAAAAAAAAAAATGGGATGGAAAAAGAGGAGGAATTAGGAAGAAAGACCAAGAAAAAGTCACTGTGGATGTTAAGACAAAAAGCAAAAATGGTTTGTAGAAACCAAGTCTTAAAAATATTCCTAGGTGGAAGGAGTGGTCAACAGTGTGAAAAGTTGCTGAGATGCCAAGAAATATGAGGACAAGGAAGTAATTGTTGGACCCAAACCTTGGGTAAGTCTTACTCATAATTGAATCAACAGCTCAGTACATAGTAAGCAGTGAGAAGCTCTTCCCTTTGTGTGTATCACAAGAACATTAGCTAACAGAACACTGGAAGAGATCTTCAGTGGCATGGAGGTGAGAGAGGAAGAAATAAGTTAATCATATTACATGGTAAGATTCTTAGCTCAGCGTTTTGCTGTGTGATTCATCCTTATTCATATGCCCATGCCATGTTTAAAAGGACATAAATGATTTGTGTAAGGGCAATTTGTTTGTGAACTTTATTTACTTTTATATAGTCATAAAACCTTACTATCTCTTGTACTACTTTGGTACAGTTCTCATTAACCTTCACATATATAATTTGCTTGTCCTTATAAATTTCCCAATTCTCCAAAAGGAATTTTCATTTTTTAAAAAAATACAGGAAAACCCTGAGCAAAAAGATGATTGAAAAACTAGGAATCAGTGTAATTTTAAATTACAAAATTTATCAAACAGCTATGGACTTAGGAACAAGCACTACCAGTAAAAAAACCAGCTCAGTAGAGGAAATGTACTGAGTTTTACTAGAACATTTGAAACACTGCATTATAAAGCCCTACAAGAAAGTGTTTTAAAGCTAATTTGGTTAAGCAACCTGTCACTGAGCTTGAAACAGTAAACAATGAAAAATATCAGCACCCTGAACTGAGAGAAGATATTTAATGGGATGGCAAAGAGGCAAGGGGCAAGTTTTATTTTATGTAGCATGTTAATTAATTATTTGGAAAGAGGAATAAACATCTATAGATTATATTCTGAGATGGAACTAATTTTGATAATGCTGCAAAAGTGATTAAGAGAAGAACGTAAAATATACCATGGCCTGGGAAATTTGAAATATTAGTAAGTGAAAGAAAAAAAGATATAAATAATGAACAAATAAATTTTGAAAGTTTCTAAAGAATAATCAGTTGCTTTCTTGTACACTAACAATGAAAATATAGAAAGGGAAATTAGAGAATCGATTCCATTTACTATAGCACCAAGAACCATAAGATACCTGGGAATAAATCTAACCAAAGAGGTAAAAGATCTGTACTCAAAGAACTACAGAACATCATGAAAGAAACTGAAGAAGACATAAAAAGATGGAAGAGCATTCCATGCTCATGGATCAGAAGAACAAACATTGTTAAAATGTCTACACTGCCTAGAGCAATCTATACTTTCAATGCCATCCCAATCAAAATTCCACCAGCATTTTTCAAAGAGCTGGAACAAACAATCCTAAAATTTGTATGGAACCAGAAGAAACCCCAAATTGCTAAGGAAATGTTGAAAAAGAAAAACAAAACTGGGGGTATCATGTTGCCTGATTTCAAGCTTTACTACAAAGTTGTGATCACCAAGACAGCATGTTACTGGCACAAAAACAGGCACATAGACCAATGGAACAAAGTAGAGAGTCCAGATATGGACCCTCAACTCTATGGCCAAATAATCTTCAACAAAACAGGAAAAAATACCTGTTTTGTGGAAAAAGGACAATCTCTTCAATAAATGGTGCTAGGAAAACTGGACAGCTATGTATAGAAGAATGAAACTCAACCATGCTCTTATACCATAAACAAAGATAAACTCGAAATGGATAAAAGACCTCAATGTGTGGCAGGAATCCATCAGAATCCTAGAGGAGAATACAGGCAGTAACCTCTTCGACATCAGCTGCAGCAACCTCTTTTAAGACATTTCTCCAAAGGCAAAGGAAACGAGAGTGAAAATGAACTTTGGGGGCTCCATCAAGATCAAAAGCTTCTGCACAGCAAAGGAAACAGCCAATAAAACAAAGAAGCAACCCACACAATGGGAGAAGATATTCACAAATGACACTACAGACAAAGGGCTGATATCCAAGATCTATAAAGAACTCCTCAAACTCAACACACACAAAACAGATAATCACATCAAAAAATGGGCAGAAGCCATGAATAGACACTTCTCCAAAGAAGACATACAAATGGCTAACAGGCACATGAAAAAATGTTCATCATCATTAGCCATCAGGGAGATTCAAATCAAAACAACTATTGAGATATGTTAGAATGGCCAAAAGTAACAAGACAGTAAACAACAAGTGTTGGAGAGGATGTGGAGAAAGGGGAACCCTCTTACACTGCTGATGGGAATGTAAGTTGGTAACAGCCACTTTGGAAAACAGTGTGGAGATGCCTTAAGAAATTAAAAATAGAGCTTCCCTATGAGCCGGCAATTGCACTACTGGGTAGTTACCCTAAAGAAACAGATGTAATGCAAAGAAGGGCCATTTGTACCCCAATGTTCATAGCAGCAATGGCCACAATAGCCAAACTGTGAAAAGAACCAAGATGCCCTTCAACAAAGGAATGGATAAAGAAGACATGGTCCATATATACAATGGAGTATTGTGCCTCCATCAGAAAGAATGAATACCCAACTCTTGTATCAACATGGATGGGACTGGAAGAGATTATGCTGAGTGAAATAAGTCAAGCAGAAAGAGTGAAGTATCATATGGTTTCACTTACTCGTGGAGCATAAGGAATAACACAAAGGACATTGGGAGATGGAGAAGAGAAGTGAGAGGGGAAATCAGAGGGGCAGACAAACCACGAGAGACTGTGGACTCTGAGAAACAAACTGAGGGTTTTGGGGGGGAGGGGGAGAGAGGGATGAGTAAGCCTGGTGGTGTGTATTATGGAGGGAATATTGCATTGAGCACTGGGTGCAGTGCATAACAATGAATTTTGGAACACCGAAAAGAAATAAAGTAAAAGAAAATGGAAAAAAAGAATAAACTTTGCAAGCAATAATTCTGGGAGCTTTTAACATTTAATATATTGTTCTGAGTGTAATAAGTGTGGCAAATATTGGGCTCAACTGATTTTTTTTTTTTTTCCGATGCAAAGATCAAATGGTTAAATTTCCTCTTGGGATAGAATCTGAAGGAAAAGGGCAAAGCCTTGAGCATTTCAATCCAAACCTGGTATGTGCTTACTAATATGGAATGGGGCATAAATTTTAAATACCATCAGGTTAAAAATATATATATAAAAACTATTAGAATTGAAATAATCTTCAGTTATCCTGTTTGCCCTGAAGATCATGAACTGTAAACAAAATTAAACTCTTATGGGTGAAATTCCTCTAGCACTGGAGCTCTCAGGAAGAAACTTCTTGTTATAGCAAATGGCAGAATAATATGATTTAAACTTCTCTTACAATAAATATTCATAAACTATGAAAACATTTAATAACTTTAATGTATATTTGCAATATCCAGAAAAGAAAAGAAAATACCAAACCAACTATCTGAATTGAAGAGGGAAACTGAAATGAGGAAATGCACCTAAGCTATCTCTGTATCTAAGGTGGGGCAGGGAACAGGGAGAGAAAAATGCCAGGTACTTGTCTCATAGGAGTAGATATGCTTTTTCAGAACCAGTTGAAACAGTCAGAATTAAATGAGAATCCTAGATCTGCACTCTCAAGGAAAGGGGGCCTAGGAAAAAGTTTGCCATCAGCACAAAGAGACAAAAAATCTCGTAACTGCTTAGTTTTTGGGGGAAAGAGTAAGAATTCTCCTTAGGAATGCCACTGTAAGTACCTCTACAAATTCTACCTTGCATATCCTGTGGTTTGGGGATCCAAATCTATACAACTACAAAGCTTTAGAATCCCAAAGTAGAACAATTACTATTAAGAATGTTCAGGGTGGGGGCATCTGGGTGGCTCAGTGGGTTAAGCCTCTGCCTTCAGCTCAGGTCATGATCTCAGGGTCCTGGGGTCAACCCCCACATCAAGCTCTCTGCTCAGCAGGGAGCCTGCTTCCCCCCCACCTCTCTCTGCCTGCCTCTCTGCCTACTTGTGATCTCTGTCAAATAAATAAATAAAATCTTAAAAAAAAAAAATGCTCAGGGTGCCTGAGTGGCTCAGGCATTAAGCGTCTGCCTTTGGCTCAGGGTCCTGGGATTGAGCCCCACATCCGGCTCCCTGCTCTGTGGAAGCCTGCTTCTCCCTCTACCACTCCCCGTGCTTGTGTTCCCTCTCTCTGTGTGTCTCCCTCTGTCAAATAAATAAATAAAATCTAAAAAAAAAAAAAAAGAAAGAAAAGAAAATATGTGCATAAAACTAAATAATCAATATTTCATATAGAAGATTAATGATAATAACAAATTATGATATATAAAAATCAGGAAGGAACTAAAATAAAGAGAGTAAGTGAAAATAAAATAAGTCAGTCTAAATTTAAAAGACTCATACTGCATTGAAGAGGAGAAGCATCAAAAAAGACTAACTACATGCAGTTCAAAAGAGATACACATAAAAGATAAGCACACAGAAATTTTTTTCCCATAGTATATGATCAATTTTAAAAATATTTCACACATATTTTTATGCTCAGTTTGGTACAAATTTATCTAATATAGTGTGCATAGTAATTAATATATGTTATTCAGATCCTCTATATATTGGCTTGTTTTTCCTTCTTTACTTATTCAAAAGAGGGATTAAAATCAGATATTTATCTGAGCAGTTTTGTCAGTTTTCAGTTTACATGTTGTGAGGCTATCCTACAAGGCAAATATACATTAGTCATGGTTGTATCTTCTTGCTCCAAGAACAGTGTAACTGTCTCACACATCTTTATTTGCTCTTTAAAATATCTTTATCTGGAATTCCATTTTCTCAGGTATTAACATCACCACCTAGCTTTCTTTTACATCCTGTATGCTTAGTGTACTTTTTCTTTTCCTAATGTTGTATTGAACTTTTTGTGCTTTTTGTAGTCTCTTACCAGACATAATTATTATTCAAAATGAAAGTCTGAATCTCAATTATTTTAATCTTCACCCTTCTACAATATATATTATGAGCTCTGTCGCACGGGTGCTCATTTTTGGCCTCTTTTCCCCCAAAATTTCTATCTACTGTATTTGTCTTCTGTTTTTATTTCAATTTATAACTTTTAGATTGTTTTTTTAATCACTTTATTGATATGATTGATAAACAGAAAGCTGTACATATTTAATGTATACAACCTAATAAGTTTGAAGTATACACCTGTGAAACACAATTTGTGCCATAAGAATATTGATAAGCTCAAAACCTTCCTCTTGTCCTCTTCATTTTTTGTGTTAATATGAGCTCTACCTCCCTAACAAATTTTTAAAGTTACAATATTACTAACTATAGGCACTGTGCTTTTAGAACTTCTTACAAAAAACGTTTCCAGAATGAGTGTTCATATGACAAAACAAACTGAGTCTTTGTATAATATCCTTACATCAAATGGAAATTTGGTTAGATATAAAATTATAGGCACAATATGGGGTTTTTTTCCCTTTCTTTCATTGCTTTAAAATACTCCTGTTTCTTTTTGCTTTCAACATAGTTGAGAAATCTAAAGCTAATGTTATCCTTGGCCCTTTGTTCATAATCAGGTCTTTCTCTTTGAACTCAACAGAAGATTCTCAGTGTAATTAATGTTTTAAAATTTCATTATAGGGGCACCTGGGTGGCTCAATTGGTTAGCATCTGCCTCTTGGTTTCAGCTCAAGTAGTGACCTCAGGGTTGGGAGACTGAGCCCCGTGTTTCACTTCGTGCTCAACAGAAACCTGCTTAAGATTCTCTCTCAGGACTCTTAACTATAGGAAATAAACTGAGGGTTGCTGGAGGGGAGATGGGGGGGAGGATGGGGTAAATGGGTGATGGGCATTAAGGAGGGCACATGATGCGATAAGCACTGGGTATTACATGTAACTGATGAAGCACTGAATTCTACCTCAGAAACTAATGATGTACTATATGTTGGCTGATTGAATTTAAATTAAAAAAAAAAAAGACTCTCTCTCCCTCTCCTTCTGTCCCCCCAAAAAAAGAATAGAGAAATCTTAAATTTTTTTCATTATAATGTAGGTAAGTTTGTATTTTTCCTTATTTACCTTTTTGATACTTTATAATCTCTGAAGCCAGAAGTCATTCATCTTTTTTCTTTCTTTGTGAACTTTTAAATCGAAGCATAACATATATAATATAAAGTATGCAAATTTTAAGTGTATAGATCAATAAAGTCTCTCTGCATAGTAAATATACCCATGTAAACACCACCCAAATCAAGATATAGAACATCCCCAATAGTCCAGAAGATTAACGATTTCTTAACTTCTATCACTAAATATTGCCTGATGTTTATATAAAAAGGAATCATATAATTTATATCTTTTGTTGCTGACTTTACTCACTAAACACCATATTATGTCTGAGGGATTCATTCATATTGTGAATCCAACAGTAGCCCATTATTATCACTATATTTAGTGCTCTATTGCATGAATATACAAAAATTCATTATAATTTCTTCTTTTAATGGACATTTGGATGGTTTCCAGTTTTGCACGATTATGAGTACCACTATATAAGCATTTAGTAGATATTGTCAGACAATTTACTAAAATGGCTACATACAGTTATACTCCCACAACCATACAAAGAATTCAACTGTAGCAATATTTTTATTTCTACTCATTCTAGAGGGTAAATACAGAGATATGTATTGTTATTTCCCAGTATTTTTCTTATGTTTGAAAGACTTCATAATTCTAAAAATACATAAAAATACAAAAATTAAAAGTAATTTCAGGGAGATATTCAATAAAAGGGAGAAGGATTATTTTATTCTTGCCCCTCCTTCCTCCTCGTGGGCAGTAGATGGATAGATGTTAGGGGGATAGAGATACTGACTAGTGGGACTTGGGATTCTTTAACATAGTAAGAGTCAGGGAATACATGAAAAGAACCCAATTTTGACAGATTTTTCTTGTAGATACTTAATCAATTTTAAAATTTTCTTGTAGATACTTAATCCACAAGATCTAGGGCACATCTTTCAGCATCCCACCTGTATTTCAAAGCCCTGAATCTCCAGCAGAAGACCTAGGAGAAAAATCCAAAGGTTTCTTGGAGCATTGATAAAACAAAGGGTTTTAAGGACTCTTGAAAGAAAATAAGATGGAAAGAAACTGAAATAGGGTGCCTTTTTTTTTTAATTTAAAGATTTTTTTATTTATTTGTCACAGAGAGATATCACAAGTAGGCAGAGAGAGAGGAGAAGCAGGCTCCCCGCTGAGTGGAGAGCCTGATGCGGGGCTCCATCCCAGGACCCTGAGATCATGACCTGAGCTGAAGGCAGAGGCTTAACCCACTGAGCCACCTAGGCGCCCCAATAGGGTGCCTTTTAACCCACTCAATGGGAGGCCATCTGGGGCTGCCCAAGAAGCTAATTTATGGTAAGTATGGTAAGGAGTTGAATAGATTAAATCACATTCTAAATCCACATGCCCCTGTAGACGAGTGGAAGGACCATGTTTGCCTTGCAACTGAAGTAAATGGTAGCCTCATTTACAGTAAGCTTGTTTACAGTGGACTCTACATTCTTCTAAGAGCAAAGTCAAATGGCTGTACCTGAGTCAGCATTTCTGGGGGTGAACCCTGGGAATTTGTTCCATAAACAAGATTCCTTAGCAATGCTAGGATGCAGCCAAGTTTTGGAACCACTAATATGTAATCTTTTCTACTACTGAGTTGGTTCATGGGTTTCAATAATCAATAGTCACTAAACCATGGATATTTATGGCTCTATATTTGAAGAAAAGTTCATTCAGGGGATAATGATTCATTTGAACCTGTGGCAAGAAGTGATTTTTATCTTATCTACAATGAGAGGGCTCTGTGTATGCTGCCCCAGCTTTACCATAATGAACTGACCCAAGGGGAACCTGCCCACTAGAAGACAGCACTTCTAAGACCCTTCAACCCTTCCAGACCACAAGGCTTAGTTGTTAATCAGAAAAACTGCATTATGGTGATACATCTTTTAAGTGCAGTTTTAACCTCTGTTGTCCACTTTTATGAAACATAATACTTACTGGAAGCTGAACAGAAAATTGAAAAAAAAAATTGACTCCAAAAATGGAATAGTTGATTTATAAAATTAGGTACACATTACTTAATATTTCAGAGCATTCACTGTAGATCATAAATATTTCCATTCAGTTCCAAAGGTAAGCATTTTTACCCCATGCATTCGTTATTCTTTCTGTTAGGAAATCACTCTTTGTGATGAAATTACTTTTTTTTTCTTAAATCAACCCATAATCTCCCTCTCTCTCCCAAACTAGATTTTTTATCTTTTCTGTTTTTCGAAGGATTTAGAAACTACTTTTATTTTTCAAGACATCAGGTTTAGATGTAAATAGCATTAGATGCAAGTCTTCTCTATACCAGATACTGTATCAGATACTTAATACTTTTAACATACGGCAAAGGATTTGCGCTTATCAAAAACTAGGTATGGCAAGGGTCATAATCCCTGTGTTGTGCATGAGAAAACCAAGGCTCTGTAAGTTTACATCATGTGCCCCAAACTCACACAGCTAGTGTGTGAATAAGTCAAGATCCCTGGGCAGGCATTAAGATGTTATATTTCTTGCTCTTTCCATAAAATGAGTGGTTTTCAAACTGTGTTCTCTGGAACCTTAGTATTCCAAAGACATGTTTCAGGAGTTCTGCAAACATTAGGTACAAATTTCATTTTTAAGTGTTATAAATCAAACTCTGACATGCTGAAAACCACTGTCTATTGGCTGTACAGTTAGATCCATTCATTTTTGCATCCTCCTTAAAATAAATGTTCTCCTACCATCTCTATGCATACATTTAAAATTTTATAAATCTGTTGATGATTAGAAAGATTTTTTTTTTCCTGTTCTGATCTTTTGTTGGATTTAGAATTCAGCATACTCGTGGTTCATAAATTTCACAAATAGGACACATGCGTTACATGTACTCAATTAAATGCCAAACAGAGCTGAAGAACATTTGCTGGATACATTGCCTATCAGGATATGTAGTCTATTGGGAAGCAAGAAGTCAGTACAGAGAAAATCTGGTAGTAACCACAGAATATTACAATTAACAGAGGTAGTTATTATACATTTTGTATTCTGAACATTTGTTTTATTAAAGGAATTTAATCAGTTGTTCGATATTAGTAAATCTTTTTGAGAAGTCTTACTCTTTTAATATAGAAAATATTCTACATGCTTTTCAACCATCCGGAGATTATAAAGTGAGCTGTTTAAATACTTGTTATTCTTTGCAACCACTTCTCTGTATTATTCATGGTTTTCTTGATACAGTTTAACTAAAACAAAACACAGAAATCAATAAGTTGGTGACACTGATGACAGAGTGCTACTGTCATCTTTAGCTGCTAAATTCAATCTGTGTGCTCGCCAAAAAACTCATTATTTGATTCTTATGAAATAAATGTTATCAATTTCAACTTCTAAAGAGACATTTGTCCAAAAGAAATAGCATCGTTATCTGTTCTATATACTGGGGTTTCAATTAAAGTTTTCCTTTAAAAAAGAATCCTGCTGCTTTGAAAATTTAAAGATCAGTCTACTACACTAAGCTGCCATTTGCCGAATAAAATAGTATCCTGCCATGAAAGGAAAAAAAAAGAAAGAAAATTAATTGAATAAACAGACCACTTAATAAATTTCCATTGTAACCAACTAAAGTAAAAATACATTTTACTGTGTTCCATTATTCTCCACTGCAATATTTTTTTTAATTTTAAGACTTTATATATTTATTTTACAGAGGGACAGAGAAAGAGGGAACATAAGCAGGAGGAGTGGGAGAGGGAGAAGCAGGCTTCCCTGCTGAGCAGGGAGCCTGCTGTGCCACTCAATCCCTCAACCCTGGGATCATGACCTGAGCCAAGGCAGATGCCTAACGACTGAGCCACTCAGACGCCCCTCTCCAATTGCAGTCCTAACAGAAATATCATTACATTCTCAAAGGACATTTCATCTACAGCATTCTTCAGAGAAAGAAGAATTTCATTAAAATGGGGATTAAGTTATAAAATTGGGTCACTTTAACAGACATAACATTGTATATTTCATTGTTCACTTACATTATTTATAGTAAAATACGAGGAAGCTTCTATAATTATCTCTACTGATGTGTTCAAGAACAAAGTAGTCAATATCACTAATATCTAGAATATTATTTAGAATTAGCTTCTTCCTATATTAAAATATCACGGCATATTGTATTTTTACTTAATAAATAACACAAAATCTACTCTTCTTTCTCAAATCTCAATCTCTCCACACTGTTTCTTTATCGGTCAAATACATACCATAGCTCCTCTAGAACCAGCCTCCACACTTGTACCCACAACCCATCCCTCCCACCACATTTAAGGATATCACTAGAACAATTCTCCATACCCTAATCTATGGCATTAATTCCTGTTCTCTGCTGGATCTTTCTCATCAGGATAAAAACATCCTTTTTAAATTTTTCCCATATTTACAAGAAATCTTCTCTAACTTCCAACTTACCCCACTAGCTGCCACATTGCATTTTTTTTCTCCTCTTTATAGTAAAACTCCTTGAAAGAGTGGTCTTTCTATCCTATCTCCAATTTCTCACCTCCATCTTAAATCCCCTCCATTCAGCTTTGTATCACTTTTATTCCTACCATTCTTATCAAGGTCACCAATCACCTCCACTTGTCAATAACCAATTGTCAACTCTTGGCCCTTATTTATTGTACTTAACAGTGGAAACAGCTGATGATCCCTCGCTTCTATACTTGGTTTCCAAGACATCACAGTTCCCCAGATTTCTCCTCTCTCAACACTCATTCCTTCTCAGTGTCCTTTGTTATTTCTTCCTCCTTGCCCTTTCTTACCATGTAATACTGGAGTGCCACAGAGATTTCTACTTTGTCTTTTCTTGTTTTTAATAATAACTTTCTTAAAAATCCCATTCAGATATGACCTTAAATACCATGTATGTGTCAATAACTACCAAATTCATATCTCCAGGCACAACCCTTTCTCAAACACCAGATTTAATTAGACAATTGTCTACCTGAAATCTCCATTTGTTTGTTCAATAAACAGATTAGTTCAACCACCAAACCTATACTTCTCACCATTTACACTGATGGGAACTCCAACTTTTTCAGTTGATACTGTTGAAATCCAACAGTCATTCTTGTTCCCTCTATTTCTCACATTCTACATCCAGTTTTCAAGAAATTTTGTCTTAGCCTTCAAAATATATGCAAAATCCAGTCCCTTCTCACTACTTCTAATACTACCTCCCTGACCCTCCCTGACAGATTACCATCATCTGTCTCCCAAATTATTTCAATAGACTCCTGATAGTTCTCCCTGCTTCTATCCTACATCATTACCACCCCTAATAGTAGAAGAGCCAGATGGTAACATTAAAAGGTTAGTCACATTATGTCATTCCTAGGTTACCAGGCCCTATGTGTTCTGGTTCCCTGACCCATTTACCTCCCCTACCATTTTCCTTCATTCACTCTACTTCAGCCACACTGAACTTTCTGCTGTTCTTCTAAAGGCCAGGCACATTCCTATCTTAGAACTTTTGCACCAGTTGTCCTCTTCTTCTGAAATGTTCTTCCTCAGCTATCACCAACTTCAAGTCTTTACCCAAATATCACCTTATTGAGGCCTTTCCTTAACTACTCTATTGAAACTTGCCACCTGTACCCTTCCCTGATATTTTTCTTATCTAATTTACTTAACTCTATTTTTCTTCTTTTTCATCTTTTAATATCATCTATAAATGTTGAGAATTAATTATTAGGTTTATTATGCAGAGTCTCTATCCCCTCTCTAGAATATAAGCTCCATGAAGACAGGGACCTTCATCTGGTTTGTTTAGTAATGGAAGATAGGCAGCTAAAACTGTGCCTGAGCCATAACAGGTGTTCAGTAAATGCATGCTAACAAAATGGACTCCATTCACAATGGACTCAACAACACAATCCTTGATGAATTGAAAAAAAAAATGGCAAAAATCAACTATTAGGACTTCATCAAGATAAAAAGCCTCTGCACAGCAAAGAAAATGATCAACTAAACTAAAAGGCAGCCTAAGGAATGGGAGAAGGTATTTGCAAATGATATATCTGGTAAAGGGTTAGTATCCAAAATCTACAAAGAATTTATCAAACTTAACACCCAAAACCCAAATAATCCAGTTAAGAAATGGGCAGAAGACATGACTAGATGCTTTTCCAAAAAGACACCCAGATGGCTAACAGAACATGAAAAGGTGCTCAATATCACTCATCATGAGGGAAATACAAATCAAAACCACAATGAGATACCATCTCACACCTGTCAGAATGGCTAAAATTAACAACACAAGAAACAACAGCTGTTGACAAGGATGTGGAGAAAGGGGAATCCTCTCTTGCACTATTGGTGGGAAAGCAAACTGGTGGAGCCACTCTGGAGAACAGTACGAAGATTGCTCAAAATGTTAAAAATAGAACTACCATTTGATCCAGTAGTTGTACTACTAGATATTTACCTAAAGGGTACAAAAATACAGACTCAAAGGGGGACATGAACCACAATGTTTACAACAGCCTTATCAAAAATAGCCAAAGTAAAGACAGAGCCCAAATGTCCACTGACTAATGAATGAATAAGGAAGATGCAGTTTACATGCACAATCCAGTATTGCTCAGCCATCTAAAAGAATGAAATCTTGCCATTTGCAATGACGTGGATGGAGTCAAAGTGTATTATGCTAAATGAAATAAGTCAGTGAGAGAAAGATAAGTGCCATATAATCTCACTTATATGCAGAAAGAAAGAAAACAGATGGGAAGGAGGAAAAGAAAAAAAGGAAAGAGGAAAATAAGCCATAAGAGTCTCTTAATGATAAAGAATGATAGAGAACTGGGGGATGATGGAGGGATGTGGGTGGGTGGGTGATGGGCTAGATGGTGACAGATATTAAGGATGGTACTTGTTATGATGATCACTGAGTATTGTGTGTAAGTGATAAATCACTGAATTCTATTCCAGAAATGGATATTGCACCGTATGGTAACTACCTAAAATTTAAAGAAAACAAAAGAAAGATAAAACTATGGGAATCATCATTAAATCACAGCAAACAATCAATTATATCTATACAGTTTAAATCAGTGGTTTTCAACCCAGAGTGATTTTGTCCCCTCACCACCACCATCCATGGAAGATCTGAAATGTCTGAGACATTTTGGGTTGTCATACCTTGGAAGCTGCTACTGATACCCAGTGACTAGAGGTCAGGGATACTGCTAAACTTTCTACAAATGTACAGAAAAGGCCCCACAACAAAGAGTCATCTGGCCCAAAATGTCAAGAATATTGAGAGTGAGAAACCCTGGTTTACACTGAGATTTTACGAGCTCCTAAAAGACAGAACAGGATATTCAGGAACTCAATATTGTAGAACTACCATGCTGAGGTATTTTATTGTGCCCAAAGTTTTAGTTCAGTGAATCCTTTCTTATGTTCTTAGTATGTAATAGGACCACAGGCCATTCAGTCCTGCTATTTATAGGGCAAACTGCATTCCCAGAGATTTAACAATGTTTCAGTACTTGCACAGCCAGTTAATAGTAAATCATGGTCATGCTTTTAAATCCAAAAACAAAACAAAAAAAAATAAATAATAAATAAAATAAAATAAACCAAAAAATTTAAAGATCTAAAAACAAAATAAATATAAGAAAAGAATGCTAATAAACAACATGCCCTAGAGCTGGTATGCTTTGTGTGCAGGAATTTTTTTAATGACCTCTTTTCTACAAACTGATCCTAGACCATAAAACTTTTCAACATGCCTGCTGGTGGTTTTAAGAGAACCGAAGAAAACAAAATGAAACAAAGCAAAAAACTCAAAAAACAGACATGGCCCCAGTCAATACAACAATGAGCAAAGAAAATTAGCAATGAAGTAGCTGCAGAAAAACATAAAACCCCCTTTGTCTCTATCAACTACCCCGCCCCCAGCTCCCCACCAAGGAAAAGATATTTACATTGAATCCACTAATTGTCTGTTATAGGGAAAGAATATTCAACATTTACAATAAAGTGTTAACCTAATGTATTATTGGATTATAAGCAGTGGCATACTGAAACTGGCTCACACAGCTAGTAAAAGCTGAGTGTGCACATCTCTTCCCAAGGTTGCAATAGCTTGAAATCAGCCTTTGCAACAGTATTTACACCATGGAAATTGGCAAATTCAACAAATCAGCCCCTTCCCCATTGCTAAATGTTAAATATTTAAGAGCATATCACTAATTACACCTAATATGGTATCAGTGGGTTTGCTGGATCTTTAATTCCGCAAATTATTTTGCAAGGAAGTCTCTTTAGTTCTGAAGGTCACATAACAAGCTGGGGAATCCCTACTTGCGTAAGCCAGTTTGGATTTTAAAGTTATATAGGCCACAATTTGAATATCAGTCTTGGATAAATTATCTACTTTCTCTTAATCCTATTCTCATTTATGAGATGTGGATATTAATACATAGAGGATTCCTCTGTGAACATGAAATAAAATGCCTACATAAAGTTCTAAGTTCAGGGGCTGGCAAGTAACAAATAGATGTTCAACTAAATGCCTAAGCCCTTTTCAAGTGCTTGTCCAAAGATAGAAAGTATTGCTGGGGTTTGAGGCATGCCAATGGCCAACATCATTCATTTCCTCCTCTGACTTTCTCTCCATCAATAATTGTAAAGGAAAAAAAAAAATAATAATTGTAAAGGATGTGGGAGACAAAAGGAGAAATATTTTTAAATTAATTATTAATTATACTTAATAAAAATATACTTAAATATGATTTGGGGAAATTTTTCAGAGTATTAGTGGATCTGGCACTTAAACCAAGATTCAAGTGATTCATCTGAACTGTAAATGTTCCTGGTGACTTAATTTGCAGGGCCCAATGAAAATAGGGTGCTAATTTGTTTAAATGTATTAAGAATTTCAAGACAGTGACAAAGTAGCATTGGAGTAAGCATGGGGCCTTTCAGGGTGCAGGGCCCTACATGACACACTGGTCACCCACCCAGGAAGCCAGCCTTGGTGACTTCTTACTACATCCTTCCTTCATTGCCTTCTCCCCTTCCATCACTATCCACATACACATACATTCAGATTCCCTTTCTGATGTCTGATAATGTTCTTGCCAGCTTTTAGCAGCACAGAAAGCTTGATACAGATACCAGCAGGGGGTAAAGGGGCCATTTATTTCTGGTTTGTGTCCTTTCCTCTCAGATGTTCCTTTCTTAATGTTCCCTTACAGACAATGGTCCAATCAAGTTCATCCCATCTACTCAATAATATTTTGACCTATGGGGGTTATTATTTTTAAAGTATTTGAGTTGTATATGGTTTGTAAAGCCAGTGGTATTTTTTAAACACATCCTTACTTTTTTTTTTAATTCAAAAGCGTCATTACTTCAGGAAAAAAATGTAAGCTCTGAAGACAAACTGAGGCTTTGTCAATTATTGACTGGTCACAATAATTACAAATTATATTTAAATTATACATAATTTAAAACTACTAAGAATTTTAAGACAATGGCAGCAAGCACTGGATCCATTAGACCAGAGAAAAATTATATGAACTATCTGACAATCAGTTCTGTCATTTGTAACAGCTATGAAAGTTTAGTACATAAAGTTTTAAAAAGTGCTTGGCACCTGTTTTCCAAAATCACCTATCACATTATAGGTGTATCATTACACTGCTACAACTTAATATAGTTTCCAGTATTCTAGTTTAGGATCCTACTGACTGAAAATAATGAAACAATAAATGACACAGCGTGACATCCTTAGCAGATTTGGAAATGCCGAAATGCATTTGTCTGTGAAACTATAGCTGTTCCTTACAGAGTCAAAGACAACTGCACTATGTAAGTACCAAACATCTGTAACCAAGGTAACTAAAATTAGGAAAGATATAAAAGGACAAGCACATCATTTATTTAATTGGACAAACTGCTGCACCTTTCTTCCTTATTTTCTTCTTCATCTATGTAAGTAAGAAGATGGAACTGAGAAACATAAAGACTTTACATTTGTTTAATAAAAGAGCCATACTGAAGAGGGAGAGGTCTCAGAGAACTTATCCCTTCAGTAGTCCCTCAGTAGTTACCAGGTTCCAGGTCCTGGTTCTCAGCTTTTCAGATTCAGAAACTATCTTTTATTATTATATCCAACCAGTTAAACTCAGAGAGATTTATTTAGGCAAATGGAAGTTTCAGGACTGTGTTTTATGAACCAAAGTGCCAGGGGTGTTTGGGGGGCTCAGTCAGTTAAGCTGCTGCTTTCAGCTCTGGTCATGATCCCAGGGCCCGGAGATCGATCCCTGCATCAGGCTCCCTGGTCAGTAGAGAGCCTGCTTCTCCCTCTCCCTCTGCCTACCGCTCTGCCTACTTGTGCTCTCTATTTTTCTGTCAAATAAATAAATAAAATCTTAAAAAATAAAAATAAGATGCCAGATAAGTTACAATAATTCACAGTCTTTTGTCACTTGCCCCGGGTGCTCCTTCTTGGTGGATCAATTCACTTCAGAGTCTAAATTACAGATCAGAAGTTTACTTGAAAAGCCCAGATTCAGAATATAGGAATTATATATGAATTGGATTGCTTCTCTTCACCCTGGGGTATTTTGGCCCCTGTAGTCAATATGAGCCATTCAGAACTAGAAGGACATCTCTACTGTACTCACTACTGACTATCCCATGCTTCCCTCCTTTTTCATTTGATCTCTATTTAGAGTGTTTCCCTTTTATCACTTTATCCCTTCATCAGACACTTACATTTTGACGCAATTAAGTTGCTTCTTTACTGACATCTCAGTCATGGAACTATACTCTGGGCACACTGATTGACCTGGGCATCCTAATCCACAAATTTACAGATCCTCTTTTAGGAAAGAAGAACTTCATAGATATCTACTGTACATAGTATAGTAGAACACTTGCTTTGGGGCCAGACACCCCTGTGTGAATTTATAAGTTAATTTACTTATTAATTTATTAAAGATTTTATTTATTTGACAGAGAGGGACACAGCAAGAGAGAAAACAGAAGCAAGAGGAGTGGGAGAGGGAGGAAAAAGGCTTTCCGCTGAGCAGGAAGCCTGACGTGGGACTCGATTCCAGGACCCTGGGATCATGACCTGAGCCAAAGGCAGATACTTAACAACTGACCCACACAGGCACCCCATATAAATAAATTTAGACAAGTTAATTAAACTCTCAAAGCCTCAAAATCCTTATCTGTAAAATATGAATAATGATACCTACTTTTGGGGTTTTTCAAAAGGATAATGAAATAATGTTTATGAAGTACAGAGTTTATCCTAAAGTAAGGACTCAACATAGAACAGATACAGTCATCAATACTTTCAAACATTTTACATTTTATTCCTACAAACATCAGTCTTCCAAGATGGCCTTTTATATTCTTTTGTCTAAAAAATGGGAAAACACCTAGACAACCCTTTATGTCTTGACTGCACATTTTGACATTAACTTTGTGTAAGTTAACACGTCTACAAAGGCAAAGGCAGGTGAATTTCAAAGGCAATATACGCCTCATAAACTTGAATGCAATGAATTAAATTTAAAAACTAGTAACTATAGCTTTTTGTCTTGCCGGTTATAATGACAGAGCATTGTGCTATTTTCTTACACCACAAATGTTACTCGATTGAACCCATCAGTTCATAAAAACAAATTTGGCATCCCCTTGTCATGTTTAATATAAATCAACTGTACCATGAAATTCTGTTTTGTTTAAGTTCATGATAGTTACCAATGTGGACCATGCAAACTTTGGCCTCTAAACTCCAAGACCATTTTTCATTATATTTCTTTGTTAGAAGGATCTGTTTGTATATAATTAAATATGGCTTTCTTAAACCTTTACAGTTGGTAGCTTAATGTATTTTTGTTTTATTTTGAGTACAAAGGCTATATTATGCTTTTGTTGGCATCAATGCTAGTTAGTGTGCCAGCTACAGAATTTTGTTCTCTGCAATATGTCAGAATTTGAGTGCCTTGGGCTCAACAGGTGGTGTTAGATAAGGGTCTGGCAAATCAAATAGGTAATGTGGTTATTTCTTTTGTCAAATTATAATTAAAAACAGTCTGTGTAAAATGAGACTTACATTCTCCTGTTTTAAAAAGGGCTCAACATCCAGTACAAATTATTTTCTATAACAAAGACCCATTAGTGAGGAAGCATGTTGCCTGCATAAATGTACAACACCTCCTTATGGGCAGCCTCAATGCTCTATGTAAAGTTGACTTTGTAAACCTGAAGTGTAAACAGTGCTACATCAGGTTGGGACTTTTCCACCCTTCTGTAATTCAGGAGTATATACTTAAGACTGTGCCAAAACTTTAACAGGAAATTGAAACATTGTTATCCAGTACCTTACAGAATATGAAGAAACTCTAAATATTTTACTTAAAATCACTGCTTCAAACAAGTTCCTTTTTATGCTATGGTATCCTTGTCCCTGACTGCATAAGAAGGCCAGTGCCTCCATGATCAAGAAGCTGCAAAGACCCTCAGACCCAGGGTTAGGATTCCCCCCCTATAGTTCAATGTCCAACCCTGCCAGAGAACAGGGAAATGCCCATGGTGTGATGAAGCGATGGGGACTTACACATTTGACTATGACTCTGAAAGCTCCCCCCGATGAATGATGCTTCTGCAGGATAAGCAGACATGCTCTTGGCCCATGGCTCTTATGTGCTCAACATCATTCCAAAACAAACAAACCAGATGGTGGCCACATG